>NC_091118.1:134689240-135029240 GCF_040183065.1 Periplaneta americana | reverse complement strand
TGGTTTTAGTTCGCAGCCACCAATACTTCCACCATAAAAATAACTTGGTACCTACCTGTATATTTTAATGCCTACTACTTAAGTTACAATTAGGCTATGTAACACTCGAGAGGTCCAGGACGCGCAGTATACTCTTCCTCACGCTACTCATTGGGTGTATTGCATATTTATATCATATGTGTGAAGCAGATAACTGTTCGCGCTCATCATTGGCGTGATAAAGTTTAGGTTTATAGCCTGTAGGCCTGCTTCATCTTTTAAATTGAAAATTGGACCTTCCATTTAGTACGTCTATATGGACCGTCTCTGTTCAGTCTTTCTGTGGGCCTATAGCCTATTCCAATAATTGTCGTAGAACTCTGAATAGCAGTAGCGTCGCATGACATTTTGACATAGGGATGCGAATTTTTAAATGATTAAAATACAGTAGTCTGCTTTCGTTATATGTCGAAGTTGCATTCCTGAAAATAGGCGCTTATCGATGAATGTTTGAGTTGAATTTTCAAATTTTCTTTATAATTTCCTTGTAGCATAAGTTATGAGGATATTTACCGGGCTGAGGCCTGACTGTGTTTACATAAAATACGAAAGACGAAAGTGCATAGAACGAGACCGAATACACTGTCGATAATACAGTAAATCAAAATAAGCTTCTTAGTTTTCTTTTAGATTTAACAATATTTCTTCAGGGGGCGAATTTGCAAAGGTGATAAATTGTGTATGATCAAGCATACAAAAGTTTCAGTTTGGAATTTTCAGAAAACTTTTGAATAATATCAATTCTGATAACGTGCAAGATTTCATTGAACAATCGCCTATACACAATTTTCTTATCCTCTCCAGGGATTGCATCCAGCCGTGATCTTTCAGATTGAGAATAATTTTCAGCAGCAAAATCATCCATGCGTTCCCAAAATTCCTGAAAGTAATTTCTCAGTCCTTGCTTGTACTCTTCGAAATTACGAATTTTTGTTTTACAATTCTTCATGAAGATGAAGGATGGGTGGAGGAGAGTAAACTTAACAGTCCTTGTGCACAAACGACAGTTTCATGGTCCCATTCACAATCTTCATTATCCATTATTGATTCAAATAATCATTCCAACTATCATGATTTAGAGAAAAACTCGAAAATCCAGCAAGATTAGTTAACTTCACTTTTACTTGTTTCATAAAATTGGCAGACTGAGTTAAGACGAGGTTTACACGCTGACTTACAGTGGATGCGAAATTTTGGATGTAAACCATTATGTTCTCTCGCCATCATATCCGCTGCAGCATAGGTTTGAGCAATAACTTTATCATTTCAATCGAAATCGTAAAATGACTTCGAGAGCATGTTCAAGGACAGCATTTGCAGACTGTCTGTGCTGACGTCTGTTCCTTTTTAAACTCCTTCAATGGCGCCATCTTCTGTTATATATCGCAGAATTGAAGATAACTGCGATTTCATGCTATGTCAGAGCTCTCATCCAGAATTAAAGCTACAAACGGTGCTTTACAACCCTCTTTCGTAATTTTATTACCCATGACTTCGCCCACTGAAAATATCAAGTTACTCTGAAATTTCTGAATTGAAGGCGAAATGAAACGAAACATAGTGCAGTATTCTAAATATGTTTTCAGTTAACTGTCTTGCACTCCCCTAGAAAACATCTGGCACGGGTTGGGGGGTTGTGAATCAAAACAAAAGCTAATGCATTTTATGAGTTTAAGGCTTATTTCTGGTCTCTTATGGTTGTTGGCATGTTCTTTTGTACTTCTAATAAATAAACAGATATTGGTCTCTTCTATTCAGTAAATTTCATAACAGTTCAAAGTGAGGTCTACGCAATGAGCAAACAAGTGTGTGGTTTTCAGTATTTAAAAGAAAAGTTTACCATTTTGAGTGAAGGCAAATTAAAAGAGAGGGTATTTTCATCAGTCCACAAATTCACAAAGTTATGGCTGACTCTTTGTTTGAGGAAAAAACTTTCCATTACAGAAAAAATGGCATGGCCCGATTTCAAAGATGTTTGCTCAAATTTCCTTGGAAATTTTAGTGCAGATAACTATATAGAACTTGCTGTGGAAACAATGTCAAGTGTATATGAGAAAATGGGGTGTAATATGTCTCTCAAAATATACTTTACATTCTCATTTGGATTTCTTTCCTTCTAACCTTGGAGCAGTAAGCACGAGCATGAGGAAAGATTTCATCAAGAAATATCTGAGAGACGCGATGTAAAGGAAAATCATCATCCAGCATGCTTGTAGACTATTGTTGGTTCCTTGTAAAAGACAGTCCAGGTTTATTTATACACAGAAGTCATCCAGAAAATTCTGTTAATTGGAAGTTCAAATTCCGAGATTTTTCTCAATGTACGCATGAAATATTTTTATTGTTGTTGCGTTTTAAACTATGTAACATCATTTTTGTATCCAGTACATATTTTTCAATTATTATGAGGGATTTTGAATCCCTAGTGTATTATAAGTTTACCAGTAGCACCGAAAAATTAAAATAAAGTTTTTTTCATACAAATTTCAATTGATTTTCTCCGGAAATTGGTACGTGATGGGACAATTTGGATTTTAAATTCAGATTTAGGGCGTACAGAGTAGTAATATTCACCTATTTTTATTTCGGAGCAAGACAGAAAGTAAAAATTTGTTGTTCAGTGTAATAGATGTACATATCAGCCAGAACCTCAATCAGAGGAGGTTTCACAGTGTGCGGCCTACTTTCTAATCCAAGTTTTGCTTCTGAAGCAAGTGTTGCTTTAGTTGTGATAATGTGTAGTCCAGTCAAGTTTTTGTCGTAATTTGTTTTCTGAAAAGTGTTTTAATTATTCCATTCATTTGATCATATATTTTTTTTTTAATTTTAAAGCAGCAGGTTGTAGTTTGAAATTACATACATCCTGGATGAATTGACTCATAGCTAGAGAGTATTCATAAACAAGATTTAACATACCCAGGAAGGGGCATATGTGAATGAAGGGATTCCATGATGTCCCCCAACAAACTGTATTTTTTTTTTTTTTTTTTCTGTTTTCAGATTTGATATCTGGCTGAGTATAAGATGGAATTCACAGCTGAGAACCTTGAACGTGCTGTGGCACAATTCTACCACACAGATGCAGCGATGCAAGCACAAGCCCATCAGTGGCTGACAGCTGCCCAAGCATCCCCAGAAGCATGGTGTTTTGTCTGGGAATTGTTACATCCAAGCAAGGTTTTTAAAAGAAATTACTGCACAGATTCAGTTTTGCTTCATTGATTAATTATTATTAATGTATTTCACTTGGCAACAAAGTTTGAAGTATACATTGTTAAAAGTGAATAATTTTGTCTTCAATAAAAGACAAGTATATGTATTTGTTAGCCAGCTCATGTTCAAATTAGTGATAAGTATAATTTGTGATATGGACAGAATTTGTTAATATTGATTGATCAATAATAAACACTTGACAACTAAATACAGTAGGGTAGTTGTAATTTTTATTCTTTTTCAATTTGTGCATGTCATATGTTCACATCAGCAGATAGGAAATTGTGGACCAGTGAGGTTTAGAATTAGCTTCTTCCTATTTTCTTTCTCTTCGAGGTCTCCATAATCATTATCTTGATGATAGAGGTTATGTGGTAACCAAAGTTTGAATATGCATTGAAACTGATGTTGTTACTGATGTTACAAGAAATGCAGGGTGTATAGTAAAAGAAAATATAGAGATCCTAGTTGGTAGGTTAAATTTGAGTGTGCAGTAATGAAACAGAATGTCACTAATCATATATGGAATGTTGTGTATCACGAATTGAAAACAGACTAATAGTAGTCTTTCATATCGAATTTTCTCTTCCATCCATATTTATTCATGAACAAGAGAACCTCTGATATGCAATGAATATGCTATGTGAGACCAATGTGTCATGTCTTAAATTAGCAGCATGAAATGAGCACTGGTTTGAGTCCTCATTAGAAAAATAAACTTTCTCATGAAATTTCAGTCAGTGTATGGAACTGATGCCCTCTCTGTATCATAATAAAATGTGGGAACTAAAGTGAGTAGTAAAATCTGGTTTCAAAAGCTATCTATAACAGCTGAGGTGGATCATCTTGCTAATTACATATTACTTCCATATTGGTTAGATGATCACTCACCTCTGTTGAGATATATGTATGTGAAACCAGAAGTTAGTTGGCAGACCTTGGCCCTTTATGTGCTGTTACGTCAAGGAGTTTTTTGTCTTCTTAGATTTAATGGAATGAACACAGGGTTACAGGTTGAGGTATAGTGTAGAAAATTTGAACTGCATAGGCCTGTTCTGTTTTTAAAGAGATGACACGTTTGTTAGATAATTTTAAGAAGTATAGTTCAAAAGTTACATCTCAAAGACATGCACTGGGATGTGTAGTGGGACTATGATTCTTTTTTCTCACATTCCTCTTTTCAAATTGCACACTATTTGCAATAAGCACTGCATTAATTTGTTATGTGTTCAAAGAATTCATGCTTCAATGTAATTTAATTGCTTTCGTTTATAATTTTGTATTGTTATTTGTATTTAAAATGTGACTAATTAATAAATTTTCTTTCTTTTTTCAGTCTGCAGAAGTTCAGTTCTTTGCAGCAACGACTTTGCATACAAAATTAGTCAAATCTTGGCATCAAGTGCCACCTGAACAGTACACGTCTTTAAAGAAACAACTGTTAGAAGCCATTGCAAGCTATTGTCTTGGCCCCAAGATTGTCCTTAATCGACTCTGCATTGCTGTAAGAATCTAATTTTAAGTAGTGTATTGCAGTGTACATAATTTTGTCCTGATAATTTGGTGATTATTATTTTTTTCTCTGTATTCAAGTATTGCCTGTTCAAACCTGGCAAGGGGTGATGGATTTTGCAGAACAAAAATTTAAAGTTCAACATTCTGCAAGAGGAAAATAATGTTGGGAATCCTCTGTCACACTGAGTTTTTGAGTTATAAAAGAATCTTAATGTAGAAGATAAATCGCTAAGTAATCATATGATTTTAATCAATCAATCTTCTTAATGTATCCAGCTGTTTGCTGACAACATAAAGTCCACTATAGTCCACTGTAGTCATATGGTTTTAATGATGGTTTTGAATTTAAGATTCATAGGAGTTAGACTAGAAGTGGATAAGCGAGAGACTAAGACAAGTAGAAAAAAACAAAGCGGTATTAAGAAAATGGTATGGAAAGAGGGAAAGAAGTTAGAATTTAAGGAGAAATTAGTAGATAAGATTAGTGAATTAATGCAACTTGGTGTAGAGAAAATAGCAGTTGAGGATACTGACAAAGCAATAAAATTACTGTATCACTGTGTTGAAAGAGCAGGAAGAGAAATGTTGACAGTAGTAGAAAAAGTGTCGAGTAAATGTAGTTGCAGCTGGTACAACCAAGAGTGTGTAACGAGTAGACAACAGTACATGAAAGCATATCAAAATTGGAGATGTAATGCTAATAAAGGAAAAAAAAAAAAAAGAAAAGAAAAGAAATTTTCCTTAATGTAAAAAGAGAGTATAGGGAATTACTAACAAATAAAAGAAGAAAGTTTGCAGATAATGAATTAAAGAAATTAAATGATTAGATTAAAAGTAATAATATAGTGGAAGCATGGAACACAATAAGATTAGTAATGAATTGGGAGAATAAGGATATTTTAATAGAAGGAAAAAATGGATCTGGCATTTTGATAGACTAATGATGACTAGTACTACGAAAGAACGGTGCATTAGTTATGACAGATATGTTGAGTGGAAATATATTGAAGAATTAGATGACGACTTTAGAATAGAGGTATTACTAAAAGTATTAACAAAAAGGAAAAATAAGAAATCAATAGGGATAGATGGCATACCTATACAATGTTGGTAGGAGTTAGTTAAGAATAAGAAATAGGCAAGGGTATTAAAGATTTTGAACGTAATAAGGAACAATAATAAAGTGCTAGGAGACAGCAGGAGTATTATCTATTGCTCAAGTCAGAGAAATAGAAATCAATTCCTAGCATCTTTCCAAAGATTATAAAGACTTGTACAATATTATTAAAACTTTTAAGAGGGAATAGGTCAGTTGTATATGATGTTAAAGAGGTAGATAATGGGACTGTTCAGACAACGAGCTCAGAGCTAACCCAATCTGCCTTAAGGTCTACATAGTTTATATACTGGCTTTAATGTAACAAGTAATAAGGACGTATTTGTAATGAAAGAAATGGGAGATTAATGGTCTGTTGTTATTATGTATTTCATTCTTCAAATAACTACATTTCGTTTTACTTTTTCAGTTGTCGGCCTATGTTCTACATACACTCCCTGTCCATTGGCCAAATGCTGTACCTGAGTTGCTAGCAACTTTACAGCCGTCCAACTTACCTACTATTCCTCCTGAAAGAACAGCGTGGATTCTTCTTGAAATACTCACAGTTCTTCCAGAGGAGGTAAGATCTTCCTGCATATGTTTAAATGTTCGACATCTGCTATCTAGATGAGACTTTCTGCTATGCTGTTATCATATGTAGTTCCAGGTTGCACTGTCTTATCTCATACTTAATTGTTGAAGAAAAAAAAAAAGAACATTTCAAATGTCAGAATGTCGCACAGTTGAAAGATTTGAACATATTTTTTGTAATAAGTTTTATTATTTGTAGCTTAAGGATCGTCAGCACAATTAGGGAACAGTATATGTTTTTTTTTTTTTGTATAGCTAATATATGGATATAAAATTTACGAGGGACCGTTCCATATTGAATTACATTTTATTTTCTTACACACACCCAGAATCTCTATGCCTCAGCAGATACATCCACTTTCTTAATATAGTCTCCATTAAGCTTTACACATTTGTACCACCGATGTAGCAACTTCTCTAGGCTCTCCTGGAACCATATTTTCGAAGTTTGTTGCACCCACGTCAGGACAGCTGCATTCAGTTCCTGGAAGTCTGCGAAATGAAGTCCGTGCAGAGGTTTCTTCAAAGTCCCGAATAGGTGGTAATCAGAAGGGGCCAAGTCAGGAGAGTATGGTGCATGTGGCAGCACCTGGAACCCCATCTCAGCGATGGCAGTCGTGGTTGACTGACTTATGTGGGAACTAGTGTTGTCATGTTGCAGTAGCACACTTTTCGCCCATTTTCCTGGCCGTTTCTTTTGAATTCCATGTCACAAGCTCCGAAAGGTCGCCACATATGCTGTGCTGTTAATGGTGGTCTCTAGTTCGAGCCAGTCAATGAGGATGATTCCATCATTGTCCCAAAGACTGTGGCCATGCATTTGTCTACTGATGGCGTTGTTCTGAATTTCTTTGGTTTGGGGTTGCCTTTATGCTTCCACTGCATTGATTGGGCTTTGGTCTCTGGCTCATGGTAATGGAGCCAAGTCTCATCGCCAGTCACGAGTTTGGACATGAATATATTATTATGATGTACCAAAGTACATATTATATTTCCGTGCAGATATGATATACGAATAATCACTTAGTGATTTAAGACGGCACTTATTCCGTCGGATCCCGGCCACTTAGTCACTCATAACGAGTGCACCTCTGCACATGTGTGAACATGGTCCCACTGTCATACATCTATGATGCAGTGCATGAGGGTAGGCCACTAGAGGGAATCCAAGAGGTGGAACTTAAATTGAGAGGATTCAATCTGGCATCGGGATGGGAATCCGGTGTGGCTTAGTGGATAGAGCATCAGCATGTAGAGCTGAAAACCCGGGTTCAAATCCCGGTGCCGGAGAGAATTTTTCTCCGTTCCACTCATCTTTCATCATTTGGACATGAAGCCTTCTGGATCCTGGCTGTGGCGTTGAAGGAGACTTGGGGACCCACCCAGACACCGTCCTCATCTTAAGGTGTTCATGCATTATGCGGTGCAGAGTGGTATTCTGTCAAGTATTATGGCTGCCTCCAGTTCCGAGAATGAGATGCACCTGTTCTCCAGAACATGCCGCTCCACTCTAGAGATGTTGACTGGTGTTGTCACAGTCACTTTCCTTCCAGAACTAGTTCCCTTTTCCATTGATGTGCGGCCACATTTCCAGCCATCCACGGTTTTTCGTGATGATGAATGCTCACCACACACTGCCATCAATGGCCTGTGAATATCTGCAGTGTGTATACCCTCTTTCCATAGAAACCACGTCGTCCAGCACTGTCCTTGATGATCACTCTCCATCCTGTCCACTCACATAATGACAGCAGTTGAGGAAATGCACTGTAGTTTGCAGGAATTACACTCCTCTGTATCGCGCTGCCACCTGCAGGCAAATCAATGTGCTACATGTTTGCAACTCTAATGACAAGCCAAATAGCGGACCATGAATGGTGGGAAATTTGAAAGTGTAAATCAATATGGAACATCCCTCGTACATTGCATTCAATCCATAATGTGTCATATGATGTAATTATTTAACTCTTAAAGAGCAGAGCTTATATGAATTAGCATTTATTATAAGGTATCATTTCAAAAATCCTGAAAATCCAGATTATCTGTTATTTTTTTTATCCTGGAAAATAGAGTGCGAAAAATGTTGGTATTTATTCTTTATTGGTGCTTATTGTGAATTTATATTTGCTTGTAGTTGTAATGAACTGTAAACAACAATACATTTTGATGAAATTCTGCCTCAAATCCTCCCTTTATGTGTAATACCGAAAAAGCTATTCAGTTCAATAGAATTTTATTGAATACAGTAATAACTAATAATTTAAAAGTGTGCATTTTTCCTAACTTCTTGTTTTCTGCAAAGTATAAAAATACATATGGAGTTCATATCCCATGCATTAAACATTTCAGTAAGTTGTCTTTTGCGGAATGTTTATTATCTACTTCCCACCATTGTAGACATGTTCTTACCATTTAAATTTTCAGTTTCAGAGTTCACATCTTGCACAAACACAGAAAGGTTTAGTAAGAAACGAACTTCAGAAAAACATCCCACAAGGTATGTGTAAAGGCTTAGTTAGATTTTCATTACAAACAAAATATTACATTGTTGTACTTCATACAATTTTTATGTAGTGAAACAAAAAGTACTCACTTGAGTATATGTGAACAAATTTTCCAGTTCATCAATAAGTGTCTTTTTTTTTTTTTTTTTTTTTTTTCATTTAAAAACTTTTTTCCACATTTTTACTGAAATCAATTTTTCTGTATCCCTTATTTATATGACTATCAATGGGATCAATTAATGAAAGTAGTTACCGGTAATTTTTATTTAATTGACCATTCAGAATATATAATTATACATTTGCTTTGATTAATTTCATTTGTTTTGCTGAAACAATGGACAGAAGTATTCTTTTCTTAAGTTTACACCTATTGTGTTGAGCTGAACTGACCTTTTTTTTTTGACGTAGTAAAAAACTTTGTAATATGGAAATATCATACAGAGAATATATTAAGTAATTGTTTTATATCATTGTGTTAGTATTTGTATCGTATATAATTAATATTCTATAGTGCTGTCATTGTTGGAGAACATACTTGCAACAGACACTTCAACTTCTAACAATGAAACAGCAGTTGAAGTGACACGTCAGGCAGTTTGTTGTGCTGGATCATGGCTGCAACTGGGTGTGCCACTTCCGGATTGTGAGAAGCTGGCAGATCATCTTGTTGCAGCTGTCTTCACTAGCACTGCTTCTCCACAACTCCATCAGACAGGGTGAGTTTGTTGCCATTGCGATGGAACCTATTATGATGCTTCTGTTGACTATGGACAATAAAAATAAAGTTTCCACTAACATATGAATGAAAACATATGACATATAGAGTATGCTTTACTGAAATGTGAAGAATACAAAGGGGAAGAGGAAACGTCCATTCTTATGTCTTTCAGTAGTGTTTTTGAAACATTAATGTTGTAATTTAGAAAAAAAACACTGGTAGTAAAAACTGGACACTACAAAGAAGGGACAGACCTAGAATTGAAAGCACGGAAATGAGATTTTTAAACCATTAGCAGAATACATCTTCAGAGATCAGGTGAGAAACAGGGTAATATAAGACCAATTAGGGCTACTTAAAAGGTGTTGCAAAAAAAAAAAAAAAAGGTGGCTGAACTGAACAGTGTATATGTTCACATCAGTGTGTGCTGCCATGCTTGCATGGATCGTTGACATATTACCCAACCATTCTGTTTGTGGAATGGCAATCACTTGTACTAACACAGCATGTCATTGTTACATCACCTAGGGGGATGAAAGGCAAAGTGTACAAAAACAAAGTAAACACAAGGGACAATTGGTCGCTCACATTATGAATAGTGTTGCCATCTAAAAGAATGACAACATGACCTCAAAAGAGCAACATTTACTGTTGTCAGCAGAATGCAAGAGTGCATTGAACTATTGAAATGTCATTGATACCATATAAATAAACAATAAATGTAATCTTTTCTTCTTGCCACTTGTAACATTTGTTATTCGTAACATTCAAACAGCTGTATCTAAATATTGGACACAAGTTTATGTGAACTATTTTTACTCAGAATAGTCCGTACTACATTTCCTAAAATATTTACTTTTTCTCCTGTACTCAGGAAGATAAAGTATAAAGCCAATGCATACTATAGAGAACCTGAATGACCAATAACTTGCTGGAGAGAATCTCTCCCTATATCAAATGGGACAGGCCAGCAGGCCTAAACCTTATTACTACAAAAAGATGAATTATTTAAATGAATCATAAATTGAATTTATAGAAGCGTAAATACTCATAAAAGATAATACTTCTATGTACAGATTTCATGTGACATTTCACTGTTGTATTATGTTCATAAGTATATGACTAAAATATAATGTTAATCAGAATATTACTTATTGTGAATACAGATCAATAAAATTGGACATGTGTACATCCTTCTGTTTCCATTTCTGAAATGAGTAGATGTTTAGTCCTCTCCTTTGTTTACTTCAGGTACATTCTTTGCTAAAAATAAATTTTAACATATATGAGCATTTTAAAATTATAACTAGCCTCATTTGGTTTCATATATCTATTGTTACTGTTTACATTACAACAGACTGGCAGAGTCAGCACTGGATGCCCTCAGCAATATGGCTACTCATCCTGATACACATAAATACCCGTCCACTTGTCTACGATTGTTAGCTAAGTTGTTACCACTGCATCAGATAATACAGGCACAGCATCAGCAGCGAGAAGGTGTTGACCAAGGAGATCAGGTTAGTAATAACAGAATATATTACTAGATAACTGTGTGGTCTTCAAGTGTTTTTTTTTTTGTGGGGGGAGGGGTGGGTAGGAATTACAGTGAGTTTTCTAGATATTAGTATCCAGTAGTGTTCGATATGTAGTACAGTTATTAATATTTACATAGTTATGTTAAATTTATGATAGTTTGAATCAAAATTTAGCGATGTGCATAACATTTTCTTTTTTATTTTTTATTTTTTTTTCCTTTTTTTTAACTACTGGCATGCACTTGATTGTTAGTTATGTAGACCAATTTACTGACAGTCACCCAGTGTACACCATAGGATGCAATCTAATATTATACCTGATGAGTCTCTAAATCAAATGAGAAGTTCTTGGAGATTAAATCAAAGTTTATGATTAACTTTTCTCAGGTTTTTTTAATTTAATTTTGGATAGTTATTTTAAGCAGTGTGAGCAAATGATTAATATGCGTTATACTGAAGATATAGTAGCAAGTTTTTAATGCTTTGGTATCACGAATATGCAATCCATAATATAAATGAGGTCTACACTTGCCTTTGGTTAGCAGATGTATTGGACAGAGCTGGAAGAATTAATTAACATCCATCAACCTTCCTCATATCCACCACTTGTGGGATGTCGTCAACAGTTGAATAATTCTTGAATTGCCACACAAAACGGCAATTGCTGCTTTTCGACTTACATTGGTCATGACCATTTGGGTTGTTACCTTCATAAAATTAGTTTGCTGTAACATTCCACTACATGTTAAGTCTGGAAGAAGAAAATATGAATATGAAGAGTCTTAGGACATGTCAGTTTCTATTATGCATTATTTTAAAATAATTTACTTCATTACTAAATTTTGTGCAGTATGGTTGGTATCTAATGTTAAGCAGTTGACAATGATTTCATTAACTCTCTTTCACTCCAATATTAGCAGGACTGGAGAACTGAGTAAAAGTTGGGCATTGGAGAAGATGATCTTGATCCATATCTTCATCATGATTACAGAAATAGGAGATACTGTAATACCATTTCTTTGTAAATTTATTGAGTCAACCATAGTCTGTATGTAATTGGAATGTACCACCACAGATTTTCGTGAAAGCTCAGTTTTTAAATAATACGTATCTTTCTTTTTTTTTTCTTTTTTATTCATTTTTTAGAAGCATTACAATTTTTTATTACATTGTTTTATTTTGGCACAGGTATAAATAACTTTTTTTCTGAGTATTATAGACATGTGCATTTTAAATTCTGTTGAAATACTGTATCTATGTATTAATCTCATGCATGTAATAATCCCTTCCAAATTTTTATTTATTATTTTATTTTATTTTTTTTTTTTCGGAAAAAAATACAGGATACTGGTAACTCTGTTTCTGAAGGATAGTTCTCCAGGCAAATTTGCTAGGTATTTCCTCACATTTTCTGCTTTTCAGACACATCTATGAAAGTGTTTTTCATTGATAATATTTTGTATACAACTTGTGTTCCGAACATTTTCTAGAGGTATAGGGCATGTCCCTATATGTGTCATAAAAATGCAAAATTCTATACATGTATATGACAAAGTTGTGTGTATCAGTATACAACTGTTAACAATTCATGTTCTGCAACCTGAGCATATACACATTTTCCATGTATGTAACATGTGCAAACAAAGATGGAGTGGACAGTTAGCAAAATATTAATTGAAGAAAGAGAGGTGAGAAACTGTCTCTGGGATCCTTCAAATACGGATTTCAGAGACAGAAATATCTGCAAACATTCTTTAATCATGAATACAAAGGGAACTTGAGAAAAAATTCACAACTTAAAATCACAATATAGTAGATAATTTGCAAAAATTACAAATGTGACTTACCCAATGTTCTACATGTATTCCCAATTAAACACTCTTCATTTATTTTATATGAAACAGACCTATATGATACAAAATATTATACATTTCTTTACAAAAAATGTTCTCAATGAAAATGCACTTTAAGGTTGCAGCATTCTCTGATTATTGTATCAGGATATAGAAAAATAAGTTCCTAGCATTGTTGTACAAGACTGAAAACTTATGCAATGTTGTTGAAAGCTTGTAGAAAAGATTGGAATTTGGTTGTCATTATTACACATAATTGTAATTATATTGTTAAAGAGGAATTTACAATGGACTAAATAGGAATAATGTGCTAAGGACTAATTAAATTTGTCCTCTTTGGTCTATTCTACCAGCCATTCATTACTTAGTGAGCTCGTGTGTACTAATAATCTATGCAGATGTATGTACTTAATTGATCCTAAATGGTACTTTCACTGTTGCAGGAGTTAGTGTCCAGTATCTACAGTTTATTTATTTCCTTGGCTGAAAGTCACTCTCGACTTCTCTTGGACTCCCTCCTGAATGAAGGCGAAGATAAGAGCAATGTTCTACAGTTGATACAGCTTATATTACAGTGCAGTAATAGTCCTGGAGTGTACCCCATTCAGGAAAACACAAGTCAATTGGCATTGGGCTTCTGGTACATTTTACAGGTATTATAATTTGTAGTTACATTTAATATAATATTAATTAAAATAGAATTGAATGTCAAATTATTTTGTTCTTAAACAATACATGTTACCTGAAAAGTAAAATTCTTAATCAGAGTAATAAATTTCACTACCTCTTGGCTTCTTTATCATCATCATCATCTTGTACTTTTCATCTTTCTTTCCATCTGCTTCTTCTCTTCCTTGCCCTATTTTTTTTTTTCTTTTTGGCCTTCCTCCTCCTCCAAGGGTAGGATAACTAATCTTTTGGTACCCATTTTCACTCTCATTTTTTCATCTCCTTTTCCAGTTCCTCTATAATGTGATCAGTGATCTAGTTGACTAGGTATTAGTATTTATAATTGAATAGCTGAGCAGAAAAACGACATTTTATTTTCTCTTGCAATGTTTTGATATAATTACGTTGCATATACTCTGTTTTGTTTTTAAGTGAACTCTGTTGATTACAAATGAAAGTAGAATCTTGAATTTATACTATAGAACCAGGGGGTTGTGGGAAAATGTTACAGTGCTGGGCATCAAGTACTGTATCTCTTTTTCTGTTCCTGTAAAATTTCAATTTGGCGTTTGTAACGTTTTTCCGCTCAACTATTCAAATGTGAAAGTAAAATAATGTTTATATGTTCAGGGTATCATGCCTCTAACATAATATTGCACTCTTTAATAGGAAGGGGTTTGTTTCATTATTATTATTATTATTATTATTATTACTGTTATTATTAAGTATTAATTACTACTATCATGAACTCTGTAATATTTTCTTAAACTTCTCTATCGTTCTGTTTAAAAAATATTTTTTCTAAGATAGTGCGTGAAGTGTGTAAACTGAGTCACTCTTAAAGCCAACAATGCGTGACTGCATAGTATTACTGTTACAAGGAAAGAACCAACTTCTGATAGTTCCATAATTTCTGTTTTTGAACTTACTTCTACCTGCTATCCACTTGAGTCAGCCAATAAAAACTGAATTCGTCATTCTGCTTTCTGGTGCCATAAGGCAAGTGAAGATGGCATTGCCACATAGATCCTTCATAAACACTTTCACACTTATCAGTACTAAACAAAATCTCTGCCTTTCTGTCAGCCTCCAGGGTGATGAGAGAGTGAATACTGCTAACTTCAGTGCCTTGCTCTGGTCCCTGTACCTTCCACATGCTTGAGTAAAAACATCAGAAATTGATTCTTTCACTGCAGTTTGTCTAATGTCTGTCATTCTGATGCAGTGGTTCTGAACAGCATTAAGTAGAGAATTTTTCTAGTGAAAACTTTGCAAAACAAAAACCCTGTAAAATATATTTAAAAAATAATCATACGTTTCTTCGCAAATATCCAGAGTCTTTCAGTCTTAAATTTTAAATTAATCTCTCTGTATAATGTAATATAATATAATATAATTCGCATCATGATAAAGGAACAGTCCTACTTACGATAACTTTATTTTGCATTCAACAGGATGATATAATTGCTTCAGAACCAGAGCAGTTCCATTTGTATGTGGCACTGCTGTCTCCTGTATACAGAGCTCTGGCTGAGGTGATGTTACACAAGTCCATGCTCCCTGCTGCAGAAGATGCTTGGAGCAGTGAAGAGAAAGAGTTGCTGCGGTGTTATCGGCAAGACATAGCAGACACCATGGTGTGTGGATGTGGTCAGTCACTAGGCCGACTTGAATTCAAAATTTAGACTTTTGTAGTTTTTATTATGACTTGAATGTTTTGTAACTTTATTTAATTCTTTATGAGATTTTATAGTGTACATTACACATAATTTGCTACGTTTTCTGAAACATGTTAACCAGGTACGGTAAAATTTAACACAAGAAAGACATATAATACATATTCCGCATAATTTTCTGTTATAAAAAGACTATAGATATATTTGATTATTGCCAAAAACTGGATTTTGAAATTATCATTATTTTAAAATAAAGTGGAACATTCTGTGGTTTCTGCAATTGTTATCTGTTATAATGGAAATCTTCAACGAGAGACCTGCAGATAGTGGGAAGGATGCTCTCTTCTTTGAAACTCAGTGTGTCAGTAACATAGACATTCTTCGGAAACTGTATTTTGGGAAACAAAAATTAAAAACTATTTTTTCTGCCCAATTCTTTTTAAGCTGCTGTAACATCATCGTCTTCGTCATCATGTTGTTTTGATAGTGATAATCAATTATTCCTTGTAATGTATCGAGCAGAATGCTGAGAATGTGAAGTCAGTCAGGATTTCTCCTAAGAAATGAAGGTGTACTTTTATCAGTGTTTATTATAGAAGCCTGCAGCCATAACCAGAGTTGAGGTGTGATCATTATAATAATGTTGCAATCAAATATTTATATAGCTGATTCAATATGATTAGAGTTCATGATAATATGTAATTATAAAATACTGGACAGCATAATTCATGAAATCAGTGTAAGCGCTCAGATCTTGTATTGATCTTCTTAATCTTTCTAAGTGTTCATTAGTGTTGACTTTTGTATTTTAGTGATGAAAATGTTTCCAGCTCTATACTGATCGCTACTAGTATTTATGGAGTAATTCCCTTTTTTTTTATATTACGAGTGGAAAGACATAGAATTTATCCTAGTACCATATCTGTTGGATTTCAATACACAAATCTGAATATTTGTAAAACTTTTCATTTTACTGGTTTCGTATGTTGTAATGAAGAACTGCTTTAGCTGTCAAGTAAAGTTCTTTATTCTTCTTCTCTAAATTATTAGGTCTTATGATCCATTACAATCTCAATGTTATGAGTTTTCAACCCAGTGTTTCAATGGACACCACAGAGATCACTTTCCCCTTTGGATGATAACAAAACATGAATTTCGGAAATCTAATTGTGATGTTGATGATTTATTCTGTTATTTTCGAAATGTTGTATATGATTTACTACACGTTCTAATTGTAGTTTCTTTACTTGGTTATTTAACGACGTTGTATCAACTAGGTTATTTAGTGTCGATGGGAATGGTGATAGTGAGGTGGTATTTGGCAAGATGAGGCCGAGGATTCGTCATAGATTATCTGACATTGGCCTTAAGGTTGGGGAAAACCTCGGAAAGAACCCAACCTAGTAATCAGCTCAAGCGTGGATTGAATCCGTGCCCGAGCACAACTCTGGATCGGCAGGCAAGCGCCTTAGCCAACTGAGCTACATCGGTGGCTATGTAGTTCTTCCAATACATACTCATTATTACTTTTATGATCCTGTTTGATATATCCTGCTGTATATCTCATAGTCATAACCTTCATTTCAATTATATATATCAAAGCATCCACACCTATGGAGTAATGGTTAGCGCGTCTGGCTGCGAAACCAGGTGGCCCGGGTTCGATTCCTGGTTGGGGCAAGTTACCTAGTTGAAGTTTTTTCCAGGGTTTTCCCTCAACCCGATATGAGCAAATGCTGGGTAACTTTCGGTGTTGGACCCTGAACTCATTTCACCGGCATTATCACCTTTATCTCATTCAGACGCTAAATAACCTAAGATGGTGATAAAGCATCGTAAAATAATCTACTAAAATAAAAATAATATATCAAAGATATACTTAAGCACAGCATTTAGTTGATGCTTATTTTACTACTACTACTACTACTACTACTACTACTACTACTACCACCACCACCACCATAATCATTCCCCTAGTACCTATACTCTATTAGTATTATAATTATCGTCTTCCTATTGATCTCTTTTTTTTTATATACATACTACACTGTGTAGTTGAAGACATCATTAAAATTAAAATCCAACAAAGTTTATTTTGCTGTAATTAAAAATTATAACTAAGGTCGTGACATGTCTTAATTTCTGTGAAAATAATTTTTTGATATATTATTTCCAGATGTACTGTTATAGTATTTTACGTGATAACTTACTTGAATTACTTCATGGAAAATTGGAAGAGGCACTAGAAAAATGTAACAGTGATTCAAGAATATGGTGGAGATCTTTGGAATCCTGCCTGCATGCATTCCAGGCAATAGCCGAATGTGTTGACATTGACGAGTCTAGACACCTGCCGAGGTTTCTAGAAGCTCTGCATCGTTTACCATATCACCAACTCGATACTCGAGTTGTTATCACAGCTCTGGAAGCTGTTGGTGAGTTAAACATTCAGCATCCTTCTTCCATTTAATATATACAGTAAAACCTCCCTGAAACGAAATGCAATCGTTCCAGAATTTTTTTTCCGTTTTCACAGGTTTTCGTTTTACAAAGGGTTGAGTTTTGGCAAAATTAAGAATAGACAACTGCAATATGCTCACTGTAGGAAGAACACAATGAAGAAATAATTTGAAATAAAAGTTACTACAGTACATGCAAAGTGAATTTTATTTTTATAATTATTAACTTACGTAATTGCAGCCTCTCTCTGCACCCTAGTTTCTTGGCCGCCACATTTCTTTTAAAGTGCATTACCGCGACTTTTTTTTTTAAGTGAACGTTGTAGGATTTCCTTCTTTCCTTCGTGTCCTGCATCAATTCAGAGTGTAAACTGCGCCCTGATCCATCAGTTGTGTAACTGAAGTTGTGTTTGATGGAAAATAAATTAACTTCACGTGAGACAAATCAATCCTTGGATGGTAGGTAGCATTGTCTAAATTCTCCAAGCTTTTTATTAAATCGCACTGTTATTTAACACTGTATTGGCATATTAACACATAACTCCGAATAAATAAACGGAAATGTGAAACTAAATTGACATTACACTACAATGACTTTATTGTCAAACGCCTGGCATTAGAAAACAACAACAACAACACTACAATTATTCACAGTTTATCACTGTCCTTTATGACTATATTGGCTTGTTAGTACAAAACTGCGAATAAATGAAAGAAAGAAAATGCAAGAGGGTTGGAAGAAGTAATGGTACAGGAAGTCAGTAATCTGCCCGGGTCCTTGACAATAAGCAGAGAATAGTGACATGGTTAGAGAAGCTTCACCCCCAACGCCTGACAAAGAATAGCAAAAGTCTTCCAGTCATGTACAGTCACACAAAAAATTATGTCATGCTTCGTACGGTATTATTGCAAAATTAAAAATGGCTTGAAAGAATTTAGCAAGTTACGTTTTAGTCAGGTTTTTTACCTAAATGGTGCCCAAAAATGTTTCCGTTTTAAAGTATTATTTTACATAGAAAATCATTCCATTCCCAAATTTATTTTTTGTTTGAGAAGGTTTCCTTTTTATAGAGGGTACGTGTTAGCAAGATTTTACTGTATAATAAAACCCCATTTTAACGTTTCCATATTTAAGGAATAATCTGTTATACCCTAGCCAAATTACCATAAGAATAATATAGTAATTAATTCCCGCTTTTAAGGAAACACAGTTTAAGAAAACTCCGGCTTTTAAGAAATACTTTTCAAGTGGATTTTGTGATAATGAAGCCCGAAATATCAACTCGACTTTCAATAATTAATAGTATTAGCATATTCGTTAGTGCATCTCAATTAATACTAATGCGGCAGCATTATTCTTTATCATTCTTTATAGTATTCCTATGTGTTGCTTTCACAGAGTGGTTGCCTTGCTTGCTTTATTCTAGCGAGTTGTGTGGATCCTGTTTCCTAGATTTTCTTTGTTAGTTTATGCCGTTTATGCATAGTTATAATGCCGACTGAATGGACAAAATTTACAATTGGACAGAAAGTAAAAATAATAAGGAATGTCGAGGCTAATCCTCAAATAACACCATTGCGTATGGCAAAAAAGGATAATTTTTCAGCTACTTCTTTATGGTGAATAATGAAGAAGAGAGAAGAAATTTTCAGTGCCAGGTTTCCATGTGTTTCGGGTTCGACCAAACAGAAAAATATTCATGTCTCACCATTTGAAGAGTCAGAAAATATTATAATGAAATGTATTGTAAATAATAATTGCAGGCCTAATTAAATGATTATAATCTTTGATGTATAACACACATTAGTAATGGTTATTTTAGCCTCTCCTTCCCATTTTATGTAAACCCCCTTTTAAGGGGGGAAAAAAAAGTAATGCCTCAGAGATTCGTTAAAAAGGGGTTCTACTGTATCTATGAATTAGAGGGTTCCTACTTTTTAGAATAGAAAAAATATAGTGCCATTTGCGAAAAATTACGAACTCATTTGAATATAATAAGAAGATAAAGTCTGCAAAATAGATTGAGTTCACATGCAACTGTGAAAGTTGTTTAATATCAAAGATATATACAGGATACAGCATCATATTGCAGTTACTGTATGTTGTGTGTTGCAGGGGCCTATGCAGAATGGATCAATGCACACCCATCTGTATTAAGTCACGTTATCCCCTTGTTGGTAACAGGGCTGGGCAGTGCTGACCTTGCTCCAGCAGCCACCATGGCTTTAAAAGATCTGACACGAGATTGTCAAACAAGTATGGCTCCATTTGCACATCATATTCTGCAAGCTAGCCAGGTACTTTATTTTGAGTTGTGTACCAATGTTCTGGTCAAAGTGTTTATCTTAATGTAAAATATGCATGTCACAATTCAATAATAACAATATAACAGTAGTTATATACAGATGTTTCGAAAAAAAAAAGTCTTGAAGCAATAATTACGAGTTTTTCATGAATCGCAGCCAGATACTTGAGATAGAACTTAGATCTTTGCTTCCTATAAGAATTCTTCTGGATTTTGCAAGTGTCAAATACAGGATCATTTCGAGAAAAATGCATAGCCTTTTTTTTAAATGTGAACATTAACAGAATCTTTAAGAATGAATGACAACAGAATTCCAAGATGACTGTTGAATTACAGACTAAGAGGAAGGAGACGACCAGTAAGACCTTTAAACTCACTACTAAATGAGGGCGAAATGGGTCTGCATTAAGGCCTAGTTAATGAATGGAGATGATGATGATGATGATGATGATGACGATGACGACGACGAGGACGACGACGACATTGATGTTGAAGAAACTGGTGCCATTTTACAATCCTTTATTGTAGAACTTGTGCTTCTCACCATGCTTCATATGTATTTTGAGATTATACTTTTCCACTGTTTCGAAATTGCGTAATGTTTCTATCAGAGTTCTATAACCTCAGATATGGAAGGATTATGTACTCTATTGAGTTCATTATATGTCTAGCTAACATGATCTGCTGCCAGGAAATGAAAAGGAGAATAGCAATGGCAAAGGAAGCTTTTAATAGGAAAAGAAGCATCTTCCAGTGGACCACTGGAAAAAGAACTAAGGAAGAAGCTAGTGAAGTTTTTTTTTATTGTTGTGTGTGTGCACGTGCATGCGTGTGTGTGTATTTTTTGTTGTTGTTATTTGTGTTAACAGGAAGCACTTCGTGGAGAGAAGTTGAAATTAGGAGAGTGTGTGAGACTGATGTATACAGTTGGCCGAGTGCTAGCTGTGTTACCTGTGGATAGCATTATGAATTACCTGAACCAATTACTAATGCCATATGTAGAAGAGTTGCAGTATCTAGTCACACTTGAGGTAAGAAATTGAAATATTTCAATGGATAGCTCCTATTGTTAATGTCAAATATGTTTACATTTCAAAATAATTTAATTATATAATTGCTCCATATAATATTCATTAGACTGTGAATATTATATAATAACTGTTTGTTGGTCTGTAAGTTAGATAAACTGGTTTAAAAACTGTTTAGAGCATCTACCACTAAACAGAATATGAAGGAATGAATATGTGAAGCATATACATCTGTTTTAGAAACTCTCCAATTCGTGTAACTTATACTGTGGAATGTCATAAGCCTCTACTTTAGGACTTCATATAATCTTCATTTGTTGGTACCTGTATGAGAATAAGTTCTGAATGTTTATTATTCACCAATGATTTTAAAATATTTTGTAGAGTCAAAAGTATTACTGTCAGTCTCTTCAATGTGACATTGATGTAATTGCTAAGGCCGGGTGCACACAGAATCAGACGCAGGACGGCACAACACGACTAGATGTTTTACTTTACAACGCCTCGCAACAGCTTAACACAGTCTGCTTGCGACAACTGATTTTCCAGCTGTGTGGGTTTTGAAAAATAATGTGCACTACACAACAATAGTATTTGTAGATAGTGAAAGTGTGCAATCATAGCCATCATTACTAACGCATACACAGTACACTGCAGCTATCAGACAGTCTCCTCACAACGAACTTTAAGCAGTCATTTGATGTTGTCTCTCCATGTCTCCTCGTGTCTGCTCACGACCGTCGCACCACATCTGATTCTGTGTGCACTATATCATAAGAATTCAATGGGAGACAAGTACCATCAGACAAAATGCCGCGTCTGATTCTGTGTGCACCCGGCCTAAGTAGTCTGAAATCTGTAACATGAAAATTAATATTTCTAAATCTAATGTCATTACTTTTTGAGGAAAGCTCTTCTTTTAAATTCAATTATTACTGAAATAATGTTCATGTTAACAAAACAAATTGCGTAAAAGACCTTGGAATATTATTTGGTAGTAATATTTATTTTCACAAGCATGTAGAATACATAATATACGATCATGCTATCAGATTGTTGGGACTAATATGGTCAATGATTTATTCTTTCTCTACACCTGTTCCTCTCTTAATACTTTACATTAGTTAGATCGAAACTCCAATATGTACCAGTAGCCTAGAATTCTGTTACAATAGACTCGGCTAAATTAGATACAAAGAAAATTCGTATGTGGATGTGGTTGATTTTAATTTGACTTTTAGTTTACAAAAGATAAAGACTATTGGTATAAATCATAGGTCCCTTGAATGTTTAATACCATAGTAATGAATTATCATCTTCAGAATTATGAGTCAGAACAAACATTTAGAGCTCAAGAAGATGTATAGAAAAATCAATCTGTTTCTTATTATTTTAGAGATAAAATAAGGAGTGGTATAAATATAAGCCAGCTATTTAGAAGTTGGAGCAATAAGTGGATTAAGTACTACATATTTTTAACATTTTTCAAAACACATTATCTTAGACCACATTGACAATCATCATTCATGACATAAAAAAGGCTATTTTGTCATTGAACTCTCTCAGCTATAGTCCAGCAACATTAATTTCTAAGTGCACAGAAACCAAATGCTCCTACCGGGCAGACTGGAGTGGGGATTAAGTCATTTGTTATGAAACTTTCAAGAGTACAGATTTGCTCCTGTAAGTACAGTTTACTTTAGGTAGTGTAATATAGCATTGTTCTATTGCTACTAAGCATATTTAAGGTCAACCTTAAAGTGTCAAATGACCTAAATCTGTCATGCCTCTGTTATCAGTACATGTCGAACAATGACATCATGCACTACTTGAGAACAATCACTATGTTTTAAATGTTGCCTTGCTATAGTCTCTTAGAATTAATACGGAACTGCTATTAGCAATAAAACAGAGCAACTGGATTTTGTTTCTGTAGAAGTGGCAAAATGCATCATTTTCGTGAATTGACAAAGAGAAAAGAAATGAATCTAGTTTTCACAGTTTGACAATTTACATAAATGAGTCGTCTTATTTACTTTATAAAATGTTGGTTGGTTCGTTGGTAGTCAGTGCTCTGGTATCATGGCAATGAAGCCATCAGCTGTCTTGCAGTCCAGTATTTTTCTGTGATGTTGAGATGAACAGGCAAAGCTTCACAATTTTCCAACTTTATAAAATGTATAATGAGGAATTGTGTTTCATCTCCATTGACACCATTCATTATGTAAGATTTAAGATTTCTTGATTTTTTATGTTTTTGTGTTTAGCCCAGTGCAGCAGCAAAAGCAGGCATCCTTCTAAGGTTAAAGATGTTGAGTATGTTATTTGCAACTCTGGATATTAAGCCAAGAACTGAAAATGAAACAGAACCGGATGTGTCAGAGGGTTCAGACATGGGGACTAGTACTACAACAGTAGCCACACAACCACGGACCCAGCAGCAATCATCTGCATCAGGAAATAATGATCAAGTGCAGCCTGTATTTTTGGTACTGCAGAGGATCTTACCTGTTATGCAGGCTATTGTTGAAAAATGGTACACTGACACTCATGTAATGCAGGTATGTACATTCTATATCATTAATTCAGACTTGAGTGCCAATTGTTAAAAAGTTTTACAATGACTATTATACTTTTACTATGTCTAACTACTTTTGACCAATAAAATGGTACAAAAGGATGTGTTTCAACCATTGATGGCTGTTTATCGCTAAAATTTTATCACTTCCCTAGCATTTGTTTGTTTTTCTCACTTCCCTAGCATTTGTTTCTTTCTTTGCCAACATTTCAAACTGCAAATTCTTTACTGTACTATAAAACATGCTTTGCGATCGTCATTTATTTCCCGCATAGATAGTCAACTGAAAATGGTGCCTCTCTTCAAACATTTTGGTAAAACTAACATTAGTGAAATAGAATTTTAGTAAATCGATACCTATTTTATTGTATTAAGAGTTCTTTATTTCTTCTAATCTTTATATTCTTTCTTCTAATTGTGTAATAGTCCATGAAATCCCACTCGAGTTTTGATTTTCTCTAGATAAATCAAAACCTTTAGTGAGATTACTGTTGATAAAGCCCTCAATTCATTGGCGATTCTTTTAACTAGAGTCCGAATTTAAATAAAGTTCATGTAACATTTTGAAATGAAAGTAAGAAATGTTGTTCTATTTCTGGAACTGTTCCATCTGTTCTTGTCCACATAAAATAGTTGATGTCAAATAATTCCAAAATAGCTGCTCAACAAGTGAAATGTGAGCTCGGACTGGTGGTATTTTATCCAGGAAGAAATTCTACTAGATTGTATGATATAACTAAGCTGTTCAAGGACTCTATATTGCTCGCCCATTTGTATGGTACTGAATAGGACAGTCCCAGTTCATTTGGACTAACTCGCTTGGAAAATCCATTGGGAATTCCAGACGCGTGGATGGTACGGACAGTTTGGGCCCCAAACAGGCTCAGAAACTCACTCTCCCATAAGGTTTTTTCATCCCATTTACTGGCACTATTGCGAAGTCTATCACTCACAGAATAAAAACAAAAATATCAAATCACTCCAGCTTTAACAAAAATTTGGGTTTTCTGTATGCATTTATTTGAACAATACAACATTGTTTCTATTACCATAATACATTGCAATTTCAAAAACAATAGTGAGAGTCTAGACCTGGGTTAATTAAGTATAGATTAATTAATATGTATTAATTTTTAATTTTTTTCTTTTTCGTTTTTAGGCAGTATGCTCTGCATTGAAACATGCATTGGCAACTTTACTAGATGACTGTAAACCCCTTGTACCAGAAATGTTGGATCTTCTGGTTAAGAGTTACCGTCTTCAACCACATGCAGCGGCTTTGGATCTTGCTAGACAGGTAAGACGTGTTCTGTCTAAAGAAAATTTTTAAGGAAGAGTACTGTGAAGCTACTAAGAAGTAAAGAAGTCATAATAGTGATTAATTCTTCTCGGGTTCTTAGCCAAGTGAGTGGGATTGTTGATCCCAAGCTTTCAATGACTAGCTCCACCATCTTCTTCATGAATTGAAGTGTTTTGGAACTATAATCCCTGAAGAAGATGATGGAGCTAGTCATCAAAAGCTTGGAATCAAGAATCCCACTCACCCAGCTGAGAACCCGAGAAGAATTGATCAACATCCAGCACTGGGAAAGTCTCAAGTCCTACAAGTCATAATGGTCTTCTTGTTTTGTTGTTGTGTTACATTCCTCAATAAAGGATACATAATAAAGAGTTAATTAAATCTTAATACAATATATGGGACAGATATGTTTGCTAGTATCACATTCGGATTGGCTAAAGGACACGTTTTCGAAGATTCATTTTATTTAACATAATAATTAATGATTTCAAGACTGTTTTTAATTTTAGATTATTCTACTTCTATATGCTTTCTCTGATTTAATGAAAACGTTTTTGTATATTTTGCAAATGTAGTGAAAATTATTTTATTTTTAAGTTCTTTAAGATAATGACATATTTACTGGTGTAACTTTCGATATCATGTAATTTTCGCACCCACACTTGTTTTTTTTTTTTTTTTATTTTCTTTTTTCATCCACTTGTAATTTTCGCATTTTTACATAGTAACAAATAAGAGACAGTGTAAAATTTATGAGTTCTAACGGGAAAGTGCAATAACTTTGTCACATCATGCCTCAACACCCCTCACCCCGTGGATGTCTGACCTTGAATAGTTGTGATAAAACATTCGACATTCGCATACAGGCTTCTCCCCCACCCCCACTCTGGCTGAGGATTATTAGTGATTGTATTCATTTCAGGGTGCCGAATGTTGCATTATCTTTGGTGGTTTAATGGCGATTAAATTTGTCATTGAAACAGAGATATGAGAATTTGTATCAATCCGAAAATGATAGAAATCATGTAACTGTGACTGCTTCTAGAGAGAAAGTGAAATGGGAAGGATCCTATGTTGTAGATGTAAAGCATGTAAAAGAATGCTGTTGTTAAATGATGGGGCTTTAGGCAAAATAACAGACTAATTTCTTGGTCAGGTTTCGTACTTTATGGACAGATGTATATGCAAATTTTTTGACACACTAGTGATGTTTAACTCAAGAAAATAAAATCTTAAGAGTTAGGAAAATGTTAAGGTTTAGGCATAGTAAGCTGAAGTGCTCTGGGCTAACGTAACTGAACTTCAGATCAATTCTCTAAGATACTTGCAGGATCAGAACTATGTTAGTTTCATTATTGACTTTGCAAATGAAATTCATGTCTTCTCAAGTATCGTGTAACTACTAATTTTGATCTTCTGTTTTTAATTTTTACTTGTATATTTGTTGTGTCCACTGAATCGAATAAATTGGTAACAGAAATAAATTAACCTTTTAAATTATTGTGTTTTATTTTTCAGTTCCTTGTGATGTATGGCAAGGATAGATCGCAGCTACCTCTGATGGAATCTCTGCTTAGGGAAGTGTGCTCTGTGACTATTATGGCATGCAGTGGCAACTCGAACAACCCAGGAAGCAGTTTGTCTGATCATGCAGATCTTTTAGAAGCCTTTTTCAATCTCCTTGCACAGATCCTTAAAAAGAATCCACAGTTGTTTGTTAGTGGCGATGGGATTGACTTAGCTGCTCTTTTCCATTGTGGTGAGTTCACATATATAAACAGTCACCATCATCATCAGCTATGCATGCCATTTACACTTGAAGAGATCCAACTAGATTAATAAACATACTAAGTATCTTCCTATATCCTTTGTGGTGTAGTGATTTGCCATTAGATCGTAGGTTCACAGTTTCAAACTTACAAAAGGCAGTGGAATTTTAAGAAGTGATCAAAATTCTTTGTAAAAAAGAAAATCAGGGGATCTTTTGTTGTCAACACATTAAAAAAAAAAAACTTTTCACTGCTTACTGTTCTCTCTCCATCAAGTTTTCTGCTTTGCAGACAAATGTCTCTACAGGTTAGTGTCTTATTAGGTATTGCAGATATTTCTGCAGATCAATGTGACTTTGAACACTGTACATTTTTGTGCAGGTCAACATGTTGTAAAGTAAGAGATCTCTGATAAACAAGACAAGAAACAAAGTAGAAAATATGAGCATGGACAAAACTTTAGAACTGCAGTCGGGCATGGGTTCAATTCCTACTTGGGCTGATTATCTGGTTGGATTTTTTTCGCAGGTTTTCCCCAAGTATCAGGTGAATGTTAGGTAATCACTTAGCAACTCCTCGATTATCTCACTATCACCAATTCAATCGATGTTAAATAACTTAGTGATATAAGATTATCATATAATCAATTGGAAAAAAAAAAAGACACAGCAAACCAGTATTTTCCATTGTGTACCTGGAACTGGATATTGGACAGATCCTATAAATAAAAAATAATAATAATTATCAACTACCAGCCAACCACTGGCCTCATGTCCACATGTTGATTATCCAAATAATACAGGGTTAACATGTAGTTAGCATTATGATCCCCACCCTGCCAGCTGTTGTAGCAGGCTTGTAGAACCAGAATGAATAAAGGTAACAATACAAAATATAAAATCAGGTTTCTCAGAAGGAAAGTAAAATTGAAGTTCTATTTGTAGATACGAAATAATTTGTTATATCTATGGTAAAATAATCTTTGCTGTTGATCAGTGCTCTAAGAGTACTGAATTATGTATTATAGGTGTGTCTAATTGAGGACCGTTTTTACAAAACTTGCTAACTACAAAATTTTCAAAATTGATATTTTGGTGGATTAGTTAACGTAAGACAGACCTCTACATGATGCTAAAGGTTTCTTAGGAAAATCTTATTATTTCCTTCACAGTAGTGTGTCAAAGTGTGATCGTTTTTTCAAAACTTGCTTTCTGCTATGTGAGAGTTATAGCAAAACTTGCAGTTATTTCAGTTTTTTATGTTTCCTATCAAATTTAGTTGTTTCAATTAGCAAGTTTTGCAAAAACGGTCCTCAATTCAGAAATGGAGTTATTTACATTACCAGGTTAAACATGGCTAATAAACCAAAGGATATTCATTAATAAGATATCAGTTGATGGACAACATTAAGATATATATGGATCCTATGCTAAGAAAGGTGGAAAATACGAAAGATTAGAGAGTGCTAGATTTGCAGTGAAGGAGAACACTATGAATGAATGAATTCATTAACCAGGACTTATATTTAATTGACAGGAACAGTGACATTATCTTTACCAGAGGCACCAGCAGTAAAAGCTGCAACATCATTTCTGGTGAACTTCGTGTCACAGAGTAGGGAGCTAGCTCAGCTATTAACTGTGGTGCAGGCCTGTGGAGAAGAGTTGGTACAGAGGCTTCTGAGGTGTATAGGTAAGTCACTGTTCAAATTTTGAATAAATATAGATATAAAAATATGTATGAGCCTTTTATATTCCAAAACTATTATACCATTATCCAAATGGCTAGAGCATCAGCTTCCTGAACTGGAAGTGTATCAGCAAGTTGAAGTAGAATTTGTGGTAAATATAGACAGTGTTTGGAGCAACTTTCTACATAATTCAACCATTCCTACAATTACCACAACCATCATAATATCACTGTCATAGTGCAATGTAGAATCACCGTGATAATCATCCTGGATGGCAAAGTTATCTATAGCTTTGGCATGTTACTCTTACAGAGGGAAAACACAAATTAAGATGATCTGTCTAGTACTTAATTTTGATGAAAGAGAGTTTCAAAACTAGCCTACTGATCTTTGTATGATGATTTCAAAATATCCGTTCTGTGTGTACAGTAGTGGCAAAAAAACTGGACCGACCCTTGTAGCTGATTTCAGAGCCTTGTTCGCTCAGAGCACGATAGACTAGTAACTAAGACTTTCATGGTTCGAATCCTGCCTGGGAAGGAAACTTTTTTTTGTTCCTTATTCAAATTTATTCCCAATACTTTTCGATTGCAGCGATGTTTTACTACTTAATTAACTTATTATTCCCAGAACATGAATTTTACCAGCTATCAAAAAGTGTTGGGAATAAATTTGAATAAGGGACGAAAAAAAAGATTCCTTCCCAGGCAGGATTCGAACCACGAAAGTCCTAGTTACCAGTCTATCGTGCTCTGGCATGAACAAGCCTCTGAAAACAGCTACAAGGGTTGGTCGGGTTTTTTTTGCCACTACTGTACAAAGTCTTTGTGGTTTGTGTTTGTTCCATCTAACCTTCAGTCTTTTGCGTGTGTCCTTGAATTTCTTGACTGTTTTTGACATATAGTAAAACCTCTTTTAATGAGTCTCTGGAGAACTAATTTTTTTATGTTTAGGACGAAATATACAAAGTATGGTTTTCTCCGGCAGCCGGGTAGCACAGTTGGTAGAGCAGCTGGTTACGAACTGGAAGGACCGGGGTTCGATCCCAGGTGGTGACAGGATTTTTTTCTCGTTGCCAAACTTTCAGAATGGCCCCAAAGTTCACTCAGCCTCCTATAAAATTGAGTACCGGGTCTTTCCCGGGGGTAAAAGGCGGTCAGAGCATGGTGCTGACCACACCACCTCATTCTAGTGCCGAGGTCATGGAAAGCATGGGGCTCTACTTCCATGCCTCTCAAGTGCCTTCATGGCATGTTATGGGATACCTTTTATGGTTTTCTCCAGCAGAGAAGGAAAACATTGGATCTCATATCACATGAACTAAGAACCTTACGTCATGGCTTTTGTATAGTCCACTTATCTTTCATATATGTATAAGTAGGAATAATTTGAAAATTCTTTTGTTAGTCATTTTCTTCACCTGCTACCTTGTTTTGTGAAATCGACATAATGTTCTTTAATTGATTGATTGTTAATAGGAGTAATGAATTTTGTCATTTATGTGCTGCTACATTAGAAATGACATTCAATATTAACAGATGAATGTTTCATTTTTAGGAGGCGAATCTCCTAGGTCAGCAATGGAACATCTGTCAGATATTCTACTTGCTATGAATAAGAAACACTGTGACAATCTCTGTCGCTGGTTACAGCAAGCCATCCATCAAGATGGCTTCCCTTCTCCTAGGGCTTCCCGAGAGCATAAGGAACAGTTTGTCAAGATGGTGCTAAAGTAAGTATAGTGATTAATTGAATAATTGCACACAGCAGGAAAGTGTTATTTTGTACTTTGAGACTATTGTAGAATAACTCATTACTAGTCAGTTCAATAGTAAATTGGAGTTTGATATGGTGAAGATGATTTATTTTAACAAACCAGTTTGTGTCCTTGTCATGTAATAATTAAATAATAATAATAATAATATAAATACAACATAAATGAAATCACCACACAGAGCCAAATAGATTATTGGAAACAAAAAGAAATTCCTAGTGAGTACTCACATGCATTGTATTAAGAAGAAAGAGATAAAAATGCTTCACATCTCTGGCTGAAGGAAGGTAACATATTCGGACAAACTGTTGGCTTCATGCTAGCTATCCAATACAAAGATATTCCTACAAAATGCTGTTAAGAATGCAATGCTGTACGGAGTGAAGACTGGGACAGTAAATAGGGTACAAGAAGGAAAATTAAGAGTCACTGAAATGGACTTTTGGAGAAGAGAAGTTAGAAAGTCAAGGAGGGAAAAGATAAGGAATACACTAATAAAGGAGATAATGAATGTAGAAACAGATATAGTAGAAATTATAAACGGTAAAGAACTATGGGAAGATAATGAGAATGGAAGATGGAGGAATACCAAAGGAAGTGATGTGATGAGAACCAGAAAGAAGGAATAGGAAAGGAAGACCAATTGAAAATTGGGTGGAAGGAGCAAGGCGGTGCATGAGACTGAAAGAATTACAAGATGCAGATGCGTTTTGATAGAGAACAGTGTAGGAAAAAAATTAAATGAACTGTGATATTTTATGGTTTACAAGTTTGTTTGGTTGAGGAAAACTACAGCATTGTAGAAAATCCTAAATAAAAAAATATATACATATTAAAGTTAGATATGCATAATGAAGCTTGAATTGAAAAAAAAATGGTTAAAAACGTTAAATAACTTTTCAAGGAATATAAGAGCTAACATTACTAATGAGAATGGTTAATACAGTTCTGTAAAAATTATTGATTAAAGGACTCGAAAAAAGAGAACTGTCAACTTCCCATGTTTTGGATCATTATATATTCTCAGTCCATTCAACACCTACAAAAAATTCATTAAGACTCCAAAATAGAAGTTTGAAATTAAATTTTCTGACTTCACATTATTATGAAAGGAAGTGCAAGTCTTCTCCGATCCTTTTTATTTTTATTTTAGACAAGTTCCATTTAAGTTACAATAGAAGATGAATAGCAGAGATGTTTAATTTACAAATATGTGATATCAGGTAAAGCAGGATTGAATTTATATAGCTGTTTACCAAAAGAGAATTTTCCTGAGCTGCAGTCATTCACAGCACATACACTGCAACATTTGGTTCACTGTACATTTGTAAGCAAACATTTTCGAAAGTGAACTTTGTTGTATTAAAAGCGATGGTTGCTCTAAATTACCAGATTCTCATTTAATTTCCCTGCTTCGACTATTCACAACTTCAATGGAGCCAATATTACCAAATTGATAGGTAACAAAAGATTGCAACAATATAATGCACGGTGTAATTAAAACTGCATGTAAGTAAATTACAGTGAATCTGCTTGGTAGAACACTTAAAATCTTTGCTAAGTCAAAAATTATATGTGTATTGATCAGATATTAGTTTTGTTTGAAGTGTTACCTACAAATGACCTTTAAGAAACCCGGAGGTACATTGCCACTTTCACATAAGCCTCCCATCGGTCCCTATCCTGAGCAAGATTCGGTCCCTATCCTGAGCAAGATTAATCCAGTCCTTAGCATCATATTCCAACTCCCTCAAATTGAAGTCTTTCTAATACTATTAAATTCAAGTTTTCGTATTTAGTTTAATTACAAAATTATGTGTAAATTTTGCATGTTAAGAGTATATTTTTTCTTTCAATGATATTATTAAAATATTACTACAGGTACGATTAGTTAAATGTGAAAGTGAGTGACTACTGTTGTTATATTTTGATGAAAATACTTTTTTGCACGATCGTGTTTTTTGTTGTATTACAGCTATTGTTGAAAGTTAGAATTACCACACAGAGATTTGTTGCTAGGGAAACCATTCTTCATAACATTATAGTGCACTTATTCTTACTTAGTTACCATTACAGTGCAGTTTTGCGAAGGCTTTGTAATATTATTGCTCTAAATTTTCAATGCAAAATATATTGTATTTGCAATTTTAAAAATATGATCGTGCAAAAAAAATGTTGTACAAGAAAGACTGGAGAAAGCTGAGTTTTCAGTGAAAGACTTGCCCTTGGCCAGAACACTGAATGAATGAATGAATGAATGAATGAATGAATGAATGAATGAATGAATGAATGAATACATGTTTCGATTATGTAAATAGCACTTCCCAATCTTGTACCTATTGTAATATACTATTTCCTATGTGATTCTGTTCATGGGCAGTGATTAGCAGATTATCTAAATCCACCACTAGTTTGTTGACATGAAAGAAACATTGTTAGTATATATGTTGTGACGTGAGAACAGTTATGTTGCCCTACTTCCCCATTCTCTCCTTTTTGAGTTCTGCATTCCTGGTGTGGATGGTTATTACCATTAGAATATCTAAAAGGTTTCTCTTTATTGATTCATATTTGCAGATTTCTTTTCCTGGACCATCCCAGCTTTTTTACATATCACTTTATTATTTATGGAGATCTTTACTGACTTTCTAGTCTAGATCTATTGTTTTCTGTAGAAACTGAACTCTTCTTGCAGGTTTAATTTCTAAGTCACGTAGACAATTTATTTTATACCATCTTGAAAGATTAAGATCTTATTATGTGCAGAGATTGAAACAAAATGTTATATCAGAAGAAAGAAACATACAAATAATTCATTTTGGAAATAAATAGAGGACACTTGAAAATAACATTAAAAATGTCAATAAAGAAAGCAGTAGCTGTGTTTAATCTCGATACCAGTCACTATTCACACAGTAAAATAAGAATAAGTCAGCTGCCAGTTTCAAGTAAACTGGTGTCATGTCTAGCAGAGACACTTTAGCATTCCCTGGGTTAAAACACAGATACATTCATCATTAACAAAACCTTTGGACAGACATTATACTGAACCACATTCTCTGGCACTTTTCACGTTTACCAGGTTATAAAGCATGACACATACTATCATGATGCAAAGAAAGAGAAATTATAATTTTTTGCACTTTTGTTATTTACCATATTCAGTTCTCAATTGTGAAACACTGTTTGATATAGAATCTTTCCTTATCTGGAAAATTACTAATAGACTAGACGAGTCTAGACAAGATACTTCTAGTGATAATACACAGAAAAGACAGACTGGCTCGTAATTCGTGCAAGGAGCATCACGGCATTATTTCTTGTTAAAGGCTGAGTCGAAAATACTCTTGTCAACTTTTGGATCCAAAGTTTACTTTATCAAAAAAAGTGACATTCAATTTTGGGGAATGTGTCAATGCTGTGTATTGACATTGCTATGAAATTTACTTGAGATCCATAAAATTAATGCAGAAGCTAGGCAGACTCCAGCAACTCAATTGCACCTCGTGCAGTTTTTTCCAATACCCAAGCATGAGTCAATATTCAGGGAGGATGCGAAGTGAGTTTCCTAATTTTGACAACTGCAATAACTGTATAATATTATAAAATGTGTTCCATGCGCTATTTTTTTGTACACCAGCATTATAAAACAATTAATAAAGAAATAATATAAGGTTTGTTCCAACAAGCAATTTTATGTTCCCGAGCTACCATACGAGGAATCTATTTGCCACACCATTAAACATTATCATGTCGTAGCTCCTATGATAATAAATCAAACGCAATGTAATTCAGCAAATAATTGAGCGGCAAATAACGTCTTCGTGTGCTTTCTGCGAACGCCAACGAAAGAGCTAAAATGGCGGGCGATTATATTAAGTATTTATCGAGCCTTAAGAAATGAATCAGCAAATCACAAGACGCACACGTTTAAATGTAGCCGACCTGCAATGCGATTGGCTGCCGGAAATTAGAGCGACGGGACTATAATACCGAACATCTTTCGACACATGCACCAGTTGCGTACATTCTCAGAACTAGTTCGATATTTTACACTGTTGGAATGTTTCTTGAACTGTTCTTTCATGGCCTTCTGAGTTTCTTCTTATATTAATATTATATTCATCTTTCGAGTTGAGTTTAATCTGTTATAAAGTATATCAATATCAACTTCCAAATCACTCATGATCGACTATTTTTTCATTTTAACCTACTCAATCTCGCATTTCAACAGCGGTTTTTACCTTAACCTGAGATTAAATCATCTGCACATGCATGAGCAGTATGGAATTCCAGTTCCTGCTCTTAATCAAGAACCAATTTCACTTGTTCTGAATTAGTTCCACAGCACGTTGGAACAGGAAGTTGAGGGTTCAGAACCGGTTCTGAATCAGTTCAAGTCTTGTTGGAACGCACATTGAGCTCATGAACAGGCAGTTCAGAATCGATGCTGAACCATGCTGGAACAAACCTATAATCATCAAATTTGTAATAACAGATAGTTTGATATCTTGATCAAGAAAGGGGTTCCTATGACAGCAATGATATATTAAATATATTATTGCACTGCAAATTGTTTCATAATAGTATATTATGATAGGTTACATTGAGGTACATTACACTAGAGCTTAAGTTAGTGTTCGGCTTATTTATTGTGGTGGATACAGTTTAAAATGTATGGAATAGTACTTGAACAGGAGCTTTGGTTAGATTAAAGGTTATTATTAGTACTTATGATAATTGAAGTTATGATCACATATCACTACCTTTGTTGTGTAATTTTTTTTACTGCAGCTGCAAAACATGTACATTATGTTCACACACAGACAAAAAGTAGCATGCAGCCCTCTGCTTTTTGTACTGTATAACCCAGAAGCTGCAAAAGTTGCTATTAAAGTTTGTGAGCCTGTTCACATTTAAGGCACAACTTTTGCAGCTGCAGTTTAGCTGCATATTTGCATCTCCGTGTTGATTCTCAATGAATTTTAAGTGCAAACGAGATTACTTACTTATCGGCTGAGAACAAAACTTCTAACTGCAAATGGGGAAGATACTGGATCAGAAAGTGAATAAAAATAGAGAACAATATGAAGTTTGATCTTCAATTACTATGGTGAAGGAGATGAATAATGTTATAAGATCCTTTTGTGAGTGTCAGCAAGATATTTTTAACAACTCTTTTACTGTATTGGGCCTGAAGGATGTGCAATTTATTTTTAATTTCTTCTGACATTCGCATTGCATTAGCAATTTCTGCTGAAGCTGACTGCCTTTCATTTTTTGTTATGCAAATCAACATTTGCAAATTCTGTAAGCTCTGTCTTGGATCAGTTATGTCTATTATTTATTTTTCCGCCCTAACTAGTATTCAGAGTTGACATTTTTATTACAAAGCCATCAGAAAACACCCTTACACTTTAATCATAATCAATGACACTGCTTTCGTAAACATTGTTGAAATCTTTCCTGTTTGAAAGTATGCTATAGAAAGCTAAAAAAAAATTGTATCATGTATATCCTGCCTGCATTGTACATATACTAACTCACAAATAGAGACAATATACTAAAGTATTATTGATGAATTTGTGTGGCAGCATTGCTTGCAAAACCAGTACAAAATTATGCTGCAGCTACAACCCTGAGGATCCTGTTCACATGTTACTTTGCAAGTTCACAGTATGCGAGTTGTTAAGCATTTTTTACTGCTGCACTGCAAAAGTAATATCGTGTGACCGTACTGTATGAGACTAAGCTTATGGCTCTTGCAGGAGGGGAATATCAGAGGAGAATCAGAGAGTGGGGAAATAGTAAGAACTGATTAGGGTCTGAAGGCATGGCGTAAGCCAGTGAATGTGTATAATTTTACGAATGGAAACATTGTCTTGATTTTAGATATGGTAATATTTCTATACATAATATTATTGCACACAAACTTATACAACATGGACTTGCTGAAAAATCGAACTTGGGAAATTTACGAATATATCTGAAGCAGTATTGCAATTAAAATTTATATCATATGTAGCATTAAGGTACAGTTACACGTCGTTACTTTTTCTGCGCAACTTTTGTACTGCAGCTGCAAAAGTTGCGTGTCATGTTCACACGTAAGCCAAAAGTAGCGCAATGCACGCTACTCTTCATGCTGCGTAAACTGAGCACTGCAAAAGTTGCAACTGGAGATTGCAAGTCTGTTCACACAAGGCGCTACTTTTGCAGCCGCAGTCTAGCTGCAGTTCCGTGTTGACTTTTCAATATACATTTTGTGGTTATGTTCACTTTAGAGTTTCGGATTATGAAATTTATGCGATAGCTTACTTATCTATTATTTCCTTTTCTGTCCAAACTAATATTGAGAAATTGGCATTATTTTTACTATAAAGCTATTAAAAAACGTCTACCGGTATATACTTAAATGATAACCAGCAGCATATTCACGTAATCAATGTTGGCAACCCTCCTGTTTGAAACTACGCTACGGAAAATTAAAAAAGTGAATTATATCATCAGCAAATATACTCTGACTGGTTGTACATTTAGTAACTGTTACAAATCATTTATTTTCATCACGTCTAACATTAAAATATATCCAAACAATAAAAGTATCATTGGCACATTTGGGTGGCAACACTGATCGCAACTGCTGCAAAAGTTTCAACAAAACCTATATCAAAAATGCTACGGCTGCAACCCTGAAAACCCTGTTCACACATCACTACTTTTAAGCTGTGCGCAGCATGAAAAAGTAGCAGGCAGCAGGTTCAGCAGCCACTACTTTTCGGGCTGCACCATTGCCTACATGTCGCAGTACGAGAGTTGTGCAGTTTTTTGTACTGCAGCGCTGCAAAAATAGCGACGTGTGACCGTACCTTAAGTATCTACAGTGTCTGAGAGGTCTACTCGTAGATCAGTGGTATTCAATGTGTTTTGCTTGCATACTCCCAAAATACATTTTCTTCACCTTCATGTCCCAAACTGCATTGCAGTTATATAAAAAATAACAAAAGACTGTAATTGATGTATACAAAACAAATTATTATTATCATTATCATCATCATCATCATTGTGTAATGATGTACTTACCGAATTCACAACTCATGTTCGAAATGACATTCATGTGATATCTGGCAGGCTGCACATTTGAAGACACGTCCAGCAACTCGCCGCAGTTTGTTCTCTGAAATGGCTCGAATTTATGTCATGTAGCGATTTGTGAAAGGGTGTGGATTTTCATTGTCCTAGTAATGATTGTTTGGAGTGTTCACGTAACCACTGAGGTGGTCACTATAAAAAATTAAGATGGGTCAAGTAGTCCATCATACACTGACTGTCAGAACCACATGCAAAACCTAATTTTTCTCTGATAACCGGGTTCCATTAAACTCTCAACTACACGAATTTTGTAAGGTTTTAATTTTAATTGTTTCGTACCTCTTATCACTGAAGACTGACACCCCTACCTGCTGAGCTACATGGCGAGATAATGTTGTAGGACTTCTCTCTTGTCAGTGGCCAATTTCATCTAACATCTCCTCAGTGGGAACACTCTTCACACATGTTCATTTCTTAGCCAGTACTGATCCAGTTGTGCGAAATTTCTTCACTAAATTGTAAATCATTGCTTTAGAAAGCTCTGGCGAATCAGGAAATGACTGATGGAAGTTTGTTACACTGTTCTCCAAGATTCGTATTTCATAAAGTTGTCATGGAGTGCTTTGGTGGAGTGTAAGTGTTCAAATTCCATCACGACCTAGCCAGGGATCGAACCAGCACATACTAGCACTCGGCTAAAGATTTAGCTTAAATTCTGTTAATTGTGCATATGACGTACAACGAAATTTTATTATTCTTGTGTTAATTATTATACAAATTCTTTTCATATTGTGTATGTGTTCTTCCTGCCCAACCATAATACAGGTGCAGCCACTGGCATAGCCAGGAATTTAAGATGGGAGTTTTCCAGCTGCTGCCACCTTTCTGTTTCTAATCGTCACCTCTCTATCTGTAACATCTTCCTGGCAGTCATGGCCCTTTTGATGGCCTCAAACATTGTTCTCTTTAGTCTGCTCCATAAACTTTATGCTATCTGAAATCCACTGGAACATTCATTTTAGGCCATTGCTGTTGTTCCATCCTCATAAGGTATCCAAACCAAGTCAGATGCTTTTTCTCTATACGATCAATTACTGTCTCTTCAGCATAGATTCGTTTCCTTATCCATTGTAGTCGTGACACCCTTTCACTTCTTCCTAAATAATCCATTTCCAGTGCCAAGAGTTTCTGTTGCATCAGCATTCAGAGTCCATACTTCATCATCATAGCATAGGACAGTCTCGATCAATGTTTTGCCTATATGAATTTTCGTTCTTCTGGAAATATTTTTTATCCCACAAGAGTGAATTTAGAGATCCCAAAATGTTTCGTGCCTGTTCTATACGCGATTTTATTTCTGTATCGTCACTTCTCTTTTGTGACCATTTGGCAACATCACTTGGCAAATTTGCCTATAGGTACATGAAGTATATTTAAAAGATGATAATAATAAATAAATCACTTTAGTGTGTAGAGAACAGTAGCTTCATATTTTTTTCGAAAATCATCGATCAATTTAAAATAATCTATCAGCAGGAATATAAAGGATTTGTTTGTTATTGTAAATATCGGTCGCTGATGGTAGAAACAGTCAAACAGTATATTTTTTCAGTCCGTGAGCATTTGATACATTCTTTTTGCATTCTTCATGGGGTTAGTGAACTGAGTCCCATATAATATCTTAATTTAGAATTCTTGACTTTGGTATCTTTTTCAGCTAAAACCATAACTTCAAGACATATACAGGGTGATTCACGAAGTTTTCCCCAGGTTTATGTAGGTGATTCCTGAGGTTATTTGGAACAAAAAGTGTAAATAAATTAATGGGGTCATATTCATACTTACGGAGTTATGATAATTTGAAAACAGCAGAAAAAAAACTTTTATTTCAGGATTTCACTAACAAAAATGCAAAAATAAAAAAATAAATAAATAAATAAAATACAAACAATTGATTGTTTATGTATCGGTCTCTTTCATTTAGAGTGAATTTATATCACATTTTCGAAAATGCCTCCCAGAATTTCAAAGCAACGGTCTGCACGGGTGTGAACTGCATGTGTAACATTTTGAAGCTTCACATATTTGTTCCTTATTATTTCCACAGCATCTAGAATTCATTGAAGCAACTCTTCGCATGTTTGATACACAAAGTCTTTCATTTGCCCCCAGATGCAGTAATTGAAGGGTGTTAAATCTAGCACTCCATTTATTATGACACGTTTCGAAAATATGTTGTAACTCCAACTCCGTAATTATGAATGTGATACCATTAATTTATTTACATTTTTTGTTTCAAATAACCTGAGGAACCACCTCCATAAACCGGGGGAGAACTTAGTGAATCACTCTTTATATATACGTATATGCACATGCAGGAGCTCCTGCAGGTTTTCATCTCACTAAAACTCAGCAAAACACTTCCTTAATATCCATGTTATTGATTTTTAAGGGTAACATTCTGTGCTGCTGATTATGTCCTTCCCCCCCCCCCACACACACACACAATATATTGTAATGAAACCAACGCACATGGAAAATACAGTATACATAGTCTTGAACAAAATATGTTTAAGGGGTCAGGTACAGCTTACAGCAGTAGAATTTTTGGAAATATTCAACTTTTTTTTTTCCTCCATTACTGTATCTTGTACAATAATGAAAATTGTTATGTGTAAAACACTGTCTTTCTGCTATGTGAAAAAAATATTTTTACAATTTAAAAAAATATATATTATTTTCTTTTTTTCAAAATTCAAAATGGTGGCAGTTCACTGTGCAGTGATGAAGTGTTTCCCTCATAACTCATAAACTTGTTAACTTTTTCATGTTCTCTCTCTTTTATTTTATTGCTGAAACTCTTGTTTACCATATCATGCTCTTTCAACTACATTCCTTAATAAATATTTTTTTATTTATATTTTGTGTTAGAAGAAAATACTGATATTTGACCATTTTTTAATGCATTTTTTTAATCAGACAATCTCTCAAAGGTAGAGATGTGATCTTGCATTATATTGTAGATATGACATGCATAAATACACAAAAAATTTCATCACAGAATGTTGGAATGTTATGTTATGTTTTATTTAACGACGCTCGCAACTGCAGAGGTTATATCAGCGTCGCCAGATGTGCCAGAATTTTGTCCCGCAGGAGTTCTTTTACATGCCAGTAAATCTACTGACATGAGCCTGTCGCATTTAAGACACTTAAATGCCATCGACGTGGCCTGGGATCGAACCCGCAACCTTGGGCATAGAAGGCCAGAGAATGATGGATAGTTTTTTAGCTACGTGGGAAACACTTCATCACTGCACAGTGAACTGAATTTTGAAAAAAAAAATGTAAATAATTTTTTTTAAATCGTAAAAATATTTTTTTTCATATAGCAGGAGGACAGTGTTGTACACATACTAATTTTCATTATTGTAAAAGATATAGTAATGGAGGAAAAAAATGTTGAATATTTCCAAAATTTTACTGCTGTAAGCTGTACCTAACCCCTTAAGAAAAGTCTGTATACTGGTACTGTATTAAAAAGTAACTGACTTTTCAGTAGGAGTGGTTGTTCCTAATATCCACTACCGTCCCTTGCAGGTAACCCAAAGCACATGTACGTGGTGTTGAAGTCCTTTATATTACGAGAGAGTATCATTTCAGAAATTTAAGAAATTGGAGTCTTTGGATTTAATTTTACGGAGTTCTAAGAACAGATAGATAAAGATTTATTACACTAAGATTTTTTAATGATTGATACAAAGAAAATGGTCTTTATAACAGGTTTTTAGCTATTATGTTGCCCATTTAAAGGACATACAAAAAATGTATGTTAATCAGCCATGTGTTTCTGTTTAAATTCTTTAATAATAATAATTATAATAATAATGTTAAAGACAATCCTCACATTTGACAAAAGGCACATTACCAGTAACTTCTTACCAAATACAAAATAATACAAAATAGATATATCTCTTTTAATTTATCTTGTAAATTGTATAGTAATGAATAGAAAAAATGTTTTGATACGATAAATTGGTAACGTGCATTGTATGTTCTGTTATAGAGAACGTGCCAACAAGCGCAAGTTGCAAGAGACTGTGCGAGAGTTCTCGTTAATTTGTCGAGGTCTGGTTGGAACAGATTATGCCGCCCAGTCTTCACCTTTCTTTTAATCGTGGACAGTCAAATCTTGTTACTTTGTTGTTATTCTATATACATTGACTGGTAAGTGGCATTGCATTTGTTGTATGCTCCATTCTAAATGTAAAATATTACAGTAAATTTATATCCCACATTTATCCCCTGCTTTTTTGGATATTCTTATTCTTGTTATAACTTCAAGTACCAATTTTGCATATCCATGCCTATTGAATGATATGTATGTTGTGTTAGTTTTGCATGATTATTTTAGTAATATTTTGGTGTGTATTTTGACTTCAGTTAGTACTGTATTTGTACGTGTATTGCACTCTGTTCTCTTTTCTTGTTTCTGAAATTTACTACAAAAAGTATAATTACTTACTGTTTTCTCAGTTTTTTAGTGCATAAACGCTTCCACTGGATGGCTTTGAATGTGCAGAAGTATTTACAAGTTTATTGTTCTTAGTGGTCTAGTGTTCCTTTGCTTGCTGTCAACTCAATTATCGCAGGTTCTAATCCAGCTGATGGCTCTACATTTTTATTTCCAGGAGAAAAGTAAAATTTCGTGTCATATTATGCCGTACTAATTTTGTGTCATAAATTATGATGATACTCATTGCTACCAAAAAATTTAGGAATAATGCGAACATTTCTGATTGATGCTTTGGTATATACATACGTATGTCATGAGAAAAATTACGACCTCACAGATGTGTGTACTTTTATTGTAATCTGTTAACAATAATAAATGGACGGACAGGGAAAAGAAGAAAATACATGTTTGTTTTTATACAAAGGTTACTCTGAAGTGATTTATCAAAATTTCGTAGCAGATTTATTTAGGCTAAATGATTATAAAAAGAAAACCTACGTATACTGTATGTATGTGTTAAATACTAAGTATCACCCTTCTTTTTCATTCAGTCACTTAAGAAACAAGCACTCCTGCAACTCTCTTGTTACTACAGTCTGGCAAGCAAATTGCCAGCTATTGTGAATAACGTTATTGTTATTTTTCGGCACTACAGACTGACAAGTGATCTTTAGTGGAACTAGTGAATTATTTATTTAAGGATATGGAGAGAATTTTACCTGAATTTCAGAGCAGTTGTTCAGTATGTTTTCCATCCATTAAGGTATACACATGTTGCAGAAATGTATGAAGTTCTGGGACACTCGTTTGAGCTAATCCTGACTAATACTGCGCATTAGCCGTGTTATTTCACCCTTACTAACACGTTTAAATAATTTAATAACACAGTGTTTTGATAGTTAGTGTCTGAAAAGTTCTTCCAAAACTTGTGTAAACACGACTCATACGATTTTTTCAGTATGTATGTTTCAGTGAGGAAAATGTTCCATGTTGAATCTGTTACTATACTATGTATCTAACCATGATTATCAATGCAGTTCCGACAGCTGACTGAGATTGACAATGTAAATTGTCAGCAGAATTATATTATTAGCATAGTGCAATAACTGATAAGGAAACCCCACAAAGTCCTATGTCAGGGTTAAAACAAACCTAAGTCACCAGCATTCTTATCGAGCTGTGAAGTTGCTGTTTGGCAAGTAGAGCATTGGTTTCTTCTTCTTCTTCTTCTTCTTCTTCTTCTTCTTCTTCTTCTTCTTGTGGCAGGTACTTGACTGTTCGTCATTCAGTCATATAAAGCCAGTTGTAAAGAATGAGATGAGATGATGGAGGAGATTTGTTGGGATGCCACAGGGGAACTGGAGATCCCCAGAGAAAACCCCTGTTACCTGGACCACAGACTTGCTCAACACAAGTTATAAATCAGGGGTACACTGGGGATTGAACCCGGGTCCACAGAATTATAAGTTCAGTGCTCTAACTACTAGACTACCATGGCTGAGTGTAGAGAACGTAATGAAGGACATTTTGAATAAGTGCTCTGAAATTCAGGTAAGATTCCCTCCTTTTAATTCTATGGACCCAAGTTCGATTCCAGGTGTGCCCCTGATTTGTTTTCGGCAAGCCCATAGTCCAGGTAACACAGGGGTTTAGTTCAGGAGCTCTGGTACCCCTGTGGCATCCCAACAAACCTCCATCATTGTCTCATCTCATCACTTGTGTAGCGTAGATCAGTCTCATGGCGCACCCTGGACAATGACACTGTCAGTAAATTGGTCTACACAACTGGCTTTATATGGGTGAATGACAGTATAGTACGATCCATTAGTACAAAAGAAATGCTTAAATAAATAATTCACTAGTTATGCAAAAGATTAGTTGTCATATTGTAGTGCCATGAAAGGAAAAGAATATTATTTACCTGGGCACAATGTTTTCATGAATGATAGTCCTGTACTGGTAGAGACTAGAATTGATAAGCTTGAACCATTTACAGTAGAATCCCAATTATTCATCACCCTGTTAACTGATTGCTGGATTAACCATCTGTCTTTCCCTCGCTTTTTTGCTGCAGAAATATATGAAGTACCGCACATTATATTAGCACATTATTTTTTTGTAGAAAGGGTTATTACAAGCCTTTCCCTTACACAGTATGGTCTATTGTTCGAATTGTCGTACTGTATAACTTCTATATGAAATATTTTCTACAGGTGTCAAACGAACACTCATTGTCTTAAGAATCGAAAAAGAAAAAGTGTAAATAATTGAGTGGTTTGGGGAAAGATAAACCATGGCTCATCTCGCATCAGAATACGAGATTGGAGTGTATAAAGTAGGTAAATCTACAACACGAGACCTACAATGCTGATATCTTTCCATGGACAGGCATTGCAAGGAGTTTCCTTGCCCCTTAAAAACCCGTCATTGATAACCAGACTTAAACTTCTGATCCACTATCTAGTATATTAAACGCAACACCGGCAAAACCACGAAGGGAATTACGAAAGTGTAAATATTATTCACTAAGTTTACGAAAATCTTTTATGGTACGGATTATCCGATTTTTTCGATTAACTGTTCAGCCCACCCCCTTCATTACCACTGATAAAGAGGTTCTGCTGTACTTATCATTCTGTAATGTTGAGAGACAGCAGGAGTGCCAGTTCCTTAGATTTGACTCCCCTTGTAGTTCACTGTAACTTTATGGATTATGAACTTCATTCTTTGAGAATGTTTTTTTTCTTTTTAACTATAGCTAAAGCCTTGAGTTCTTCCATGATATCTTCATTTCGTTTTCTGTTGTACTTTGTACCGTCACCTGTTCTCATAAACTTTATTTCACAAGCTGTTACCTAATACAGTATATTCTTGTATATTATCCTCATTGCCCGAGCTTCAGCAAGCTTCACTCTTATAACAAATTGCTAGTAGTATAGTAGTACTAAGGTGTTACACATTTGCCTTCTGTTTTGTTTTATGCCAACAAAGTAATAAATTATGTTATTGATTATCCCCATTCGTGTATTAAATTTTGTAATATTTTGTTGTCTAATTATTCAAACAAACACATATGCACAGAATCTTTCTTTTGTACTTTGTTTTATATTTCTCAGTATTGATTTGTATTCTTTTTTTTTTTCTGAAACAATTTTTAAATTATTTTTTGAACACTATCCTACTGTCGCCATTGCCACTAGATACTATTATATACTATGTTTTTGTGGATAATCTGGTGAAACAGCTCCAAAAATTTATCAGGACTCTAATATCCACTCCCACTCCTCCCAAACTCCTGGTTGCTAAACACTGCAGCCATAAATTAAAATTTCTGATAGTATAGTATTTTATATTTACGTTTTAATATTGTGTATGATTTTCTTTCCTACCCCTCATTCCATCTCCCAGTAATCCTGAATTTAGTGCACCTAAAGCATTTGTGGTGAAATAGCTCAGTTGTAGATTTTCTCGTTACTAAAACTTGTAGAATAGCCCTGGGTACACTCAGCCTCCTTTTAAATTCAGTACCGGATCTTGCCTAGGGTATAAGGTGGTAGGAGCAGATGCCTGTAACACCACCTCATGCAAACATGGAAACATGGGTCTCTATCCCTATGTCCCCCATGCACCTTCATAGCATATTTCAAAGAGATATTTCAAAGCATTTCTGCTTGCTGTAATTTTTGTATTACCTTTACATTGTGTTTGATATTAGCTCTGATTTGCATCAGTGTAGTTATATCCATTGCTTAGAGGGATGGGTTTACTGTTTTCCAGAATTAAATAGTTTTTCTCTTTTAGTGCAAAAAGTTGTGTTTTATGAGACTGACATCTATGCTGCATGTCACTACAATAATTTTGAGTGTTTTTTTGTATGGAGTAAAATGTACGAGAGGGTACTTCAAAAAGTAAGGTAACAAGAGATCTAATGGACAAACTTTATTTCACAGACATATATACTGATACGCGGTGGTAGGGCACTGGTACACATTACTTTTCAATATAGTCACTATGCTTGTCCAAACCTTGTTCTAATGGTAAACCAAGACATTGATGCCAGTGTAGAAGAAATCTGTGTCAGGTTCTTGAGCCAAGTCATGATGACTTGCTGAATGGTCATATCGATGTTGAATTACTTACCACCCAGGTGCTTCTTCAACGGTCCGAAGAGATGGAAATCACTGGGTGCCAGGTCGAGGCTGTAGAGTGGATGGTCCAGTACCTTCTACCACAAGCGTCGTTTCTTACTGTACACCTCAAGTTAACAACGAATTTCTGCTGATGAGGTGCCCTTCTGACGCAAAACTGGATTACATTACACACTTTCACATTTGACCATGTTTTCGTGTGAGCAGCCATCTTACAACTGATATTGCAAGAGTCTTACACAACATATGTACCATCTAATGGCTGCGTGATAAAGCTGTGGTCTGCTGCTGCGACTCTAGTGGAAAATTCGAACAAGAGAGGGAATATGTCACCTGTGAGAGCTCTTGTTACCTACTTTTTTAATCGCCTTCGTATTTGTTACAATTTAAAATTTCTATTTTAGGTACAGTAAAATCCCTCGTAACTGGCACCCGAATAACTGGCAATACCAAAACAACGGCACTTTTGGCTGAGCAAAAAAAAAAAAAAAGTTTAAATCTGCCACATTGCCAATCTGGCCCATCAATTTTGCCACATTAGAAAGTTTGCATGAACTTTCATTTTCAGTGAATATTCGAACCTAAAATTAGTGTATTATTTGTGTTGTGGGATGTGTTTTAATAAAGAAAATTCAAACAGTTTTTATGTTTATTTAGTTACGTATGGGCCATCAGTGTTGACACATTAGGAAGTTCACACGAACTTTTGTTTTCAGTGAATATTCGAACCTAAAATTAGTGTATTATTTATATTGTGGGATGTGTTTTAATAAAGAAAATCCACACAGTTTTATGTTTATTTTGTTATGTTCGGGCTGTCAGTGTTGCCACATTAGGAATTCTGTACAAACTTTCGTTTCCAGTGAATATTCGAACTTAAAATGAATGTATTATTTGTGCTGTGTGATGTATTCTAATAAAGAAAATCCACATAGTTTTATGTTTATTTAATTATGAGCAAGTGATAGAGAAATAAGTTTCATATGGCTGCAGTTTCAACATTTGGCACCATGAAATACGAACTTCTTTTTGTATATAAAAGGTATTTATTCAATTATCCGGCAAAATCTCGTATCCAGAACTAGCCTAGTCCCTTTGGTGCTGGTTAAGAGGAATTCTACTCATTGATTAAAGTTCTCGTTAACACTTTGTTAAAAACATAAAATTTACTCTGTCACACGTTAAAAGTGTTAAAATTGTTAAAAAGGTATTTACCTTCGACAGACGGCCTGTTTCGACGCTATGTGTCGTCGTCTTCAGTGTCTCTTGAACCACTGCTGATTTTGGCTCTGCGATGTGCAGTTGTCGATGGTAGGGGTGGGGGTGTGTTGCTCCTATGGTGGGGGTTGGTTGTCTGTATGCTATGACGTACTATGATGTCAAACAATGTGTGCGTATTGAACTGTAGTTGCGTATTAAGTATATATTGTGGGTGTGCTATTGTATTCTTATATATTTCGTATTGTTCTAGGATGTTTAACTGTGAACTTTTTGGTGTGATGTGTAAAATTTCTATATCTGTTTCTATATTATTGTAGTCATGATTATTGTCGATAATGTGATCTGCATAATTTGATGTAATGTAAGGTTTGGTTATAGCTTTAATATGTTCGTTGTATCTTGTATGAAAGGATCTTCCTGTCTGTCCTATGTAAAAATGTGGGCAACTATTGCATTTTAATTTGTAAACTCCAGTTGAATTATATATATTTGAATGTTTAGTGTGGTTATTTAAGTATTTCTGTGTTGTATTATTTGTTTTGTATGCAGTTTTGTACTTTAGTTTTCTGAATGAAGTTGCAATTTTGTGGGTATTGGTATTGTGATATGTTAATGTTATGTATTTATTCTCGTGTGCTGTTTGTGTTGGTTTGGTCTGTTTTTGTTTTGCCTTTTTTATTAGTGTGTCTATTATGTTAGGGTTGTATCCATTGTCTTGTGCTATATATTTTATTGTGTTTAATTCTTCAGTGTAGTTGTCATTGTTCATTGGTATATTAATTAATCTGTGTGTCATTGTACGGAAAGCTGCATGTTTATGTTGTATGGGATGATTTGATGAATTGTGTATATGTGTTGTGGTTGTAGTGGGTTTCCTGTATATTTTGAATTCGTGTCTGTTATTTGTTTTGGTTATGGTGATGTCTAAGAAGTTTATAGCTTGCTTATGTTCCATTTCTGCTGTATACTTTAATTTGGGGTGTATTTTGTTGAGTTGTTGATGTAGATTTTCTATTAGTCTTTTGTTTCCATTATATAAGACTATTATGTCATCTACATATCGATGCCAGTACATTATTTTCTCTGCGTGTTTGTTGTTGTCGGTATTTAGTATGTGTGTTTGTTCTATGTTGTGAATAAAGATTTCAGCTAATATACCTGATATAGGTGAACCCATTGGTAATCCTTCAGTTTGTGTATAGTATTTATTGTTATGTGTGAAATAATTTTGTTTAGTAATAATTCCTGTGATGTGTATAATTTCGTTAATGTGAGTCTGTGGTATGTTATTTTTGATAAGCATTTTCCGAAGTATTTCTAGTGTTTCTGTTACTGGTATGTTTGTATATAGATTTACGATGTCAAATGATGCTAATGTTGTATTGTGTGGAATGTGTTTGTGTTTTATTTTGTTAACTAAGTCTATGGTGTTGTTTATTGTTGTTGGGTTTTCAAATTGTATACTATTTCTTATAATGTTGTCTATATATTTCGCTAATTTGTATGCTGGTGCATTCTTGTAGTTAATAAGAGGCCTGATTGGTATATTTTGCTTGTGAATTTTTGGTAATGCATTTAGTTTAGGTGCGTGAGGTTTAATTCTACTGTAGTATGATATGTAATAAGCACCTTCATGGCATGTAAAGCAGATACCTGCGTGATAAAGCATGATACCTTTATTTTACCTTTATGTGATGAGTAGGTCCCAAATGTTGATAACATGAAAAGTCTAAAATGTCCTTGAAAATACCTTTAAAGGCAACTATGACGCCACGAAAATAATAAAAATTAACCTTAAAATTTACTTATTTTGTGGTAGAAAATTGTGAAATTATAAAGTAAGGGGACAAGTATTGAAATGTAATAAAGAAAGGAATGTCGTCATGCTGTGTACCTTAGGGCCATAGGAAATGCATGCTCCTATCAAACAGCGTCCATACTGCTGAATGATTTACCTTCTGAAGAACTTCAGTTATCAGAAGGAAAGTCGTTTAAATATGCACTCCTTTATACTGTACATGTATGTATAAAATGCAGGTAGTAGACCATTGATGATACAAAGGAGGAGAGTTCGGTTGGTGCTGTGAATTGAATCCTGGCATAGCTCAGTGTGCCAAGTTGAGGGGTCCTGGATTCGATTCCCAGTGCGGGAACGAATTTTTCTCCATTAATAGTGGTCAGCTTAGGTTAGGGGTTAAGAAGATTAAATTCCACTTGGGTTGATTACTTGGTTGGATTTTTCCGAGGTTTCCCACAAGTATAAGGTGAATGTAATTCCATGGCGAATCCTCGGACTAATATTAATAAATATTGTCTTTTTATTACAACTTACGTTGTTGTTACAAAATTACACAGTTATATAACATTGTTAAAAAACCGGTTTAAAATATTGCTTGGAACTCTCATTCAGTGGAATTCTTGTGTGTTGTGTAAATTTATGGCATAGAATTTCTAGCATTACTTCAATAATTCTTAAAGGAACTGTGCATAGGAACTTTTTCTCCTTAGAAACTCGTTGCTCTTAACCATGCTTTAGTCTGAGAATCTTAGAGTCCAGTTACAAGTACGACAACTATTGACCGTGAGGATGGCTTGGATATCAAACAAGTTTTTTTGTTAAAACTGAGTGCACACTTCAGTACACAAAATAGTATTGAATTTACTTCTCTCCTAACGGAGATCTTTTTGTTCGCTTCATTAATAAATTTTTTTAAGACTGAAATTACATCATTATGGTTGTTAAGCGCTTAACTTTACATAATTTACTTTTCAGGTAATAGTTGGAGGGAAGGTGAATCGAGAAAAACTTCATTTTGTTGCTGTTATCGGAAATGTATGGATTATTTTTAAAACTACAAGCAACATTTTATTCAGGACACATTGTTGAAGAAATTTCAGTGATACCTCCATGGACTGGTTGTCCATTACACTTCAGTTGAGTCTGGTTTGTAATTGAACTTAACCACCTCCATTTTAAAAATTTGTTAACACAGAGGCCTATATTATTGAAATTAACTTTTTTATGTAGATAGATCACACTGTATTTAATGGAAGTGTATAATAAACCCGATATAACAGTTTTGATAGCTGCTGTGCCATTTATTTTATTATTTCGTTCAGTGTATGTATTTACATGTTACATATCCTTAAGATTATGTTGTACACAATTCTTTTATTTTTTCATATTGTATAGAGGCCTAATGTTAAAGAGTGATGTTATGGATTCAAGTTTTAATGTGTTGTTTATTTTTCTCACTTTCTTTGGGAGGGAAAGTTATGCTGTGTCTGTAACAACATAGATGTGAATATAGTTTTGATCAGAACAGTTAAATATCAACTTCATATCTAACTTTAATGGCCTGATTCTAATTTTCAAATTAGTTTTGAAAGAGTTCTTGAACAATAGATTGTCACATGTTTGAACTCTGACTTCATTACATATATATTGGATTATGCTTGTATAATTACTCTAATCATTTGTATTCCAACTTAAGCTGCATGTTTCACTTCTTGTTTCTGCCTGCCAGAACTTAATTTCTCTCATAAAAATACTCTTATGTGTAAAATAACTGTACATTGAAGAATACATGTCTGTATCAGCATTTGTTGTTGTGTAGTTACATTTATACATTTGAAATTTTAAGGCCAGTTACAATAGGGTCATTTTTCACTTTGGTATAACAAAGGGAACATAATTTATTTTCTTCTTAAGATCATGTCCTCCTGACTTTCATATAGAAAGCCTTGTACATTCTCGCAGTATATCTTGAGTGCTGGGTAATATTACTATATGTTAGAACTAGACTAAGAATGAGCGCTGTGGAAGGGAAGTCTCTCTGCGTTGAAAAGAGTTTAATCTGCTGTTAGAGAAAGTATTTCAGTTGGCAGCAACCTCTGTGCCGGGTCATTGATACGTCTTTCAACGGGGGTTGTGTAGTAGCTAAAGGTATGCTGTTACAAGCAGGAGTTCATATTACCAACGGAACTACTGTTGTTAGTGCATACACTCAGCTCTCTCCAGTGCAGAGTGACTTCCTTCCACACTGTATTACAAATAACGCAACACAACCTTCTTGACATAGTTACACAGGAAACTGATTTATTGTAGCTGGATTGTAGAAATCATTCTAATGCATGTGCATGTTTTATCCACTTCCAGTCTGTTGCTGTCACTCAAGATATACCGTGAGATGTATATTCATAACTTTTATTATGTTGCTTATGACTAAGAACACTGTAAAACAGTGAATAAAATACATCAAAGTCGGTAAATAACACTACTGTAATTCGTGATAAAAGTCGTTATTTAAATATGTAAATCGCGAAAAAGTCGGCATTTAAACATGTGAATCCTAAAGAAAAAGTTTGAATTGAAACATGAAAATTACTTTAAAAAAATAGGTAATGGAACTCTCATTCCCGTACAGACTTTCCCAGTATTAATAAGGCTGGTTACACACACCATGGAGAAAAGTGCTACGTGAATATCAAAAACATTAGACCTATGTTCATTTGCACATTATGACATGCTGCCAAATTATCAACATACATTATTCCTTAGTTTTTGTTGGGTACTCTTGCTGAAAATGTGGTAAATATCTTTCACACATTTCTTCTTATTGTGTTAGTGTTTAACAAACCTAAGCATTGCACATAAGTGATACATAGATTTTCATTTTTCACAGCTGAGCAGCCATGCTTTCCACAGTATAAAACAAACCCATTTTGATATTTATTTTTAATATTTCATTGTCGAAAATAAAACATTGGAATTTCATAATTGTACGGTTGAGTGATATTTGTAAAAAAAAAAAAAACGCATTTGAAGCAAAAAAAATTTACAGAATTCGCAAAAAATGGGGGGGGGGGGAAATCGAGCAAACAAAATTCGAAGCAAATTGCGATCTCAAAACGTGTCTACAGAATGAGTCTTGTTCATACTTATAACAATTTTAACTCTTTGACTCATTTAGCAGAAATTCGCGTAAAAAATCATTTAATGAAAGTCGGGTGTCCCTACTTATGACTCAGTGTGTTTGCTGCATTATTCAAGTTGACTCGAAACTTATGTATGGCGAGTCCAGCTGGATACACATTGTATTCTGTATGGTCTGTATATAATTTCAGACATTTGCACCAGTTTCAGATATCCTAACGGATTACATGTGCCAAGAACTTATTTCACTTAAAACATTTCATAGTAGATATTATAATAAAGGGTGGTTAAAAGTTTTACATATGAGTTCATAACTCTGGAGTGGTTTGTTATATGTGGAATGAGGCAAAGAAAATATAGTATATATAAAGAAAGATAACTTAGAACATTATCTTTGAAATATTATATATTTTTCAATATAATTATCACCATTGTCAGTGTATTTCTACCAATGTGTAGCTACAATAGAGATCCATTGCTTGCCGAAGTTGTGACTATAATGTATTTGCATTTAGTGAACATGTGCATACAGTGTGCAGCACAGAGTTGATGTCATCTGCACACATGTTAAAGATAAGAGAGGTAATGTTACATTTTGTGCAAAATACACAATTGAACATATGTATTGGTAACGTTATTTATATATAGTAGCCCCCTGTGTCCACAGATGATACATTTCAGGACCTACATAGATGAAATTTTTTCGTTTACATACATATCTACGATAAAATGTAATTGATCATTTACGCACATAAGACATTATGAACATTAAATAGTACCGGTACATTAACGTATTTGAGGGGTCTAGAGCACAAGGAATGTAAATGACATAAACCTAATGTTGAGCAAAATGAGTTTAAAGTTAAGTGACAAAGGAAAATTTACGCAAAGTCTATGATGTCTTTTTGTGCTTACATATTGAGTTTACGTCTTATGAAATAGTTGAATGCAGATTTTTAAGAAATTTTAAAATTAAGGTATTAAAAATAACCATTTTATAATAAGATGTTGCACTTGTATCTCTTGTGTTCCAAACTATTTTGCAGATTACATAAGGGTTGAAACTAAACTTAAAAAATATGTGTAAATTCTAAAATACAATCTAAATTCAAACAATCCTACGAGTATGGGAAAAGATGAAGCCTTTGAAACATACAGAATGCCCCATTTATTTTGCTCACCCAAAATAATTTTTCTTCTCAGATGCCAAATGAAAAACTGTTTTAAACAAAAGTTGTTTAAGTACAATGGGGAATTAATACTATGGGTCTAATTTTCTTGTAACTATGTTCATTAAGGAGATACAAGTAATGACTTCATTTTTTAAAGGTATCAATGACTTTATTTAATGAGTCATTTAACCCTTCAAGGCCTGTTCAAAATGTATTACAATGTTCCATTCTAATAACAAAACACTGAGGGGTGCAAAAAATATGTATATATGTATTTATTCACACTGCAAATGGGTATATACCCAGTGGCAGTGGTAACTGATTACACTCAATAATGACAATTAATAATAATAATAATAGTAACAACAGAGAGCATCCTAAATTAAATGAAGCACGATCACTTAAAATAACATTTAAAGTAAATCTAATTTGTATCTTAACCCTAAGTTCGAATTAAAACCCACGAGTATGATATGCTCACAGTCTACTATATACAGTCACGAAGCTTGAGTTTTGAGGGTGCTAGAAACAATAGACTGTGACGGTACTATTTTGCATTGTCTGTAATGAGGCGATATTAGCAATCCTAGTGGTGAGCAACTATCTAATGTTTGCATATTTACTACGTATTGAGCTTCGCGACTGTATATAGTAGACTGTGATATGCTCATACCTGCACAAGTGCTTTTCAGCACTACACTCATTTCGCTGACAACTCACTCACTGCACTGAAACTACGACACATTTCACTGATTCTATCCTGATTTCACTAACACTTCAAAACTGTTCAAATACTTTGCACTGCCACTATAAACTATAAAGCTTCATTGACAGAAAAACACTTCACTTACACAACACACTTCACTGACAACACACTTCTTCACTGATACAACACTTCAGTAACAAAATATCAATTATACCCTTTAAATAGTGTGTATAATATACTACCGTCTATTAGTAAAGTCCTTAAGCCTATTTTTAAATACATTTTTGGTTATTGGTAAAGCCTTTAGTAAGTCTGCAGGTAAAGCATTCCAGTCCCTGATAGTACGATATGGAACTCATAGTGTACGTACTTACTGAAAGTCCGAAATAAAATGACACCTTGTAGCACTGCAATACTGTTATTGGGCCTTGTTTCATAAATGGTACCCTAAATGGCAGATGATATGCCAGATTCTTAAGAATCATTTTTCCCGATCATTTGAAGGCCATACAGGTACCCTTGAGGAACAGAATCATTATATGGTATGAGCATGATGGATGTCCTGCACATAAGGCCTTAAGAACCTTTCGTGATCTGGACTGAAAATAATGTAATAACTGGATTGGATGTTGTAATCAGTCAGTTGACCTGCTCATTCTCCTGACATTACACCAGTAGATTTTTTTCTTTGGGGCACTGTCAAAAATGCTGTCTATCGAAATATTCCAACACCAGAAGACATAGAGCAACATATTATTGATGCCTGTACATCCGTTCAGTAGACAACACTACGACGATCTAGGGCATCATTTATCCAAAGATCGCAAATGGACTGCAATCAAGTAATGCCCTAATGGAAAGAATGATGCATAATGAATGTAACTACAACATATCCCTTGTGCTCCAAACCAAAAAGCTGATTGGTGAAGTAGTTTTTCTTTACACCTCTATAATGCAGCACCTTTTTCAGTAACATATATAACCTTTATGCACTGAATAAAGGAGAATTTTAACTTCACTCTTCTATGTTTAACTCAGATATTTTGAAAAGTGTGCTTATACCCCCTTGTGTGTTAGACCTCTCATGTATTCTCTTTAGGCATACTTTTTTTTTTTCCTTCTTCCCCTTTGTCGAGAATTAGCATTTTTTCACTCATGAGAAAAATATACAGCTTCTCTTAGGGTTTGATTTTAAGAACTGTCAGCATACTACTTTCGCGCTTTGGGGCCATTATTAAGTGAAATTAGGGGTTGTTAAAAATTAATAACGCAGCAATGAATGTGGACAGTGAGAATGCTAGGGGGTAACTGAATGCAAATAAGATGGGCTAACATGGTACAGGGGACAAAGTGAGATGAGTCATGTACTGAATGTGACAGGATATGAAGGTTTTACCACAGTCTAGTACATATAGTCACAAAGCTTGAGGTGATTTTTTGCATTTCTCGCGATACAGTGCTCCAAGCAGTTAACAACTGAGAGTACTAGGAACAATAGACTGTGCGATAGTAGCGATCCTAGTGGCTAGCAACTAAAGTTCAACTGTCATTGGATGCATCTTCCCTATGTATTGAGCTTCGTGACTGTATATACTAGACTGGTTTTACCATGTTACTCAGAATGACGACCATTTCAAACTTATGAAAATTTATTTCTGGCATATTTCATTTCGTATTTTCGTGCTGCAGTAAACCATGGATAACTAAGATCACAGAAAACAAATCTGTGGTTACTGTAATAGCACTAAACAAAATAATTTCACTAAATAATTTTGGTGTTGATAATAATGATGTACTCATTCTTTTCTCCTTTCAGTTATTATAGCTGAAACTATCAAAAGCCATTACATAAAATATTTTCACCATATAGTATCTTAAATATATGATCTTAAAGCACAGTTTCATCACATGGGCCCTAAACATAAAGATTTCTTAGCTTCACGTTTCCAATAGATTGTTTTGAGTTTGACCACGATAAACGATCATTTCTCCCCTTCCTCAACGACCTGAAATAGATCTCTCTACACAATTGCTATAAATATTTTTAGTTGCAGATGTATGTTTGTAGACGTCACATTTTCATTTGTAAGAAATTCAGTGAAGGCATATTGCTTTAAACACACTGCTATACTATCAGTACATGGCTCCATATACACTTTCACTGTGTGGCATTCACCTCAGATGGACTGGTGTCACTTTGCAGAGATATACACGATAATTCAAGGCACATACTGTAATGTGTTTGTGTGCAACTCATTTTTCTGTTTCCCTCTCCCTTTCCTAAAGTTATAAGCTCCTGCACAAAACTTTGTAATTGCTTCTCGTACATTGCAATAGATTCCTGTTACTTTTTCATTGGTAATATGAATGATAGTGTGACATATCGTATACTAATGGCAAACAAAATGATAGTATCCTAGGAAAAACGAGCCAAAATTACGCATATATATTACAAATTCCGCCTTGGTTTTGTCAGTTATAACTTGAGTCTTTGATAGGTAAAACTAACATATGAACAGTTTAGATAATGGTGTATCCCATATTTTCTTTAAAGTAGATGTTTCGTATAGAGAGAAGGAATGGGTTGAGTTACATTAAAATAGCTAAGGTCTACGTTGACGATATTGAGGCACTTGGGGTTAGGAAGATTGATTCCTCGTGCTTTCTTCGTATTGGCACTAGATGGAGGTGTTGTCAGCAGCATACAATAGCCACTAAAACATAGTGCTGAAATGAATTTCAGTGACATTCTAGCCTTGATGCCAATATCATGGATTAGACCATTGGTTCCTAAACTTTTTCGACTTTCGAACTCCTTTCACAAAAACATGAATTGAGTGAACCCCTTATTAATATAAATAATATTTGACAACCTTAAAGTTGCTGTAGTTACGGTAAATAGGTCTACCTTAGGATTCCCCTCCACAAATGATTCAACAACACTTAAAATACTGAAACTACTTCAGTTCAAATAATTGAAGGACTCCCTGCAAAAACGAGATAGCTCCACTTCTACAAAGCTATGGAAAACAAAAAACATTCTAAAGAACTAAAATTTTAACTGAGCTGCTTTCCTTCTTCAGAGCATATCCTAGGTACCTAGGAGGGTAAAATATAAGCAAATAATGGAGCTACTCCCTTTTTGCAATAAAATTGAATATAATTAGTCACATTTTGCATTGAACACACATTTACTGTGCGAATGTCATAAACTACAATACAAGAGAGAGAGAGAGAGAGAGAGAGTGCATGCATGCATGTGTGCACGCAAGCATGCACTCTTAAACTGACAGCCTATTGGGAATTAAATCTGTACCTTTCCCAAAACACACCATGAAATGTTTCATGTGTAACAATTTTTATCTCAAAATGGAAGCAAAAATGAGCAAAATTGTATTTAACTTTTTTTGTTTGAAATATCTCAAAGAATAACCCCCTGAAATTAATGACACTACCTCCTTTTTTTTTTTTTTTTTGCAGGAATCCCTTCAATTATACATTACATTTATTTTGAATTTATGTCAGTAAAACGTAAAGTAGGTTATTTTACGACACTTTATCAACAGCTTAGGCTATTTAGCGTCTGAATGAGATGAAGGTGATAATGCCGGTGAAATGAATCCGGGGTCCAACACCGAAAGTTACCCAGCATTTGCTCATATTGGGTTGAGGGAAAACCCCAGAAAAAACCTCAACCAGGTAACTTTGTCCCGACCGGGAATCGAACCCAGGCCACCTAGTTTCGCTGCTAGATTCGCTAACCGTTACTCCACAGGTGTGGACCAGTAAAACGTAAATTAAATAGATAAGTTAATACAGTACCACATTTTCCTATCTTTAAAGTCATATTATTAGAGTTCACACATTTTAATTTGAACATACAGTAAGAATTACTTTATTAATACGTATTATTGAAATATTTTATGTAGTGACAGAATGTCATGCGGGCTTAAGTTGCAGGATAGTTGCAATATTTTAAACTTCTCTCTTAACCTAAAAGTTTTCATTATAGAGTTACTCACCTCTTCATTTTAAATTCAATGAGAAGGATGCAGTTGCTTTCAATAGCACAGAGCTTCGAAGTTTGGAACCAAAGAAGTTAAATGAAGTCCCAGATCACTTTCTGCATAAAGGTCTATTTGTGGATTTATTTTTTAGGTAGGCATATGAAGAAAAAGACTTCTTGCACAAATATGTGGATGAAAAAGGTAATAAACTGTTATTGTTTTGTCTGCTAATACTGGAAACTCCTTCTCTAAAAACCAAAAACTAATTAATGACAAATATTTTTAACTTTTCTGTGATTGAGAATTCATGGAAATGTCCAGAATCTATTCTTTTTCCTTCACGTTTAATGTGGATTCCAAAATTGCTGCCTCTTACAAGGGATTACAGATCCAGTTGTTGTTATTGGACATAGCAGGGAAATATTCCCTGAAGGTTTTTCCAACTCCCTTCAAGTGTTCTTTAACGATGTACTTGACATTTTCGTCCAAAGACAGATGATTTTCTACCAGGAAGTCTGAAGGACATCAGAGCACTCAGTTTCATTGCTATTTGAACATGTTTCCCAAAAATTAAGTCTTTTAATGATTGATTCGATATGGTCTTGCTCACTATCTTAAACATTAATATTTGATTCCTGAAGAGATAAGTTTAAGCTGTCAATTTCTGAGAAAATATCTGTTAATAAGCCAAAGTCTGAAGCCAGATTGATCTTCCATGCACTTTGCTTTATGAAAGGGATGGTTGGTGAGAAAACGAAAACTTCGTCTTCAAGCTCATGCAATCTTGAGAGAGTTCTACATCGAGATAACGACCTGATTTAAGTGTGAGACAATAAACCGTTAAGAATGCTTCTCATATCCTCATAAAGTGCTCCAAAAATGCTGGAATTTATAGGTCGAGTCTTAATAAAATTAACTATTTTAATTGCATCATCCAGCACAGATTTCAACCCATTGGGCATGCGTTTGGAAACAAAAACCTGTCTATAAATGCATCAGTGTGTTCAAGAAATGTTTAGTGCTACCAATTTCACTCTGGCAACGAGTCCGTGTCATAGATTTTACACAATCTAAACAAATGCCTGTACAGTGAGTCCAGCCTATTGCATTTCCGCAAAAGTATTTGTCTGTTAACTTATATATTTGCAGGGTAATAGATCTTCTACAGCCTCCCCATTAATATAACGAACGAAAAGTAGCGAAATGGCAAGGTTAGCAACATCAGTTGATTGTCAAGTTGAATCACAAAAAAAGAAGGTTACAAACTCTTTCCAAAATTTCATTTTTGACATAGTTTGCCATGTCATTAATCCGACGGTTGACTGTATTGTCAGACAGTGGTACCATACTGACTTTTTTTTTTGCGAAAGATTGACCAAGCATGCACTGTACTGCATCATTTATGCATGGCTGGACTAAAACTTCTGCAATCAAATGAGGTTTTGCAGCGTTAGCAATTCTGTAGCTAATGAAATAAGATGCTGCAAAAACGTTCTCATTGTCACTGTTTGCAACAGATACAAAAGAAGTTAAATTATTTCTTCATTCATCAGCTTTTCGTGTGACTGTTACAGCTCTTCCTACAAGACTAATGACTGATTTTGTTCATATAATTTTTACTGTAGTAACAGTATCAGATTATATGATGTCCATATACCAAAATTACTCTGAGTAGTTATTTATTCAGTTACATCTAGCGCTCTCCCTTGGTATTGTGTGTAGATGTTAGAGCAGGCAGAGAGCTCTGGCAGTCTGAATGTTGTGATAATGCGAAAGAAAAGAAAATAAAATAATCTCAGAATGTGGTCATGGATAATTTGTCAAGATTCTACATACAATACGTTATTTTAATTACTGAGTAATGTTAATAATGAGAAAATGTGTGTCATTTATTTATTTATTTATTTTTATTTATTTTTTTTTTTTTTTGAGGCAGCTGAGTGTACACATAAACAAGATAGTTTCACTCAGAGTTGAAATTTTTCTGAACCTGTAGAATATTAACCCAGCAGAGGTCGCTATGTACAGTATAGTTCGGGTGGTCACATACCCGGCATTTTGCAGAGACTAGCGCAGCATTAGATTTTTTCTTATATAACTTTTGAAATGAATGAAATATCTAGCTGAAGTGAAAATACGTGTTTTCTTAAGACTTGGGACTTTCTTTTGATGTTATCACAATATACAGTTTCCTTGAAAAAATGGCCATACTTGCTTTAATACATTCGGTCGCATTTATGTTCAAATAGCCTTTGTATTGCAAAATGTATGTTTTTATTTTATTTTAAGGAAGGGTTAAGTTGCCTGGCGAAATTCCTTCATTCAAAGAAGGTTTAGGAACATGTAAAAGGGAATAATAAACCCGAATAGGATTAGAATTCCAATGACTTTATGAAGACATGACAGTAATATTATTCCATCATAACTGAGTTACTACTTCAAGAAATATTTTGTCTACAGTGTATTGTGTATTGTCCGAAGAAAATTCTTCTAGCAGGTAATAGCCAACACTTATAAGGTCAGCTAGAGAGAGGAACAAACTTACAATCTCTTCCATTTTGATGTGTGTTATTTGAATTTAAAACTGAGCAAAATACTCATATAGCGACCATTGTTGGGTTAAAGTTATTTTTCTCAAGATTAGTGTATGATATAAACTTTTATTTAAAGAAATTCTGTGCATATTTCAGTTATGCATGATTTGCATTTGATTTGAAATTATGTTTGAGTGGCAAATTTAGTGCTGAATTAAATTATTCATATTATTTATGCTATTTCCTCTACATTATCATATTGTATAGGTTAAGAATGCTTCAAATCCTCTCAGTGTTTTTTATAATGTAGGCGGCATTTTATATATTTTCCAGTACACTTTTCATAACATTCTGATGGTAAATTACGTTTTCAGTAGTGATTTTATATTAATACATATGACTCAGTAACACTTATGTTTTTAATAGATTTTAATTAGAATTATATAATATTTCTATCGTTACAGTATTTCATAACTGTAAATGCTGGCAAGTAAAAACTCCTTATGCAAAGCAGAATTATGCTATTCCACTATGTTCCCCATAATTATAATAATCTCGAATTCATTGCAGATGCTTTTCATGTTCACTTACAGTACATGAAAAATATAATGTGTTGTCCTTTCATGGAGCAATTTTCTGAACTTCTTTGCTCTCATCGTCACCTAAAGTGTCTTATATTCTTCATTATCTACTTCCTCAGAACTAATTTTCCTTCCAGAATCACTTTCTTCCTTGATTTGACAGAGTTCACCTGATGTTACTGTCAGTATCATCTCAGGAAAAAATGCATATGAGCTAACATGATTATGTGTTTTGATGATTTTATTCCATAACATTGTTGTCTAAGACATGCCTAGGACTCGTGTTACAGAATGAGCACTGGTTCGAATCCTCGTGAAAAAGGAATTTTCTCATGAAATTTCGGTCAGAGTATGGGACTGGCACCCACCCAGCATCATGATGAATTTGAGAAGTGATGCTAGGTAGTGAAATCTGGTTTCAAAAACTATCTATAAAAGCTTGGAGGATTATCGTGGTGACCACACAATACCTATGTACTGGTTGTATGATCTTCATCTCTGCTGAGGCACATGGACGTGAGTCTGGCAGTTGGCTTACCCTTTCATGGACTGTCACACTATGGATTATGTTCCATTTATCTACAGAAAAAATATTAAGATGGTAAATAATTTTTGTTACCTGGGCTGCAATATATTTCATACTTACAATTTAAAGATGTTAATAAACTTCAAGTTGATTTTGCTGATGTTTGCTTGCTAGCTCAAAAATTTCAAAACATGTAAACAAAACTAAGTAGCTTGCAGGAGAAGAGTGTCCAGGTAGGACTGATGGTAAATTGCTAGAAAGCAAAAGAGGTAAGGATAAATAGCAATATATATTTCACAAGGAAGCTCCAAATAAATGGACAATGTATCGAGACAGTAACAGAGTTTCAGTATTTGGGTAGTTCAGTGACAATAGATGGTGGAGCCAATTCTGATGTTAGAAGCTGTATTAGGAAAGAAAATGCAGCATTTATATGGCTATACTCGATATGGAAGTTCCACCATATTTCCCTACAAACGAAAATCAGAATATTTCAGAGTACCGTAATGTGAAAGCAGTTCTTGTATATGGCTGTGAAACATGGAAGGTAACTGTAGAGATCTCTAGAAGTCTTCAAGTCTTTATAAATCCCTGCCTTAGAAGGATCCTAAATATCTGGTGGCCAAACACAATTTCAAATAAAGAGTTATGGGAAAGAACACAAGAAGAGCAAACAAATCTACAAATAAAATGAAGGAAATGGGGATGGATTGGCAATACTCTTCGAACAGAAAATTCTACTGAGAAAGAAGCTTTAAGATGGAACCCACAAGGCAGCAGAAAGAGAGAAAGGAGAAGAACAATAGAAGAGGAAATATGGAAGGCAGGGACATCATGGCCCAAAATTGCCAATATCACTCAGACTAGAAGACAGTGGCGAAAGTTCATTGATGTCCTTTGCTCCAATGGGAGATATAGGAGATGATGATGATGATGATGATGATGAACTTCAATACCTGTGCACATGTCAAGAATGATAAGAGAATTTTCTCAGGAAAATAAATTTTAGATACAAGTGAGATTTAAGATTTTCGTGATGTTCAAGTTGGTACGAGATTTTGGAACAGATCCAACAGGTAGATTCCACTTTCCATGCCCACTTTTTTTATTTATTTTACGATGCTTTATCAACTGCTAAGGTTATCTAGCATCCGAATGAGATGAAGGTGATAATGTCAGTGAAATGAATCCAAAGTCCAGCACCGAAAGTTACCCAGCATTTGCTCTTAATGGGTTGAGGGAAAACCCTGGAAAAACCTCAACCAGATAAATTGTCCCAACCAGAATTTGAATCCGGGTCCACTTGTTTCACAGTCAGGCATGCTGACCGTTACTCCACAGTGGTGGACCTCCTACCTTGATAGTGGAGTCTGTATTTAGTTGTAAAAAGTTGTATGTTTCTGCATCTGTGACATGGTTCAAAACTTCAACAATCTCTGACTAGTATTAAGAAACAGTTATAAGTTCTTTAAACTGGTGACAATCTCTTCATTGGCGTACATTGCACAGACTCAGATATCATGGCTAATAAGAACTAAAACAATTGAACTAATAATGAATTATAAGATCAGTTGCAGACTGTACAGTGAAAGACAACAGGGATATTAATAATGAGTTTAAATTTTTAATAATAAAAATAAGTAGAACTAGTCAGAACACATTTGAAGGATGAAGCTACATATGTTTCCGTTTCTATTTTATTGCAGAGCCAGAAAGGTGGAAATGAGATGGTCAAGGAAATCCAGAATAGCAATAAACAACTTCTAACCTCTTTGTAACCAAAAGATATCTTTTATCTAACCCATGTAGTCTGCACTCGGGCATGGATTTGAATCCCATTTGGGTTAATTACAGCTCATGCAGAAGATCTGAAAGTCTGGTTGACGCCACTTGGAAGGGGCAGAGAACTGAGTGAAAATGACAAAGGTGTGTGCTGAACATATAATTGAAAACATTGACCTCTTACTACAAGCTGCTAGTCAGAGTCTTCAAGCTCCATCATCCCATCCATTTCATCATCACAGCTGGAATCATCATCACAGTGGGGTCTATGACATCACCAAACAAATCGCATTCCATATAATCCTTTTCAGTTTTGTTAACATTTTCACAATTAGTTTGAGAATGGTAATCCCCAGATCTCTGCTTTCGAAATTAGTATGGCATTGGGGACGAACCCCTTTTCACCTGCCATGTATCATTATTAGAGTCTCTCCTTTTGATACCGACCCTAGAAGTTCATATGCTGAGTTATGCAGGTGGAATGACAATGTACGACTCATCGAGATACACAATATTTCTTTTCTCAGTTTGATAATTTTATTAGAAATTAGCCTCAAGTAGTTTAAACTCTTTTGCTTAATATCGTATTTTAGCCACCAGCGTAATTCAGTCAACTGAGGCATTTGCGTACCAATTCAGAGTTGTGTTCGGACGTGGATTCGATTCCTGCTTGGGCTGATTACCCAGTTGAATTTTTTCGAGATTTTTCTCAGTCGTAAGGTGAATGGCAGGTAATCTATGGTGAATCTTCGACCTATCTCGCCAAATACCATCTCGCTATTCACCAATCTCAGATAAACGAGTAGTTGATACAGCATCGTTAAATAACCAACTAAAAAAATATTGTATTCTTAAACTCATAACGACGTATTCGTTTTCGTTTTCGTTTTCTTCCAAGAAAATCCCAGTTTTTTTAGCAGAGATCTAACACTAAGTACTGCTCCTATGCAGTTTTATTCTTGATGCAGAGACTGTTGAAATGCATTTCTCAGTGATGTGCCATTCTCTATTTTCCTTACTTGTCACAATTTTTTGGACTTTAATATGGGACACATATAGTCATTGCCATTCGCTCTGGAACTTAGTGTACAGGACTGTCAGTTTCTTGAAAACCTTCTTCAGACATAAATACCAATCCCGGGTTCGATACCCGGCCCCGGAACAATTTTTCCTCGAAATTATTCAAATTAACTTTACAGGGAGTTATACTTGAAAGTTTGATTTGCATAATACACGTCACTGTACGAAACAGAAAACCACAATTTAAGTCACATAGAGTTAGTGTGCACTCAGTGTTGCTTGCTTGACGGTTGTCAGCCCACTTTGAGGTCTGTGGATATAGAGGGAAAAATTGGATCGGTGTCTGGTAGAGTTCCCGGGTAGCTCAGTTGGGAGAGCGTTGGTATGTTTAACCAAAGGTCCCGGGTTCGATACCCGGCCCCGGAACAATTTTTCCCTCGAAATTATTCAAATTAACTTTACAGGGAGTTATACCTGAAAGTTTGTTTTGCACAATACACGTCACTGTACGTAACAGAAAACCACAATTTAAGTCACACAGAGTTAGTGTGCACTCAATGTTGGTTGCTTGACGGTTGTCAGCCCACTTTGAGGTCTGTGAATAGAGAGGGAAAAATTGGATCGGTGTCGGGTAGAGTCCCCGGGTAGCTCAGTTGTGAGAGTGTTGGTGCGTTTAACCAAAGGTCCCGGGTTCGATACCCGGCCCCGGAACAATTTTTCCCTCGAAATTATTCAAATTAACTTTACAGGGAGTTATACCTGAAAGTTTGATTTGCATAATACACGTCACTGTACGTAACAGAAAACCACAATTTAAGTCACACAGAGTTAGTGTGCACTCAATGTTGGTTGCTTGACGGTTGTCAGCCCACTTTGAGGTCTGTGGATATAGAGGGAAAAATTGGATCGGTGTCGGGTAGAGTTCCCGGGTAGCTCAGTTGTGAGAGCGTTGGTACGTTTAACCAAAGGTCCCGGGTTCGATACCCGGCCCCGGAACAATTTTTCCCTCGAAATTATTCAAATTAACTTTACAGGGAGTTATACCTGAAAGTTTGATTTGCATAATACACGTCACTGTACGTAACAGAAAACCACAATTTAAGTCACACAGAGTTAGTGTGCACTCAATGTTGGTTGCTTGACGGTTGTCAGCCCACTTTGAGGTCTGTGGATATAGAGGGAAAAATTGGATCGGTGTCGGGTAGAGTTCCCGGGTAGCTCAGTTGTGAGAGCGTTGGTATGTTTAACCAAAGGTCCCGGGTTCGATACCCGGTCCTGGAACAATTTTTCCCTCGAAATTATTCAATACCAATACATTGTTTATAACTTCTTTTGTTTGGCTATGAAACGTCTCCCATTTTAATTTTGAAATTACTGGACCAATTTCCTTAACAATTGCAATGTATAAACACTTAAACCAACTCTGTATGCACAATTTAAATGCACATACACACACTTAAAAATGTTACCACTGAATATTTTTAAATCTTTTGTAATGTAACATAGAGAGATTTACTACAGGCACTTACTAGTGAGTGAGGAAACACTTGAAAGACGAAATGAGAAATGTTTTGAAAGTGGACTTTGTGCATGACAAGGAACCAATACCTGCCGTTTAAATCTCAACAGTCACGAGACTTTCAGATCTTTTGCAGGAGCTGTACGTGGTTTGATTTTTTTCGAGATTTTCCCCAGACTTTGAAGCTAAATAATTGTGCGATGTTTTATCTATTGTGTAAGAACAAATTCATGTCAGTAATATTATTGCTGTGTTAACTTTCTAAGTGTGACAGTTTTCTGTCATTATGAATAATATAGCAACATATAATAATAATAAAATTGTGACAACCACTGAACAGTTTAATGAATAAGATGGGAAACCATGGAATAGATATGAGGAATAGGGACGAAATTGATGAGAAAATGGCACTGGGATTGGAAAAATTAATGTACTCTTTGAATCAAAACATAATAAATATACTTATTGATACATTTCTGTTTAAAATACAGAAGCAGGGAAGGAGACCACTTTGTATTCTTAGTCATGGGCATTTTTCACCAAAAGAAAGACCTATCAAAGTGCATCATTAAAGAAGAGGGAATACTTTATCTGAAATGGATTCTTTAAAGACAATAAAGTATTTTATTATTTGAATATAATCATATAATGCTGACATATTCTCAAGTGTTTGTTAGAAAATATTGAAATATAATAGCACAGTAACTAAAAGCAGGTGAAGCAGCATTTGAAAACAGATCTGACAAACTTAAGTTACAATTTTACAGTGTCCCATCACCTCTTTTTAGTGCCAAGGATGAGGAAACATGAGAGCTATACCTCTTTGTATGAGTTTTTATAGGATATGCATAAAAAAAATCTTTGCCTCTTATGGAAACCAATTACAGGATTTAAGATTCTTTGTTTTTTGTTAACATGGATCCAAGTGAAATGATAATTGCCTTTATTTAACTGTACTGTGAAGTAGACTTTAAGATAAAAACATTGAATATTTTAAATTTACTGTACAAAGAATTAATCTTGAACGTGGTATTATAATTCTCTGTCCTAACACACTGTTAATGAAAATTAGATATTGTTGCATAGTTTGTAATGTGCAAGATACCTGTTTTAACAGTTATCTTTATCAGTTGCACTCAGGAACTATATTTACAATAGAGAAATAAATTTAGTGCCATCGAATTTAGTTTTGTTTGCTGCACAGATATTTATAAGTCAAGGGACCGTTGGGCTACAACATACGAAAGACTGTAAATTTAGAATTGTCGTCTTTTTGTAAATAAGAATCAATGTATTCATTATTTATGCTTATGACATTTTTACTTAAGTAACAATTGTCTATAAATATAATGTAATAACAAGTTGTTTAAATGTATTATAATTAACACTGATAATGTTGTTGATGATGTTTGCTAATGCTCCAGATCTTGGATTTATTTCATTTTTCATCTTTCATCCCAGTAGTATTTGTTAGTTGGATCATATGTCTTCCTGGATTATACTCTATGCTTCACATAGAAGAATATTTTTTTCATCTACAATCACATCTGTCTGCAAAAGGGACATTGAGTTACGTCGAATCTTTGTCTATAAGCCATACGTCATTTCCAGTAAATTGGCACTGTTAAAAAGATTCAGAAGGATATACATGCACCTCTTAAGTAAAATTCCGCACTTTTTCACATTGAGAAAAATAAGTAATGTCAATTAGTTAACTGATGTCAAATAATTTGTATTCCACTTTCAATGTTATTCTATTCATAATTAATGAACAAGGAATTTTAAAATTTAGTGATTTATCCTGTAAGTAATGTCTCCTATCCAGAGAGGATGAAGCCAGCAATCATCATTTGAAATTAAACATATATTTCGTAGTTTTGCATACTTTTTGCACCTGCTGCCTACAGTTTATAGTGACGCCATTGACCCAATGATAGTTTTTTCTGTAGTGAAACAGGGATTACTGTTTGTTTTAAGTCTCCTCCCCTTCCATTTCATGTATAAAATTTTCTTTTTTCTTGATTCACTTTCGTGTTCTAGCATAATGCTATTTTTGTGACATATTTGTTTAATTTGTGTCTTTTTATGCTAAAAATTCCGCCTGTTCATTTTCTTAACTATCAATCACAATGGGATCATATCAACAGAAAAATTGTTTGTTGCTGGAGGGTAAGTAGCACTGGTAATGTAAATTCGTGAAATTAATTCCAGTTGAGAGATTAGTACCAATATTTTATTATATAATCCACATGTTTTCATCTTGAACTTTTCTATATTCTCAGTGGCCTATTTTATGGATTTAAAATAAATGTGGTAAAATTTTTCTAATTTTATAGCAAGTAATAAGAGAGATTTATACTTAAATTTTTGTTTGATATAATTTCTAAGCTACACGAACAGATATAATCCGTTTGTGAACAGTGTAGGAGAATTAAGGGACTAGTTATACATAAAAATTACTTGTTGCTGTAACTTCAAGTCAGAATATAAGACAAGTATATATTTTTTTGCATGGCTTCACTAATGTCATCCCTCCAGCTATGTCTAGAGTGATCCCTTTTCCATCTATGTTATTATTTGGAATTACTTATGCCATAGTAACTCACCCCTCCATTCTGAACGTCAAAACCATATTAGCTGTAGTTTTTGCACGTCATCTAGAATATTTCTAACCATTTTCATCATTTTTCTTATTGCTTTATTTGGTGTTCTATATCTTCTCTTGTTTTTCTACAACATAACCTAAAAAATTTCATCTCCTTAGCAATAGCTGTGTTTCTTCGAAAAGGCTTCATATTCTCAGATTATTTCAATTCAGATGCAAATCATACTTTATAAAAATATATATGAAAAATCTCTGCCAGCAATGTTTAGCATCTAGTATGGTGTATAGTACAACCAGTGGTACTGGAAATAATTTTCCGTATAAATAAGAACTGAGTGCTGTGACATGTACTTCTAGTGATGTGCAATGTATATTGTATTCTCTTTTTAAGTAAAATACTATTTTTACTCAATTCACTGGGAAATCATTGTTACGTATATTGTACTGTACTCTGATTTGGTTCAGTTGCTTGAATTTTCCGCGAAACTTTACCATAAAAGAGACTCACATATACTTGATAACAAGATGGTGTAACACTGATACATAGTAAAGCTTATTTTGTAGTACTGAACATTCTTAAGAGTTGTTTGTGAGATTTTCCCATTATTTGGCTTATTTAATATACCTCAGTATTAATGACGATTATATCATACGTGATCAGTTACTTCTTTTTCAGGAATATTTACTGTTGGTTATAATTATGTATACTAGGTTGAAGTAGATATTGAGCATGTAAATTGAGATCTACTGTTTAAATATTCAGACTCGTAAAGAATTTATGTTCCACAGGGTGACCAGACTAAGTAGAAATTGACAAATACAAATAGTATATTATTTACTGCAATAATACAGACATTCTGTAATAATTGTATTGTAGAACAATTATTGTTCTGTATAGAGGGTGACCTTATATTTTACATAGTTACATTGGCATCGTCCATTTCCATTGCTCCTGTTTCAGATGTGTGCATTTCTAGCACAAAAATTGAAAATTGTTCAAGTTTAGTATGTTTAGCATCAATCAGTTCCTTAAAAAAAGTTATTTGTTTCGAGAAAAAAATTACTTTATTAACACAAGTATTTCTCAAAAAAAAGTATATTAAAAGTGAAAATAACTATGTGAAAATGTAAACTTTGCAACATTAACTATTAATATAATGTAAGAAATGGAACTATTGTGATTGATCACACTGATAATACAAATATGATTTGATATATGGTCCATTAGAAAGTCTTAACAAATATTGACAACAGCAGAGATAGGATATCTATGTGATGATGATCTCCAATTTCACTTTTATTGTACCTACACAGAATTTGAATATTGTAGAATAATTCAAAACACCTTGTGGAGAGGATTGACAATGACAGAATTTCAAAGCAACTTTATTATACATGGAAAGAAAAGTTTCAAAGGATGATTCAAGAAAGATTATTATAGACCATGAGGCATAAGATATGGAAGAATGACGATGACTGTACCTGTTTTCTTAAAGATGAAATATAACAGTTAAGTGGCCAAGCTTGAAACTAAAGTGCTATGTTGCCAATATGGACGACCACGTGATCAGCTGATGTTACATGGCTGATGTTAAAGTATTCGTTGACAATTCGCTGGCTCAATATTACAAGGTTCTATGTCTATATCAGAAATATTACTACATACACCCTTTGTAACATTTAGCCAGCGAATTGATACAAAGGTATAAAACAATCGAGAAATCGACCGAGAATTAAACACAAAACATAATTAATGCTGACATTGTGTGCACAACAAATGGTACCAAGAGAACTATTGGATACTCACTATGAGAACTGTAACTTTGTTATTACCATAACAACAGGCCTCCCATGCTATGTGTTATTCAGTTGTTTTTCCGATTGCACCACTAATGTCATGTCACATCTTTAAAAAAAGAAGGTATAATATCAACTGGCCAAAGCAGTACTATCAACTAGCAGTGTCAATAATGGTAGTTAACGATTGCTCTGAACCATCGATATGACAATGACAAAGACCACTATCATGTCTCTTGAATTACAAGCACTAAAATACAGTGATAAAGTGCAATAACTGAAAATGTGGCACATAAATGCTTTGCAATAATAGTAACATTAGAAGAACAATTGAAATAGGATGGTATTTCATTAATATTTCAAATGAAGGACAGGAAGTTACAAATGGAAAGTGCACTTCAGAAATAGTTGCTATATATCAATCTAATTTTGGTAAAATAGTGTCATTACCATTATTAAAGGGATAAAAAGTGAACGAAAATTATTTAGATAGAGATTTTATGAAAAGAAAAATTACATATTTGGTCTTGAAGAGTCCTGTATTCATTGAATTGGTCTTGAAGAGTTCTGTATTCATTGAAAAGTTCCCATTAAGTAATTAAAAACTAATTAACAGAAATTAAAAATTTTCTCTTTATTAACAAAATTATATATTTCTGCCACTTCTAAAGCACTTTCGAAGATAATTGAACATGAAAAGATGAATAAGAAATATATGACCAATACGTGAATAAGTAGATAAACATGTAACCAGAAGTTTTGCAAAAGATGAAGAAATATGTAACCAGAAGTTTTGCGAAAGATGAAGCATGAGACATACAGGAAGAAAGGAAGATACTTTATCATTATGATTGAACAAAAACTTACTCTTTTCCCTGTGATATCATTTTTGGAAACTTCTATCTCATTTAACATCGTATGTCTCAGTGCAGTTTTAGGAAATTTTCTTTTGGCTGTCTGGTTAGGTAAGTGTAAAACAAGAATGTATCTTATCACTGCTACTTTTTAATTTATATTCTAAAGAAATATTTATTAAAACACTTCATGAGATAGATGCAGGTTTGATCATAAATGGAAAGTCCGTCAACGACATAAGATATGCTGATAATACATTAATCCCCTTGAAGGGGCCAGACCAATCAGCCGGCTGTTGGCCTAATGTTCTCATGCCAAAGCAGAGGTGGATGATCATCCAACCAGAATGTGGTTAGCACGATGATACCCCAATCATTATAGCTGGCTTTCGCAATCGGATTTTGCTACCTATCGTAGCTCCCCAAGTGCATCATGATGCTGGATGGGCACCAGTCCCATACACTGACCGAAATTTCATGAGAAAATTTCTTCCCCCATGAGGACTCGAACCAGTGCGCATTCTATAATACAAGTCTTAGGCAGGATGTCTTAGACCATGATGCCATGTTGGGTAATACATTAATTCTAACAAAAACAATGAATAGTTATAGTTACTAATAAGACGAATATATGAAAACTGTAAGGAGTTAGCCTAAAAATTAAACATTCCAAAACAAAATATATGATTATATTCAAGACAATGGTATCTGTGTTGATGAGACAAGGCTGGAGAGAATATCGAGGGCAGTGTATTTGTGATATATATTAAAAATAAGATCCTTCTATCGAAATCAAAATACTCCATAGAGTAAGCAAAGGCTGCTTTTCTATTTATGAGAAAGGTATTTTGTAATTACGATCTCACATTGAATCTTCAAATGAGGATGGTTCAGTATTATGTTTTCTGGTTCTCCTATACAGACGGAAGTTGGAGTATTTTGGTCACATTTTGTGTCATCAAAATCAATACGAGTTATTACATCTTATAATGCAAGGAAGGACTGATGGCAGGAGAGATCCAGAAATGCAACATCATTAGTTAAAGAATCGTAGACAATGGTTTGGACTGTTCATTTTGCAGCTGCGAATGAAGTTATGACTGTTAATGTGATAGCCAACATGATCACAAATGATTATTAAACAGCCATGGCTCTACAAAAAGTAGTCTGGTCCTAGTAGTCATTTAATGTTAACTGGGAGATACACATAGGATTTTCTATGGACACAATTTCTCAACTAATCTGTTTGTAGACAGAGAGATACCAACCAATATAACAAGATTAAGATTTTTGTAATAAATGAGAGTTACATTGCAAGATGTGGCAGATATGTATGTGAACTTCGATTGCTATAACAAAAGCAGCATTGATGTATCTGTAATAAATTATGCTTTAAGTAAGCTTTAAGCTTAGCTTTGAATAAAATAATAAAACTGTCATTACAATTTGTGCTTTCTGGTCATCCTTTGGTATGGAAGTTGCGTTATGATATATAATGTAAATTTAATTCTCGAATTGTTGTATAACTCTATCATTTATATTTATTGAGCTTTCCCATGTAAAATGACAGTTGGATCTGGTTTGTTGATCTAGATTTTAAATGTATGTATGTATATGTACACATTCCACTAATTTTTATCAGATCTTATAAATATGCATATTGTACTTTTTTTCCACAATACATCGTAACATTTGAACCCCTATACTATTATTACTAATGCATTGTCTTTCCACTTGGTGCTATATAAATGCATAGTTTTCTTGGACATATTTTTTGTTTATTCAAAAATATCTAGTCAAGCTCTTGCAGCAAACAAATTATGCGAAATATTTTTGACAAGGAGTGAGAATTATATTACATTTTAATTATATTTAAAATTGTATGAAATGAATTGTAAGGGAATAAACACCTCTTTATGGATTCGTAATAGCACTGAACAGAACATTTTGCCATTTGAATTTTTTATTCTATATAAATTATGGTGTCTTTATTTAAAAAAGAACAACAAAACCAGTCCGATTATATCAACAGTGTTAGCTCAATTACAGTCTTTCCAAGTCTCTTACATACGAGAATCTGGCTTTAACAGAACATACTATTGCTATTGGTAGACTTAATTATTATTTTTTTAGATATATATAAAATCATTTGACATAAGTATCTCTCACTTGAAAAAAGTACCATACTGTACTACTCTGTTGGGAGAAACAGTATAGGTGTAATACAGAGTTTCTCACATGTATAGGCTACCATGTTTGCCTCGGAAAATTTATTGTATATATTGCGAGAATGGTCGGAATTCCTAACCCACATTTCTATTCATCTTCATGTTCTTGGTAGCCTAATGGTTACCATGGCTGGTATTGAAATTGAGATTCACGGATTAAAATCTTTCAATGACAACGGATTTTTTAAGGTAAAAAAATCGATAGAAGAAAGGAAATTAGAAATAAAAGATGATTTTTTATTAATATTTGTTAATATTCAAGAAGTGTTTTACATTTACACGCACGCGCGTGTGTGCGTGCGTGCGCACACACACACACACACACACACACACACACACATTCTTCTGGAGAAAAAGATGACAACTCTATGTAGAATATTTTATAACATACTAGGAGATGGTTACTGTCCATTGGACGGAAAATTTGTCGTTTTAACCTCCTTTTCGCCCAACTTTAAGATTTACAAAGCCTATAAGGAGTTCAAGGAATAATTATCATGTTAAAAACATAATTATTAACACATTTCTTGGTTCTGTGATGAAAAATATAACAAAAAGGTGCTGGAACACCATTCCAACATGTTCCACCAGAGAAAAGCACTGTGTATATATAAATGTAACTTATTCATAGAAGTATCTCTTGGAAAGAAATTAAAAAGTGTTGTATCATAGATTTATAAGGCATACAAATGTCTGTCCCTGAATGAGGGTGGTTTAGGAAAAATTGCCTATCATATTCTCATCCATATTTTCTGTATTTTGAACAATTGTCTGTGCAGGTTCTGTGAGACTGCAGAAAATCAGGAAAATAGAGAACTCTGCACCTAACATCATTGTGACATGACTTGCGTGAGATTGTACAAATTTGTATACTGGAATGAAATTGAGTTGTTAGTGTTAGGTTAAAGAGGTGGCACAGTTATTTCAGAATTCTGCAGAAATGTAAAGAGACTGTGCAGGCTTTTAACAGACACAAAGAAAATTTAATAGAATATGAGAATGGAAATGATAAGATTGAAGTGTAACCAGGACTGGATAGAGGAGAGAGAAAGGGGGAAGAGGGAAAGTATCCCAGACATTAATATTATTAACATATGCGACTAACAAAATGTGGCACATTCAATAACAGCAGTCCTTACATTAATAATTTTTTTTTGTATCTCCTTAAAAATTTTCTCATGTATTGATTGAAATTCTCTTGCCAAAGGTTATTGGTTAAAGTTGCACCACTTACATGTTACTTGTCACTTTTTAAAAAATTGTATGAGGGTTAATTTCATAAATAATGCACACAAATTTTTTTACTTACACATTTATTTTTTTTACAGTATCTCTTTACAGTCCTTCATTATAGTATCCCTGCTTCTCAATGACTGAATCCCAACGTCTGGAAAGTTTTAATATTCATCCAAGGTACCACTTCTGTTCATCTTTTGAATGGTTCGGGTAACGGTGGCAGAAAGCTCTTCCAGAGAAGCAAAATGACGTCCACGCATAGGTTCTTTCAACTTCGGGAACAAGTCAAAGTCTGGTGGACTCATGTCCGGACTGTAGGGAGCATGAGGTAACACTTCCCATCCATTTTGCACAGCTTTTGAGTTATAACATTCCCGATGTGCAAGCAAGCATTTTCATGGAGAATCAGTGGCCTAGCTCGAACAACTGAGATCGATTTTTGTGCATTTTTCTGCGCAGATTTTGCATGAAGTTACGATAATACACTGCTAGGACACTTGTTCCACATGGGACTCTTTGTCATGATGATTTCTTGATGATCGTAAGCAAAGATATCATTTGCTTCACCTTTGATTGAAGTCGTCGAAATTTTTTTTGGTCATGGGGAAGCTGAATCTCTCCATTCATTGGACTGTGATTTCAACTCCAGTTCAAAGTCTCTAACCCAAGTTTCATCAATAGCGACAATTCAACGCAAGAATGCTTGACCTTCAATGTTGAATCTTTATTTCAGCAAGATTGCAATGTCCAGGGGTTTCTGCTTTTGTTCAGCAGTCAAGCAGTGAGGGACCCATCGCGCAGAAATTTTTCTCTTCTTTAAATCGTTTTGTCAGAATACGGAATACTGACGTTGATGGAATCCCTTTGGCTTCAGAAAGTTCCCCATATGTTGCATGACGATCTTCTTCAAGAACATCTGCTATAAGTTTCACATTTCGTTCACCTGTTGATGTTTTCGGCCTTCCTTGTCTTGGATCATCGTCAATGCTCATACTACCACCATGAAAACATGAGCCCAAAGAGAAACTGTGCTGCGGTCCACTGTGAACTCACCACAAACTTCACTTAAAGCATTGTGAATTTCTGTGGGGTTTTTGCTATGTAAAGTACGATTTTAATGTAGGGCCTTTGATCTTCAACAGTAACAGTACCCCAGCCTCGTATATATCGTAAACTGTTATGTTAGCCTATTCAAATAATCTCAATATTATCTACTGTTTGTTCTATAAATATAATTAGGTTGTATCCTTCACTTATAATCTTTGAAGCAATGATTCAACTGTTTTTGTGGGAATGCAAGCTTAATATTGGAATAGCCAGTGCATCGTTATTTCCACATAAATATGATTGTATTTGTTGAAAAATAGTTACTAGAGATGTAAGCTATGTTTCAATAATGTTCATTGATATAAATTCTTGAACTGGCATTACTATTTTCTCCTATGAAATATTTTCGTGTCTCATTTGGAATCTTCATAACCTACATTTCCTCGCCCTTCTAGAAAGTGCCTTTCATCAAAGTTGAGTGTTAATGCTAAATATTGTATTTTAGTATTGAAGTGTGTATTGGTACCTTAATATTAAAAATAACGGTGAAAGAAAACCTTGCAGACGACGACCTAAAATGAGTAATGTATTATTTATTACTGTTATTGTTCCTTTCATTGTGTTCATGGTTTTAATTTTTCTTATCTAATCTATTGTTCGTGCGTCAGGACTGGTAATATGATAAATTTGGATGAACTTAATTAAGTGTAGCCTACTAAAAAAAAGTCGTTAAAGGAGCAATAAAGAAATATTACAATACTAGGAAAGAAGAAGTAGGTCATTTTTCAAAACGAATTATTACCTAAAGTAACTATCAGTAACTGAGAACTACTATAGATAATCTTCTGTCATTTTTCTAAAAATTCTTAGTTAATATATGAGGTAATCCCAGAAATAAAGTACATACTTAATTCGCATACATTTCATTTTGTCAAGATCGTTGACAATAGTCCCCTTGGAGTGTTATGACTGTTCCCCAACGTTGTAGTAGCTGTTGGATGCTGTTTAATTTTCATTTATAGTTAACACTGAAATGCATCAAGTCACAGCTGTATTTGGGTCACTTAACTCATAAAACATTGACCCTGAAGTGTAATTTCTTTTTGGGGAAAAGATCATGTTCAGATGACTCATATCCGGACTGTAAGCTGGATGAGGGAGTGTTTCCCACTTGTAAGTGGTTAATACAGTCATCAATGGCTCAGCGATATGAGATCTCACATGGAGAGGCAGCACACTAGTTACCAATAGCTATGTTTGTTTCTGGCAGATTTTTGGGTGCAGTTTCTTACAAAAAACTTTGAGCAGTAATCTGTAGTGATTGATGTACCAACATTGAAATAATAATCTCTGTAGTGAAGTTCGTAGATAATTTTGTTCTTCCACGGCATGGAAACATCAACATCATCGGAAAATGGTGCTATGATCTTCTGTAGATTCATCACACACTTTTCAAAACAATTCATAAATTTCCATCGCCGTACAACCACAAAAAGTTTTAATTTTAATGAAGGATCTAAGACAGTGACGTGACCTGACTGATTTTCGTCGTCCATTTCAATCATCCTACACAAGTAATCATTAAAATGTACATAATATTAAAATATTACAGCATTAAAAAGCACTTAACAATGTTTTATTAATAATTGTTAAGTGTTATATTTTAATACTATGTACATTTTAATGATTTAATGAAAAACACTGTTGAATTATGACTAATAATATAAATATATCTATTACACAAGGAAGTTTTTATACAATTTAGCTGAACTTGCACAAACTTGTTTGGAATAACTCTCATTACTAGCTTAATGAGATTCTCACAGATCTCAAGGAATGGGGAACGCATGCAAAGTGTGCATTACTTCTGGAATCGCCCTCATATTTTCGCTTATTTTTTCACATATATCAATCACTGTTTCGTATACTGTTTCAACATCACTCAAGTTTTACTCATATAAAATATTATTTTATCATATATATACTGTATATATATATATTCTGAATCTGTGTTTGTTTCAGTAGTTTTCTTAAAATACAAGAGAATGTTTTGCTTTGGCCAGATTTTAACTGGTAAGAGACATGAAATGTATTTCATTTAGTGAAATCCATAAAAAATAAATAAAGAGAGACTGTGGTCTGATTCTTATGAAAAAAATGGATTTATACAGTACATTTCAGAATGGTGAAAATGTTTTGCTATTTGATAACAAAGGTTATATAAAAAGAATGTATTTTTATGAATAAAGAAACTGTCCTTAGAATGTTGTAAAGGAGCTTGTACATGTAAGAAAATTTGTGAATTTTCATAAAATTAATTTTAAAGTTAAACTTCATAGATTTTCAAGTGTGATGATTCACATTTTAATATATATAAAAAAAGAATCCTAATATAATTCTAGTAATTGCTATGGATTGTAGCTAGCTTTAATAAAGATTTTACATACAAGTGTAATGTAAGTATACAATTTGTTCGTCGCTCACTTCGATATGTTTAGTCTACCCTGTCCAGAGTACCCAGTTTTTTACAACACTTTTTTTTCTTTATTAAAATATTAATGTTGTGCTATAAGAATTTCAGTTTCTAGTCTTCTTGAATGCTTTAATGGCCTGAAAATCGCAGGGTCAAATAGTCGAAGTATGCCTTTATCTGGGAGGAAAATAAAGTTGAAATCTTATGTTACACTAAGTCTATAGCATGTAAGAGAACTTTACAACATTTGATTGGTTAACATCTTTGGTATCACCACTACATTATAATAGTCATTATCACTGTTACTGTTAAGTGTTGAAATAGCTGTAGTTGGTTGTTTTAAGTTTATGTGTTTATGATTTTTTAAACTAGTCAGTCAACACTTTTGCAAATATCTCATTTGTCTTCTTCCATTAGGACTGTATTTAAAGATTATTTTAGAGATAATTTTGTGATGATTCAACCAATTTGTTCGATGTTGATAAATAGTTTATTTTTGAGTTCATAATTTAAAATTCCGATAATGTAAGTTGTAAACAATTTAAATCATGGACACCTCCCCCCCCCCCCCCTTAACAAAATTCTACGCCACTGCCAGATGTTCCTGTTTTCTGGGGACAGTCCTAGAATTTTGCTTTTTGTCCCCAGACGGAATTCATCCTCAGAATGTCTCTGGACTTAATAATTTGCCTCTAGATATCTCCGGATTTTCAGTGTTAATTATTATTATAATTTTATGAAAATGCTGTTGAATATACACAGAATATATACAGTGTGAGATTAATATAAAATAGGTGGTTTTTAAAACAGTATAACTTTGTGTACCTGGACAATGAATAAAAATTATATAAATGCTCTATGAAGATTTGAAAGAAAAATCATTAGGCGTATATATGGGCCAATATGTGAGAATATAGAGAGATTGACCAGATATTAAAAAGAGAGGATCTGGTGAGGCATATTAAATCCTTGAGACTTGGTTGGCTGAGTCATGTAGAAAGGATGCAAAATGATAGAACACCAAAATACCTGTTGAACAATGGAATAATAGGAGTCAGAAAGAAAGAAAGGCCAAGGAAAAGATGGTTGCAAGACGTGGAAATGGATTTGAAGAGTATGGGAGTTAGAAGATGGAAATAATTGGCACAACAGAGAAGTGATTGGTCTAGGATTGTAAGGGAAGCCAAAGCTCACTCAGGGCTGTAGTGCTATGGAAGAAGAAGAATAACTTTGTGTACATTGATTATTTTGGACAGGGTTTTGTGTAAAATGTTGAAACTAGAAGTTTTGTTTTGTTTTGTAAGATGTTCAAATATGTCGCCACTATCATCATTCTGGACTTCAATTTTCTCTTCCCTTTCACTTATTGCTTATTGTTGTCTGCATCAGTGAAGATGATATACACATTACCTCAGTGTGTATTCTTAGTGAAAAATTACTGAATATAGAACTCCAAAATTGCCATTCAAAAGGCTTTCTAGAGACAGTACATTGTGTGAATACCTCCCGAGAGAGAGAGACAATACTGACCTTAGTGACGAAGTTGAAAACAACAGGCTCTTTGTTGAACGAGACTGGCAAGTATCGCACATCTGATTTGACAAAATATGTGTCAGATGATGTTCAGGCCTGTCTGCAGCAGTCTACTCAGAAATCGTTATGTTTGTCTCAGGAGTTGAGATATTCCTACTCCGTATATCAAAGAGCAGCAAAGACAGCGAAATTGAGGCCATACTGGATTACTGGTGTTCACGAGCTGCAGGAGCCAAACAGGGAGAAATGAGTCTTTTACTGCATGTGGTTCTTGGCTTCAATTGTGCGGCTACCTGTCATCCTAAAACATCACGTTGTTCACAGACGAGGTCTGGTTATCTGATGTTCATGAGATGCTTCTGCACCTGCAGAAGATTGGATAGTTTTGACAAGCTGAGTAGTGAGATCTTGCTCCTCTTCCTGCAGACACAGTAAGCACAGTACAAACATATTTTCGAGGAATTTGTTGAGCATCTGGACGACATTGAATTGATTCAATGTTATTTTCAACAAGACTTTGCAATTTGTCACATATCAGCTGAGTCTTTTGCTCAAATCAGAAGTTTCTTTGACAACTGAGTAATTTCTAAGAACCTGTATCCACCTAGATAACCAGACCTAACATCACTAGATTACTTCTTGTGGGGTTATTTTAAAGATTTCGCAGTGGCATTAACCAGGACATATTGCAGCGAACTGCCAGAAACAGATACTAGCAATGTGTTTGCAGGAAGAAGGAAGTAATTTTCAGCAATCTCCAGAGGTACTTTCTATTAAAAAGTAGTTCCACGTTCATAGTTACCTTAAAATAGATATGCGACAATTTTAAAAACACCTTATTTTGTATGAATGATTCTAAATCACAAAACACAAATTCCATATTACTTGTTGAATAATGGCGTGAAATAAAAACCCTTACTCATGCCTTTCTTGCTGGAAAGTCATGTTATTGTTATGCAGGTTTTCTTTAATTGTATTTTTAATAAAGACTACTGATTGGAAAGCACTAATATATTGCTATTTTCATCTTTAATACTATTTATTGTACCATCTCAATATGGATATAATGTTTTATACTTGAACTCATTAGTGAATATAGGTAGGCCTACTAAGTATACAATGTCCTTCTTATCTTCATCGCCCATTATATTTTATTAACATAAATTAACACAGAATGACACTTTCAATGAACTCACAAGACGTAAACTGACATCCAACAATGATTTCCTGAAGTAAACCTTATTCCCAATACATAACACTAGCCTGCGAATTTCAACTTTGTGTTTGTTGCCTAAACTAAGTAATGTGATTTTATATAATGTCGATGTGCTGAATCCGAATTTTCAATCCGTTTGCTTCTATCACGTCAGGTTTGTTTGCAAAATCACTTTAAATGTATTTTATAATTACGTGAATTTCATCACCAACTTTTTCCTTTCACTTTTTTATTTCAAATTCAAAAGCAATATTTAAAAGACACAACTTGCTGAAATTATGTGTATGGTTGTTCATACATGTCACTAGAGTGTTTTTGCTTTGTTTTGTCTTGTTTACTTCACTATTAGATGTATAAGTTAGCACAATGTATCACACAAAAAATTACACCACTTGCTTCTTAGTTGAGAAAGTCCTCCTGTTCCTCTTTCTTTTATGTTTCTCTTGAGGTATTTCACGCTTTAACATCCAACAATAATCACCAAGCATACTGATGCTCCGGCGTCCCTGGTACCTTCTTTCGAACTCCTGCAGAGCCTTGTGAAATCGTTCATCTTACTCTTAGCTGAAAAATCCTAGATTTTCGGCGAAATAATCTAGCTGAGAAAACAGAAAATTTTGATACTCACGTTACAATCAAATTCCTTGTATGCTTCAAGCGTGTTAGCCACAATGTTTCGGTAATTAGGATCCTTGTTGCCAAGAAATTTTAAAACAACTTCACAAAAAAAAATCCATGCTGATTTCTCCTTTTCATTCATACTGTTTTTAAATGCTGCACCAGATATGTACTTATAACAGCCTCCTTACTTATTTAAAGCTTTTACAAGCTGTTTCATTAAGCCACGCTTGATGTGGAGAGATGGCAGCACAACTTTAGAAGAACTCACAAGGCTTTGGCGCACAACATTCTTACAACCGACTTCCAAATTTTTTTGAGGTGGCCAGTCTTTCATAGTCCAGTGATCAACTCGTACCCTACTATCCTATAGGCAAAGAATGGATGGAAATTTGGTAAAACCAGATTGTTGACCCAGGAATATAGTAAGAACTTTGTAATCATCACAAACTTGCCGTTAGTGTTCTTATAGTCTAGTCGCAACAACAGTAAGTTCTTAGTTGCAAATTTGTGTATGATTTCTTTAGGATCACTGAATAGGTAACGGGCACTGAACCAAAAATGTTTCCGTTATGAAGGAGGAAATCCTTTAAACTTTGCTTGGAAGCATCAATGAGCAGTCTCCATTTATTTAGGTCATAGTTTGGAAGTCCAAGTTTTAGCATAAATTCTTTCACATTACTGCAATATACAAGATTATCATCTTCGGAGAAAAAGTATTTAAAACCTATTTCACGTTGTCAGTACCAATAGAATGATGTTTGTTTAAGATTTTCTGGTCGCACAGGGATTCGTACATTATGCACAGGTAAAATGCCTGACTGAACAACTGAATACCCGATTTGATTTTTATGTTTAGACTCGTACCCCTTCAAATCACACGAACAGAAGTAGCAGTCATTACTATGGTTCGACTGCTCTCTCCAAACCATAGGTACTCCAAAAGATCAAATGACGAAATTCTTCACTGCATACTCTACATACTTTGTGTGGTGCCCAAGCTTTACTTTGGTCTCCAAGTTTGATTCCAAAATAGGCATGGTATGACTTTTTCACAAAATCTGTAATAATACACCTCTGCTTAGGCAATGTGTATCTTCTACATAAGTTATATAACAAAAGTGGCCTGGATTATTTAGACATTCTCGATGCAACATGGTAAATACTTTGTTACTGAACTAAAAACTTTCAACATTCTACTCCACAATAAAGCCGCAAACTGATTTCGTTTCGTTTCCAGATGAAACACAGACTAATGAAATGTGAGAGAAACTAGACGAGTTGTGTTCAGTCTCTCACCAAGGAGTGGCTGACATTTCTATCTTCCACAAATAAAAATAATGACAAGGCTGCACGTTATTTCGCCCTAACTTCCTTATGTGCTTGCACCCCCTATCTGCTAAGAAAATCCAGTGTCCTTGGTTTTCAATATAAACACCTTAAAAATATGTTGAATACATTTGGTTTTCATATCCTAACATACTTACATATGTTAAAATATTACAGTTTAAATAATTATGCTGTAAATTGTCGTAATATATTATAAGAAAATAAAAATAACAAAAAAATGGTACGTGATAGGAACTTGTTGGCCTTGAATTTGATTTCAGCATGCTAAAAATACCCCAAAAACATTTAAACTTTGGAGGCAGGAATTTCATCGCAGACTAGTGTAATCGAAGTCCTAACACCACTGTGGAGTAACAGCATATCTGACCGTAAAACGAGCGGGCCTGGGTTAAAATCCTGGTTGAGATTTTTTCCAGGGTTTTGCCTTAACCAATTAAGAAAAACTTTCAGCCCTGGATCTTGGACACATTTCACTGGCGTTATCACCTTCATTTCACTCAGACTCTAGATAATCATAACAGTTGATTATGCCATAAAATAACCAATTTAACAATTTTTTTAAATTATGAATTTATACTCCTTATTACAAAGGATTCGTTTTAGCTGATCTACGTAAAAATAATGTGATAGTGTGAATTTCACTCTCACCTTTCTTACATCCATCTCTTCAGTTGTGATGGATATGTCACTTGATGGAAGAAATAAATGAGGCATCATAAAATATTTAATACATTTATGGTATAACTACATTTCATTTTGTACAGAATTTTTCAATACACTAGTACCTCGCACAATACAGCTGAATATAATCGACTCCATCTGTTAGCAACACTTACAGCTTTAATGTACACATAACGTCCAATTATTTTTCCTGGACATTCAAAATGTAAACGAGGTTGGAAAAGAGCATTATTGGCACGTGTGATTGTTCCACATTTAGAAGCACCTGATTCACTCTCAGAGTCATTTGCAGTTCCTAACTGAAAAGCTTCCAGTCGAGGTCTGTTTGCTACATAAACTGTCAAACGATCCAAGTTGTATACGTAGTCTCGGTATGAAGTTACTTTATCTGAAATTAAATCAGTGATTATATTAATTACGTACACTTGAAAATAAAATTAAATAAAATTATACAATACAGTTAGAAGTAATTTGTATGTTCTTGCTGTTTAATATTTTAGCCATGTGTCTGTATCTTTCCCTCATATTTCGAATAATGAAACAGTCTTTGTCCAGCAATTATTACTGTAGAACAAAGTGATACTTTCAATGGTTGAGCAGTTTGGACGTTTTCCATTGCTAATTGCCAAAATTATAACGTTTCGAAGAGTGGATCTCTCTCTTCGTCTTCAGGTGAAAACCTACTGTGGGGATCGTTACAAACGGGCTACTCTGTCTAACTGATCGACGACCGTCAGGTCGGTGCTAGATATAAAGACAGAACACTCAATGTAATAAGCTGTTTTAACATGAAATACAGTCGGCTCTGGATATAGTGAACTCAGTTATAGTGAACATTCGGCTATAGGGAACCTAAATTGTTGGTCCTGACCTGCAAACATTAAAAAGTACTTTAATATTTCCGTTTATAGTGAACCCTCACTTCGGTTATAGTGAACCTAAAACTATAACTTCCCCGAGAAAATATAATTTTAAAATGGCCAAAATGGTAATTTAGGAAATCCTTTCTCCTATAAACTTCCAAGAATATGTTCAGAACAAAATCTCAAACCTTCCACTCCTTAAGTGCATTGAAAGACAAAGGATTTGTTCAGCTTCCTGGACAGCTTCAAACATGTTAAAGAGAATAGTGTATGCAGTGAGGGATAAAGGAAGGATTAGTTCCGACTCCTTTAAAAAAAGTTACTAGAAGAATAGGAAGAGAAAGTGTTTTCTTTTGTAAAAGGGAATAGAGTGATGACTAAAGGGTAAATACAAGAAGGATTACAGTATAATGGTTCTCAACCCTTCCTCCCGCATCTTTGTAAAAGTGAACCTAGGGAAATTCCAAGGCCGAGTACACAGTAGCATACCTCTAGTGGAAAGAGGTGCGAAATCGGTCAGTGCCTACTACTTACAGTTTTAGTGAACCTCGAATATAGTGAACGAAATATGCTGCTCTGCAGAGGTTCACTATAACTGGAGTTGACTGTATATAGAATAAAAAGAAGAATTCCATGGTTGTAACTAAATTAATTATATGAAACAACTACACCAACAACAAGGAATAATAGACACTAATAATCAACGGTGGAAGTAGTGGACCTGATGGCCATCAATCAGTCAGACAGGCTAGCTTTTTGTAACGATCCCCACAGTAGGTTTTCATCTGAAGACGAAGAGAGATCCACTCTTCGAAATGTTGTGTTATAATTTTGATAATTAGTAAGCACTCATTGCTCACAAATTGCTTGTACCATCACCGAATAGTCTTCAAGTCTGGTCGGTTTTTATTAAATTTCTTATGGAAGTGACGCTGCATACTTATCAGTGATAGGAATGAGAGTCTATATAGAAAATGCTCATTCCTCAACTGTAGCCATTTCTGTAACTGCAGAAGACGCAACTACACCATGCCGCACACTTCAAACGAAACTTTGAGAGCTGCTTCTGTTACGTGATCTTTCATGGTCGTATCATGGTCTACCATGTCGTCGTGATTTGTCCATAAAAAATTCTCAAGTCAGGGAATTCATTTAGATACACCATCTGTAGGAGAATAGAGACCGAATTTTGGAAAGAGTAAATGGCATGCTGTATAGACGATAGAAAGAGTCACTGGAAGGATTATATCTAGACCCTAAACTCAGTGAGACTACAGAAACAAATGTTCTCCAATTCTTTAATTTCACTAATAAAGAAGAAATCTGAGTTGGGCCATCACAATGATATTTTGGTTTTCAGATGAATCATATGTAAAGAATACTCTAATAATGGTATAAATTTGTACTATTTCTTACCTTGACCCTGACCTTGCCATGTTACAATAATAATTCCAGAAATTGGTTCTCTCCACCCAAGATCTACCATCCAAAGTGGTTGACCTGAGTAATAGTTGTCCAGTATTGCACAACGAGGCAGAACATTATCAAGAATTCCATCCACTGCTAAACTAGCACGTCCATACTGCCAATCTGCCCAGCCATGCCTTTTATCGTTAACCCAAGTTCCTTTCCCATATGCAAGGTTTGCAACTGTGAACAGACCATGAAAAACGCAAATTTATTATATAATTTTTATCATTCTCCATAATAAATTTCAGGATGTTTACGAAAAGTAATTCATTGAACAATTAGTTGGAAGTTTCGCCCTTACGCAGTTTACACAAAAAATTCACTTATATAATGCACTGCACTTACCACAGCTGGACAGAGGATTAACCTGAACGAATCCAGGTCCACATTCCCCTGTGTGCGGGCAACCTGTCAGTCCAGCCCTCAAGGCAATAGTATGATGCCACGTAATAGGGTTTATTCGGACATAGCGTGCTGTGAAGGGGTGGTTAAGATAGTGGTGCCGCTCTGTACTCTTGTCCATGTTGCCAGCAAATACCTGGAAGGGTATCACTACAGAGTGGAATATAGACAAGAATAGAATCTCATCACAACTCAGTAGTCTTATTCTACATTAAACAATGCCTATCCTATAATATTTTCTCTTGTTGGTATAATCAGAATATAAGCTATTGATTCAATATTTTGTGAAATTGAAATGGCGTCTCTAAACAGTAAATGACAAAATTTCATAATCATACGTTTCAACACTAATTCTCCCTGTTTCGGAAAAGAATGATCCATTGTCGTATCTTTAAATATCAACCGTCTAGTTCTGAAGCATAACTTCGCATTTTTCATGACTTTCAACATAAACTATTTCAATTTCAGAAGAAAACATGCCATTCATATACTTTTAAATACTGGTACCGGTATTAAATGTATCAATATCAGAACATAAAATTCCAATTATATCCTTTTCAACAACTGTCAGAATTTCAAAACATGACATTTCAGTCTTATGTATTAGGTACTACACTCTAAATATCCATTTTCTGTTTTTATTTTAATTATGATTAGAAATAAACATTTTTATTAATTTTACCTGTTTCTGGAATAAATCCTAGGTAATTTAAGCAATTACTTTATACCGTACAGCTTTTGTCAGAAAACATTTTTATTCGAGTTATAATTTTGTAGTCAATTCTTGTTTGTATAAGAAACATAAAAAAAATTCTTAAAGAGGGAGATAGGTGAAATTTTAGTCATTACATACATACATACATACATAAGTGTTCTGCCCATGGACAGGTCTTTCACTGCAAATGCAGCATTCTCTAATCTTTCATATTTTATGTCTTCCTCAGACATATAACGAAACAAAACTAATTTTATTACCTCAACTAGTCCTTTGCTTGTGGACTAGGTCACTTGTCCTCTGATCATGCGCACTGCCTCCTTTTTGGGACTTATAAAGTAGGCTTATCTGTCCAACAAAAATTTTTTCTAAGACTGTACAGTACGTACTATACATATATAAATTTGGTAAGCATATAATTCTGTGTACAGTGCCGGTACTTCAATGATTTGAAGAATTCATAAAATTGTTATTTTATTTCATTTCTTGTCAATGCTAATTATAGGATATTACACATACATATATACTACAGGCCTACACACAAATAATTCTGTATAATTGTACTTCAGAGGTTTGAAGTACCAGTAGTACTTATAAGCACTTAATTTTATGGATCAGCAGATTCTGACATGAAACAATTAGTGTTTCTTATAATTTTAAACAGTACGTAGGGACTGACCTTTGGTCCCAACTGGTTGCCATCTTTGTAAACAAACCATACAACAGAGTCGTTGCTGTATGATACTGTATAGGAAGTAACCCACTGTCTCCTTTTGGTATCTGCTCTTCCTTTTGTAAGTATCCCTGTTACCTGAGTTGCTGGCCCCAAGTCAAATTGCAGCCATTGGTGTTCTGCAACAGTATGAAAATATTATGTTTTTTGTGTTGTTATGGTTAATGCTTTCAAGATATTACTCGTGACAACACAAACTCCCTCGTAGCCCTCTCAGTTTCATCATCATCAACATCTTCATCATCATCATCATCATCATCATCATCATCATCATCATCATCATCATCATCATCATCATCATCATTATCATCTTTGTAACTCACAACTACAATTGAATGCCTTCATTCCTTTTGTTCTTAGGATCTATTCAACTATAAACTACTAATGATCTTAATAACATCATTTCGATTATTTTTATTCTTCATTCTCGGTAAAAAAAAAAAAAGCAATCTGCGTCATGTAGTAGTACTGAAACAACTATTGCTAATTCACTAATTCAGTATATATATATATATATATATATATATATATTTCATGGCGTGCAATATCAATAGAATTTGGAGTATTTTATTTCTTGATTTTTCGGCCCGTTATATGAAATATGAGAACCTAAATATTAAAGCTAGGGTCTAGTTCTTATACACTAGGCCTAGTATTGGTACTAATTAATGACTGACTGTTTTTCTTTTCCTAAAGAAACTATGTACAGTTTATTAAAAAAAAAAAAAAAAAACTAAAGAGACTAGTAAACACTAGGCTTCGTACCTATTGTTAATGCTGATCAGTCCAGTTTTCCTTTTCCTAAAGAGTCTGAGTTTGTCGAATGTTCTCAAGGTTTCTTCTTGAGCAAGTTTAGTAGCACATATTATGAGATATTATAAATCAGAACAGTTACGGCATTAAATTATCTGTTTACCCATATCTGTTACTGAGATGGAGAATAACCTCATCATGACAGATTACTTATCAATCCCTATTTTGATTCTTTTCGTTTGTTTTTCTTCCTAATCATTAATGATTTTGATTTTGATTATACATATTTTCATAATAAATATGTTACTGTTAAAACCCGAAATCCGTCAAAACCAGTTTCATCTATTAAAAACTAGTTTAAGCAATTGTAGGTAGATAGAAAGCAAGTTTTCGTAAGATCTAGAATCAATGAGAGGTTAGGTTTGGTAAGTTTAGGTTTTTGTATTAAACAAACAAACCAAACCTAACCTGTCATTAATTGTAGAGCTTACGAAGACTCACTTTCTATGTAAACTTATATACGTTTTTAAAACTAGTTTTTACAAGTTGAAACTGGTTTTAACTTATTTCGGGTTTTAACGGTAAGAAACAGATTTAATATTGTGTTTTATTTTAATATTTTCTTGTATGTGGCCTCCATTTTCTGCTAACAAGATTTGGTCACCTGCAAATAGAACAAATTTATTTGTTCAAAACACGTATATATATTTTTTTTTAATTCTTGGATTCCCATACAACTTCTTACATTACATCTCAAAATCTTGTAACGGTAGGTACATAATGGGCATACATAACATATTAACTAACAAGCATTAACCACTACTAAAATAGTTTTTGACTGTTCATATTATTTTTATTTCAGCTATCCACTGTCTTTAAGGTAAAGAAGGCACACATATTTTTGTACCATGTTCATGGAATTGACATGGTGATTTATTAAGTGTAACTTCTGACCAGAGGTGTAACTAAAATACCAAAAGTCTGAATTAAACTCTTTTTTACGTTGTGTAAAGACTTACGGTTAGTGTGTCTGGAACACCACCCACGATGAGTATGTATATGCCCATCCTCTGGCTCACAAGAGTTTCGTCTCGACCAAGGCTGGTGACTGCTTGCACTTATTTTAGTAAACGGAGGACTGCTTATCAGTTGGTTACATTCTGTAAATGAAAACAGAATCAATTGTAAAGTCTTGGCTGTTAAAATAGACAACTGTGATGTACTCTCGATCCTTTGGTCTAAACAGATTTCAATTTTAACTGGATAAATGGAAAGTTGTAATTGTATGTTGTACTTGCACATTGCCGACTTTAGAGACTGTGAAACTTAGGAAACTTTGTTCAAATGTGGAGTTATTTAGATGCCGTACATTAGGCTAAACCTAGATGTTTAAACAAACAATTTTTTTCGCACAATAACGTGTTTCCGGTTTTTTTTTACGGAACACATCCTAGAAGTGTATCGTTTGTTATTTTATGACACTCTGTAATATATAGGCTTCGAATTGTAACATTCCTCGACAGGAAAACGTATTAATAGCAGAGATTTTGAACTTTTGTAATAATAATCTCGATACTGTATTGGAAGGTATATGGCTAATTAATTGGATGAAAATCGGGTTGTTCAAAAGTGCAGGAAGAACAAACTCTCTCTTTTAGTTATTTAAACTTCAATTAAAGCCATGCTTATTTTCAAACATGCGTAATGTATTATTATCATTATTATTATTATTATTATTTATTTATTTTTCTAAAAATGTGTCCCCTTTTTATTCAGTATGCTCCATTGCAGTAATGCAATACTACACACATTTGTTGCTACACAGTTGTTTTTACATTCTGTGTGTATTATTATTATTATTATTATTATTATTATTATTATTATTATTATTATTATCATCATCATCATTATGATTATTATTATTATTATTATTATTATTATTATTATTGTCTTTGTCCTTACAAGTACGTCTACTAGAGGTTTTTCTCTGCTAATAATGCTATATTAAATTATTACATTAATGATCTGTGCCTAATAGATTTAGATAATTTTCAACGTTATTTGTACTTTATATCCATATCTCAGCTTTTATCTTTCCTGTGGCTTTTGTCTACAGGTCTTTCTTTCGTGACTCATTTCATTTTTTTGTTATACTCTCACCTTATAATTTATGCAATACATTCAAATCTTACCGATTTAATTTTAGACACCATATCTATTGTTTACATTACTTAACTTATTTCTTTAATAGCAATTATCAGCATTAACTAAGTGCCACCAATACGAGTAAGATTGAAGTTGTAAGTGTATATTATTATTATTATTATTATTATTATTATTATTATTATTATTATTATTATTATTGTTGTTGTTTAGTTAACTGTCCGAAGACAGGTCTGAACCTCACAAGTGATACCAAGGAGACACTACTTATGAGGCAACTAGGCCAGGAGATAATGGGGTAGGGTGTCCAATTCCTTTCACCCTCCATTGCATACATCGCCGATTAGCTACATATTACACTAGTCAGACTTATGAATAAATTATTATTATTATTGTTATTATTATTATTATTATTATTATTATTATTATTATTATTATTATTATTATTATTGAAATGGTGGCAGCTATTCGATGCTATAGCCCTCTTGTGTAGTACCTTATGTAAACGTGCTTCAGACATTGTATTCATTCGCCATAAATTCTGCTTCGATTCACAGAGATTATATTATTGTAATAATCTCGGATCTGTGAAGTACCGTATCTAATGTTTTACTCTGCTTCAAATTAGACCTAGTACTTTAGAATCTGTACATTCAACAAGTGGTCTTCAGAAAGCCGAAAAGTGAAAGACAGAGAGAAACATACTGTAGGTACGGCACTGATCTGGGCTGATTACCTGGTTGGATTTTCTCCTCGAGGTTCTCCCAACTGTAAGACTAATGTCATGTAATCTCACAGTCACAACAAATACTTGAACTCATCTTAACAAAATACATATCACCGATTCCATCGATGCTAGATAATCTTGCAGTTGATACACCGTCGTTAAATAATAATCGATTTTATAAAAGTATGTGTGGGAAAAGATTTTTGAAATGTCGGGCTTTTAGTTACAATGAGTGGGCTATTAGGTCGTCTGTGATTGTGGAAAATAGAGATTTTCTGTTAGATTATTCCGCTTTAATTATCAAGTTCACTGACTACCTATCCTAAAGTAATTTTAAACAAACAGTAGCCATTTGCCCGTTTCTATGACCTACAAATAATTCTTCATTTTGGCTATTGCAGTCTTTTGTGCTCTCATTATTACTCTTCACATCTTTCTTTCAAACCCTCTTTTCTTTTTTTATTAAGGTCCAATCTAAGTACACCGTTGTGGAGTAACGGTTAGCCTGTCTGACCATATAACGAGCGGGTTCAAATACTGATTGGGACAAGTTACTGGTTAGGGCTTTTTCCGAGGTTTTCCCTGAACCACTTCCACTTGAAGCAGAATTGCTGGGTAAATTTCGACGTTGGACCTCGGAGAATCATTTCGCCTTCATTATTATCATTTCATTAATCATCTTCAATAGTTACAGGTTGACCAGGAGGACATGGCGGACGTGGTTCCGGGATTCACATAAGGTGGCATTAATTATCTGCGGAAGCTGCACATATCTCAGAGAAGCTGCAGGAGCTTCAATCAGCAGAGTGCATTAGACAGGGGGAGTGTAGCTCCCTCGGATAGATGGCACCTTAGTGAGTTGCTGAATCGACGGCGGCGTGTCCCTCTGGTTAAGGATGCAGCATATTCATGCACGTCAATTGCGAACAGATGCCATCGATATGAGGAGGCTGCAAAGGAACATCACAGGGAAGCGGAGGATCGATTCTGTTCACGCGGACTCCGTCAGACCTGGATGCTGTGGTTGAATCGATAAGATGGCACCAAACAGTGAATCACGTGCTTGAGGAGTGGTACTAAGGACTTCAAATATCAACCCAATAAAGGAGGTTGCATAATATGCCTAAGGCTGCGATGCTTGCCTAGGGCCCTCTTCCAATCTTCCAAAAAAAAAAAAAAAGTTCAACCTACATGATTATTAATGAGTTAAAATATAGTAAATGTTACATTTGAATGAGTATTAAAAGTATATCTTTCTATATACGAGGTGATCTAAAGAAAGCTCTCCATTATGCACAACACCCATGGAGGGAGAGATGAAACAAGTGAGGTCTGTACGGACGAGATTTCAGCCCGGAAATACCAAACAGATGTTTCAGGAAATCACAATGTAACGGTCACTAGATATTATAAACCATGCCTACGTGTCTCGCCAGTTAAAAGGTCTGCGGCTGATGCCTGATTACTGTTATATGCTAGCAATTCTTGCCAACATGACGTCCATCAACTATAATATCAGAAGCACTCCCTTATGTCTACGCCACTGAGCGTCTCCCATTGGAACTATGTATTAGGATGGTCCTTATTTTTCAAGTTTTAAAATACCTTCCTCCCACCCCTCCAATTGATTCTCCCTGGCTAATGGGGTGAAATTCTGGTCCAATAGGTTAATATGTAAGATATGCTCAATCCAAGTGAAATTTCCCCTTACTGAGCGGTTATTCTGGGTATAACGTGGGATCGGTTGGAAACATGTGTTAATTACTAAATCATTATCAATCGATGTATCATTCTTTTATTATTGTAGATAACAACATGGAACAATTGAAACAGTAGCATTTTCACATAGAAAGCTGGAGGTCGATATTGAAAGTATACAAGAACACTACGACCCGTCGTGTTCATTCTTTAATAACAGAAGAAACTTTAATGTTATGTTGTTACAAGGGAAACTACTTAGTCCACATTCCAGCACAATATATCTGGCGTCTATTCGATAACAAAGGGTGAAGAAAGACCTTGGAGGAGTGTAGACTTCTTTGAATCGGGATAGCACTTGCGGTGTTGCTGGACGACTTGCAAGATGAACTGAGTCTGTTCCTCATCTTTCGTCAGCAAAGCATTGTATTCCTGCATGAGGGCGACCTCTCGTTCCGTGATGTCGTTGATAACGCGAAGTTCTAGAACGATCTGCTCTGTTTGCAGATAATCGGGATTTCTAAGCCAAGAGTCAGGATCCACCTCCAAAAATGAATAGGCTATGGGATGGATAGAATCTGGAAGAACCTCTGAGTGTTCTTCGTTACAAAACCCGGATGTCTGCTATCAGGTATCGTGGCCAATTCTAGAGTAATTCTTTTTGGAGGATCGTCATCTGCCTCATGACTGAGTCTTTTCATTCTCTGATGAGTCAACGTCTGTGTCAAAGAATGCGAGTGCTACTAGCTCTTCACTTAGATACCACAGATGTCCAGACAGCTTCTTCAGAGTACCCTTGGATGCTGGTGATATTTGTGCCACAAGGAGTTCAACAGACCAGTAGCGGCCGGTGATCCAAATCCTCGGTGAGGCCAGATGCAACTAGTTTAAGTGCCTCCGATAGAAAATGTTTATTTATGATATTAATTATTATTGTTGTTATACTATTAATATTATTACTGTATTATTATTATTATTATTATTATTATTATCATTAGTCTATTATTATTACTAGTAATAAAAATAATAATTTCACTCGCCAAATAAGCTGTTATGCTGCGAGTTTCAGTGATTGTTTCAGTGTGATGAAGCATCCCATATTATGTGTTGAAATTTCCCTTTCTTTCTTTTCTTTTTATTTTTTTTCCTTTGACAGCAACAAACAAGGCCAACAGAGAAGTTTATTTTGCATCACATTACCACTTAACCATTTATGTTGCCATACCAGGATGCAATAGAAACTCGCGTTTTAAGATTATCTGTCAGAAAAATTGTCAGCGATGTCGTAGGTATCTCGGTCGGCTCTCTTTTTATTTAAAACTTCTTTTCTTTCAATATTATTTATTCTCGAAAAAGGACACTCTAACAATGAATTAACTACACCAGCATTATTTCTGGCATTTGTTTCTGTTTATTTTTTCCCGAAATACATAACAACATTGGCCCAGATTCACTACACGAAGTACAATAGAACAACACCCTCGCTTAAGTCATAAACTAAGACATAAGAGGAGAGAATAGTGTGGGTCTTTGCCTGCCAAAGAGCTGAAATGTTTGTTATTTGTGGCCTATTTAGGAAGACAAGTCACCCTATTCCTATCCCACTCTACCCTTGAGGCCGGCCCATGGTTGAGAGGAGTGAAACCTGACCAGGCCAGACGAATTGTGCCTCAGTTACAACGTTTAAAGCGCAACGTCAAAAGCCCGCGAAGACAAACGAAAATCCAGAAGCAGACCCGGCACGAACGATCCTGGCCTCATGAACAAATTTTACTGCAAAACAGGTCTATATACATCACAAGCCAGACCCGGCACGAGTGATCCTGGCCTCATGAACAAATTTTACTGCAAAACAGGTCTATCTACATCACAAAGTTTTCAAATGCTTTTACAGCGATATATGCTTCATTCAAATAACTAATACATTACATAAAAACAAAATTTGATTTCAGTTAAGCCAAGTGAGGCCCGGCCTCACTTGCCTCAGTCAATCAGCCGCCACTGCAACAGACCCAAATCACTGGCAGGAGCAGCAGTTGACAACTGGGAGAGGAACCAGGCTTTGACGTACAGTCGAATGCCAGAAGTTCCCAAGATCTCGTTTCTCTGCGTTTGTTGGCTTGAAACCCGTATCTCTAAACAAGAATATTTTCAGTGCATAGATCGATCTTGCCATGAACTGTGCTCGATGGATCGCACGTGGCTTATTGAAGGATACACCTCCCGGAGGGACTTTTCTCAAGAACAAGAGGGTCCATTCCAATACTTCTCGGTAACCATCACGTGGATGGATTACTTTAAGTTGACTAACCACAACATCTTTCACATCTGTGGAAACATTCTTTAGTTCGACTGGTATATATTACCCTATTACCCATATGTCAGTATGGCATATATCCTGTATGAAATTAAATATCGTTGAGCATACCTCGTTTGCTCTGATCGCTCCAATATTTGGCATATATCCGTGTTTAATGGTGTACTACTACATAAGAGGGTGGGAGGTGGGAATTTCCGAACTTTTTTTTCATGTCATATAAAAACCACCCTACAGTGTATGGTCGTAAACATTTTATATATACGGTAACTTAAGAGTTAGTGGAATATAATTTGTAATGTTGCGAAGAACCAGGAAAATCCTAGAAAAACCGCCATCCTGCTATCTTGTCCAACATAAGTAAGCTATTGTATCAGTCAAAGCAGTATGACAAGCCCGCGTTGTACTGTACGGGTATCTTACTCGGTTTAGTTACATAACCAAATTTCCGAAGGATAGAAGCATTGCCTACAAAAGATACACTCTTCGTGGTTATTCAATATTTAAACTAATATGCTGTTGTTGGAAAGTACAGGTATCTTACTCTTTTTATAAAATAGTTAAGTAACCAAATTTCCGTAAGTAAAAAAGATATTGTCTTCGAAAGAAATGTCGTTCATAATTAATTATTTTAATTAATATAACTCATGTCTATTAAGTGCGGTATAATAGTAATGCAGTGGTGGTGGTGGTTGGTTATTTTACGACGCTTTTTCAACATCTTAGGTTATTTAGCGTCTGAGTGAGATGAAGGTGATAATGCCGGTGAAATGAGTCCGGGGTCCAGCACCGATAGTTACCCAGCATTTGCTCGTAATGGGTTGAGGGAAAACCCCGGAAAAACCTCAACCAGGTAACTTGTCCCGACCGAGAATCGAACCCGGGCCACCTGGTTTCGCGGCCAGACACTCTAACCGTTACTCGACAGGTGGTGATGATGATGATGATGATGATGATGATGATGATGATGATACGTTAATGTACAAATTCTGGCTTGAGAATGGTAGGGCAGACCGAAGAACCAGGAGAAAATCTGTTTTAAGGCTGCTTTTCACCTGTAGGTATAAATTTGACAGAATCCTCTGGTTCAATCCCAGATTATTTGTTGGGAAACCGTCGTCTGAATAAGTTAAGCCTACGATCCTGCTCGCATAGCGAAGTTTTTATTTTATTATTGACTACAAAACCATCTTAGGGGTCAATGTTTGTCTTTCTGCAGCTCAAGAGGTCTTCATTTCCTAATGTGTACGAGAAAATATTTGTGTAACCTTATTCTTCAGAGGATAGCTTTCTTCTCGCACACCAGCCACATATGCGTCAATTTTAATACGAAAATGTATCTGTCTTGTCGGCAAACACAAGTGAATTCAATTTTGCGAAACGCTGTACAAAAAATAAACATAGTGTTATTCAGAAAATATTGCGCGCTTTCAAGAATAAAATGATGAAATTCGAATAACATAATTTTACATTACTGAGATTAATGATTAAGGATTCTGATACTAAGAAACACATCACGTTTTTACACTGCTTATAAAATTTCAATGATTTACGGATTATATTTGTAATGCGATAAAGATCGAGTCGATATTCCAACTCGTTTATTACTTCAGTAGGCTATAGATGTCTAATAGTCTCACAACTGGTACAATTGAAAACCTCCCTGGAAAAAGGATGTAACATCAAGTTAATGAAATATATGACTTAGCTGGAAAAACTAATTTTGAAGCATTCATTTGCAACAATAAATATTTCATCCAACACCTAAATAAACTTGTGTCCTTGATTAGTCAAATGGTTCTGCTAGTAAATATAGGCCTAACGAAATATGCCCCTGAAATTATTTTCCTTTTTTTTTAAACGTGTTATGGATTTGTTGGTTATACCACAGTCTAGTAAATACATTCACGAAGCTTGAGTTGTTGAGGGTACTAGAGTCGACGGCAATTCGGAAGGCGGTAGTCTGCTAGCGTTTGCGTCGAGAGAGACAGATAGCGAGAGCAAGGTAGCGTACAACATTGCAACATCGTACTTCATGCGCACGTGCAATAGAAATAAAATAGCGCAGGAGAGAATTTAAATGATCAAAAGACAATAATGACCTTAGCCATTAATTACTGTAAGCATGACACCTTCACTAATAATATTCTTTGCATGTTTCTCAATCCCACACCACATGCTTCTGCAGTCGTTTCTTGCGCGTTGGCAACATTGCAGTCAGCATCAAGATGGCCGGCAGCGTTCTGCTCGTCAACATTTTTAAAATAATTATATACCTTAAACACTATTTTCCACGCCTGCCTGTGCAATACTTGTCTTTTTACAGTCTCTTCTTCCATTTATTTATCTTACACATACACAGTGAATGTTAATTTTACCCATGTTGAATCTTTCGTACACTACTTTTAACACTTGAATATAAATAATTGATTAAATGGCGATCTTACTCGTGTTAATTAATCGAGAAGTTGAGATAGCGCCGAGATCTAGTTGGCTCTGAGGAAGGTGTCGAATAGCACCGAAACAGCTGTAAGCCGCACATGCTTACATAATTAACACGAGTAAGATCGCCATTTAATCAATTAGTTAATTTTACTTATTCAGTGTATTGAAACACTTACACGTGAATAAACGAACTCCGGAAGTACTTGTTATAGACTGATTCTGATTGGTTCTACTGTACAAGTTTGTGACGTCACATATCAGAAATGCTACGGCGCATGTAGCAGCTTACCGCCTTCCGAAATGCCGTCTAGCCTAGGAACAATAGACTGTGCCGGTACTATTTCGCATTGTCTGTAATGAGGCGATAGTAGCTATCCTGTGGTTAGCAACTATCTATGGATGCATATTTACTACGTATTGAGCTTCGTGACTGTATATACTAGCAGGGGTCGTCAGCGCAGAGCACCCTGGGACTAGCGTCTTTTACCCGCAGAGAACACACTGCATTATGGTGCACTCGTAGCTGCTAGCGGGTATGCTCTCTACCTCTTCCTGCTGCACGACGGTGCACACGGGACGGCATCGCTTACCCGTTGCACATTTCAGCGAGTGCTGACGATCATTGTACTAGACTGTGGTAATACCCTTATTCCGGGGAAGTCTTCAATTAGTGATCCGCTATTCACAAGCAAGTTCGTAAGTTCTTGATACAGAAACGGGACAAACAGTATCCTATACATATTCTCAAAGGATCAAATCAGTAGATCTGGAAGATTAAGATATGGGAACTCCTCGTCAAATCCACCTCTTATATAGGAAATTACCGATATTTAATTGTCAGAACTGTTATCCACGTAATAGTAACCAGAAATTTCTTTCTAAATTAAATACTGTTATTTCAATGTATTTTATTTGGTTTCTGAATATAAAATTGTTAAAATACTGCAGTTAAATGTTTTTCTTAATAATCCTGTGTAATCATGATTTTTTAAACGTGTAATGAGTACTAGAATAGTGAATAATTCATAAGAGAACCAGCAGTCGATTAAATTATTTAATCGATTTATTAGTTAGTCGTACGTAATATACAGAGTGCAAGGGGATCGATGCACTAAAATTTCAGAGGTGATTCTACATTTAAATATAACAAAACTTCTGAATTGTGTGTCTTGAGTTTTTTTTTTTTTTTCAAATTAAACTGTTTAGCCATGAATTTAAATTGAATAATTGCGAAAATCCTGAAATAAATCTTGCAACGTAGCGCAGTGTCGCGTGATTTAATCAGAACCAAACTTCTTTATGGTTATTCGTCATGGACAACAGTAAACAAATCGCTGCTTTGCAGACTTAGAGGTGTTCAAAGATCAGTCCTACGCACTATCACGCACCGGCGAAGACGATAAAACAAGCAATGAATTCTTAGAAGTTCCATAGAATATATTTTGAACAAACAACATAGGCAGTTTCTACACACTTCACAGAACCACCCAAATCTGTTAAAAGGAAATCTTTTTAAACTTCATGGTCACGTCAATCCAGCTTCATCTTTAACATGAACGCAGAAGAAAGAAGGCATTTCAGACGTTAATAAACTAAAATAAACAAATTCAATGTTTGTAATTCAATTAGGAGTCAAAGCTTGGTTTCCGCATTGTACTCATTCAAAGAATTAGGATGCTGGCTGGCTGAGGCAATGACGTAATCTGACCTTCACTTGCTGTTGACATTTACATTAATTTAATATTTTCCAGTCTAAAATTACATGTAAATAATACCGTGTGCTGTAATGATTTATTTTCAGGAGTGTTAATTTAATGTAAGACAAATCATGTCAGTAAAAATTATTTTACAATTCATTTCTGGTATCTCAATATGAGTATTTCTTTGACAAAAAATTACGAAGTGGATTACATCACTCCCTTCCTACTCTAAAGAGAGAGGGAGACGAATGCTAGGAGTTGCTTTTGTTTACGTCTGCTACGAGTCTATTCGTACATCGTATTGAACTGTTACAGTGCAGGCGGCGCTTGGTAGAGTTATTGTAGTAGCCGTGATGTTGCCAAATGTTTCATAGAAACATAACGAATTTCCGCTAAAACGGCGAATGTTAAAAAAAAACATTTTTTTAGATTTTTCAAATATTTCCTCATGATCTATTACTAGTTTCATTTTGGTGCAGAGGTTACCATCCACCCTGTGTAACGAAATAGTACAGTAGTAGAAAAAGGAGGATAAACGTAGGACGAAGATAAAAAGTAGGAAGAGATAGAAGTGATAGATTTTGTCAAAGTTTCTTTTTATTGCAACTGCTACAGAGTAGCGAATATGAACTTTTTTGTACCAAGCCTTTCCGTGCACTGAAAGAAAATAAACATAGAGAGACTTTTTGTAGAAGTCCAAACATTTATTCGGTTGCAGTCGGATCGCACAGAGTGGACTTATGTAAATTGAGCGAGGCTTTTCACTTCGCTCGTCTCCAGCGACATCTTTCTTGTCGGATTAGTTTATCAAGAAGCGAAACAAGTCGTTAGGCTCTCCGCTTGTCATTACCTCACCTTTGCTTCATTATTTCCCTGTTATCTCGTACTTCCAGCCTTCGAAGAAGAAGAAACCAGAAAATTCTTGAAATAGCATTCGGTTGCGTTACAGTCCAAGTTCAACATCAGAATTATTACGATACGAACGTCCTAGCTGTCATTACAATAGAAGTGAAAAATTTTCTTGAAAACAATTATAGGTTTAATATTATGTACCACATACGAGATACACTATTAGATTCATAAAGTAGTTGTTCACCTGATGATAGTAAGAAATACTGTATCATATTTCAGATTTGCTCCAGTAACGTCTTGTGACATAGAACGAATATTTTCAGAGTATAAATATTGTTTTTTTTTTTTCTGAACCTAAAAAGAGTATTTCTTTTGATAAAATGAAAATGTTCATTGTTATTTGTTATAATGAGGCTGGAATCATAATCGTATACTTTTTTATTTTTATATGTATGGGAAATTATTTCAGTTTGGGAGTTACGAAATTTATAATTACAAATTATTGTTTTTTACATTATTAGTTTATTATTTTCCTGTTCTAAGACTGTGGACGATTGGAGCATAATATGTTTGGTTACCGTCTGGCTGTTACATGTTTGTCGTTCTGGTTCAATGACATTGAGAGTTGCGCTACTCCTTTTCATTCGGTAGAGATATAGTCCAAGCTTACACAACTTAGCAGTTTTGGTACAAACTTCCTAGCTTGGTAATTGCATATAAACCAAACTTACTTTCTTTCTTTCTTTCTTTCTTTCTTTCTTTCTTTCTTTCTTTCTTTCTTTCCCTTAGTTATCCTCTCCCTTTTAGGTTCATTTACACGACCCATGCCACACGGGCCTTACAGGGCCGCGACCTGTCGGGAGAGGAATTAATCTATGGATCAGATACATACTTTTTTGACCACACAAGGACATAGAGGGCCTCCCCGGACGAGGGATCAGCTCAGTGCCAGGGCCACCTCTGATACAGCACAAACATTTAAGACATTACACAGCATTCACTCACACACATATGAAAGGATTAAGAGTAGGATCGCCGTCCATGGCCGGACTTTCAAGAAGTACAATCCCGGCATTTGGAAATAACTGAGGAAACCATGAAAAACCTCAGTTAGGATTGCCGGCCCCTGGGATCGAACCCCGGAACCTCCCGAATGCAAGGCCAGCCCTCTACTACTCCGCTAGCCCGCTCGGTTAAACCAAACTTCAATTCCGAAATAATCTTGACTCTACAGACCGGTTTGAATCTCATTGTGGCCAGCCAAAAGAGGTTAATCTTGATGAACAATTATTGATCATTACAAAATACAATCTAGACAGAAACGGGGTTGATGGTCGGAGCACGGGGGACCATTCCAAAATTTCTTGCTAATTTTTGGACATCAATGAGATTAGATAAAGCTATTAAGGGGTCTGATTCAATTTGGGAAACCATTTTGTGACTCTAATAATTCATTTTCTCACTATCGGGAGTAAATGTAGGTGTCTAGGTTGCCAGAATTGGGAGAGAAATATAACATTTCCTCCATAGGGAGAGAAAGTAGTATATTAACAATGAAACATATCAATCGTTATTGCTACGACATTTTCTGTGCGCATAAGCTCAATAAAATAGCTCCAGCGAACTTGAATAATGATTTCGGAAATAAAATGCGACAATTTTACTCTCGGTCGTGGACAAAATACACTAGGGAAGCCACCGGCGTAGCTCGGTCGGTTAAAGCGCTGGCCTGCCGATCCGAAGGTGTGCTCGGGCGCGGGTTCGATTCCCGCTTGGGCTGATTACCTGGTTAGGTTTTTTCTGAGGTTTTCCCCAACCGTAAGGCAAATGTCAGGTAATCTATGGCGAATCCTCGGCCTTATCTGGACAAATATCATATCGCTATCACCAATTCCATCGATGCTAAATAACCTCGTAGTTGATACAGCGTTGTTAAATAGCCAAGTAAAAATAATACACTAGGGATCAAAACACTTTTTTTCCCTGTATACATTTTGCAGCCCTCAGGATACAATCACTCGGGCTACAGTCCTATCGTGGGGGAAATCGTGCGTTTCTCTTCCTTATGTTATGTATAATAAGATTACTGTTGTTAATTTGAGAAATGATTAATGGTTATGACAATATGTATATTTTTGAAATTGTAAATCTCATATTATATTTGAATTTGTTAACAAAATATTTTATATATTGATTGCCCTACTAATCTTCTTTATTCGGTTTTTAACGTCTTCAAATTGGAGCAGATATACACGTTTACATCATTAAATTTCTTTCATAAGAACAAGACAAGTTTCAACCATATTGGCATAATTATAATACTAGAAGGAACATATTAGATCATTTCACAGAGTCCAAAAGTTTAACGGCTGCTGGTATGAAATATGGCTTCAACTGTGGCTTAAAACTGTATAATAAATTCACCTACCCTGATTTAGAAAATATAAGTACGATGAAATTTAAATTTTAAAATTAAAGAAATTATTAAGAAAACTTAATATAGGGTTAGATAATTAATTGGTAAATATTAATCTTATTTAACGTACTTATGAATATTAGTTATAAACTCTCAATTATAATGACTTATTTTGACATATATGCCATGTTTTGTAATCTGCGCTATTTGTACTCGTATTACTTAAATTTACTGTTTATTTCTTTTTCTTCTTTCTGCCTATCTGAAGTTCAATACCCCCGACCATAAGCGTTGCTCATATGGGGGTAAATTCTTTTATAGTCCCGTCGCTCTAATTTCCGGCAGCCAATCGCGATGCAGGTCGGCTACATTTAAACGTGTGCGTCTTGTGATTCGCTGATGAAGATGTTAAGCATTTCCTAAGGCTGGATAAATACTTAATATAATCGCCCGCCATTTTGGCTCTTTCATTGGCGTTCGCAGAAAGCACAAGAGGACGTTATTTGCCGCTCAATTATTTGCTGAATTACAGTGCGTTTGATTTATTATCATAGGAGCTACGACATGATAATGTTTAACGGTGTGGCAAATAAATCCCTCGTCTGCTAGCGCGGCAACGAAAGAACAAAAATGGCGAACGATACTACCTACCTAGACTTTATAGAGCCTTGACTTCCTAAGACGTAAGCAAAGAGCAGGAGTCACGCCGGGAATAACACCGTCGCGACTATAATTATTATTATTTTTTGTTTTGATATTAAATATGTTCATTATTGTTTAATGTATATAACAGTTTTTAATGTATGTTTAATGTCTAGTTTTGTAATAAATTATAGTCATTGATAAAAAAAAGTTTATTCTTTCTTTTAATAAAGAAAGTTTGTACTGTCCGCTCTAGAGGTTATGTCTGGTTTCCCCCACCTGTTTCGGCTGGCCCTTTTGTAAAGGCTTTTGGCTGGCCATTCTTAGTTATTTCCTGAACATATTTGTTGTTCGGATGTATACGGAATATTATATAACTGTTTAAAATAATTTAAAGAAATTAGCCCCGTTAACTGAGTAACTCTCACGTGATTTCCCCCGTTTCGATGATCCTGCGACACCACTCGGACGGACAGAATGATAATATAGGTGGAACTGAGTACACGATAGCAATGCATCCGTGCCTTCTAGACCATAAAGACAGTGATCACTGTGTCATAAGTAAACTATAAAAACAGGTCGCATGGATTTTTCTGAAGGATGCTATTGCTATGCTAGGAAAAAAATGCTGAGTTAGTTGTTCGGTATCATTGGTTCTGTGAGTGATGTGAGCGGTTGGAGTTAAAGACGGGTTTGAATTGCTTTTGACTGGCATGTAATTTAACTCAATAAGGTTATGACCGTGTTTGTTCGCATTTATTTTCATTTATGAATCAATTTATTGACAATGATAGTGAAAAAAGTTCAACGGGCCTCGAAGTGATTTGTTCGAAAATTAAGACCACATCAAGCATTTATCGTCAACTGTTTATCGGTAAGTAAAACGTTTTTTAACTTGAGTGATTGCAATTTAAGCCTAATTATACTCCTCTCAATATGTAATCTAAATTATATATAATTACAATACTTACAAAAGTTTATCGTTGTAAAGAATGGCTGCATAATTTAAGAAATTGAATACGCTATTATACTGTAGTTCATACTGCAGAGCTTAAAGATTAGCCTATCAAATGTTATGAATCTGTTTCTAATGTAAAGTAAAAGAAAGTGATAGATTGAACCGATTTATAAACTTAATTTGCGGTACATTATAATCATAAGATTAATTTCTGATGCTCGTTTGTTTTAGAATCTTTGTTTGAAAGAGTTTTGGGTAATCTCATAGAAGTGGTGTACTGGGTACAAAGGCAAACCACGAAGAACATCTTAATGACATCTTGGTTAAGATGCTACGGTCTATGCTAAATAACATAAAAAACTATTTTAAATTATTTTTCAAAATATTATTAATAATTAAGGCATATATAGAAAAAAAGTATATACAAATTTCAGTATTTGGCTAGCAGAAGTCTACCTTTCTACATAATATGTAGCTTTACCGCTAACTTGACCTCACTGGAAGTAATACTTGTTGTCTTTGTGTATTTAATTGATTTTAATGCTGTTTTATTTTATTTTTATTAAGTGTCGGTAGAGGTTTGGGAGCGACAGCGTATAAGCGGCGGATATGGGGAGCCCCCACCAACGAATAAAATTACGTTTCGAATTAGGTTTATATATGGCTAATACAATAGTTTATTAGGTAGAATATGGGTTTAAAGTTGGGTTGATTCTCAGCTAAGTCTAAGGTATTATACCTGAACTTCCGGTACGATAGTTTCACCTACCCTTATCTTATGATATGAAAAAATATAATATGTTTCTATTCCTAATATATATTATTATGACATCAGTTACAACTTGTCACACACAAACTACTCGTTTACACTCTTGTCCACAACAGATGGAGGTAATTATTTAGCCCGTTATACCTCAAAAAGTTTCATTTCTTGTAATTAATTTTTTATTTGAGTACTATATTTGTGTTTATCCAGACGTTTGAGATAGGCAAGGCATGTAGCACGTATGGACGAATCCAGGAATGCATATAGAGTGTTAGTTGGAAGACAGGTGGGAAAAAGACCTTTGCGGATGCCGAGACGTAGATGGGAGGATAATATTAAAATGAATTTGAAGGAGATGGGATATGATGATAGAGACTGTATTAATGTTGCACAGGTAGGGACCGATGGCGGCTGATGTGAGGGCGGCAATGAACCTGCGAGTTTCTTAAAAGCCATTTGTAAGTAAGTAAGTATATTTGTGTTTAATAAGTGGCGGAAAAACTGTTGAAATTATGTTTGATTGTTTTTACGGTGAATGTTACTTATGTTCCGCCCACTATAGGAGACATAGGCCAGTTTTACACTAATCCTAAACATTTAGTATAACTTGTTGCTTGTGTAGGCAGTCTTTTACATTAGATTTGCGAAAATTTGTTTATAGCGCAACATTGGCAGTGATAAAAGTGTGAAATATTAGGTGAAACGAGCGTTGAGCAACTTCCGCCGATTTTGGAATAGAACCGACGCACTTGAACTGCCAACATAGAAAACAAAAAATCACACTCAATCGCTTTCACCTTCATCTTGACGGGATAATAAAAGCCAGTGGCGTATACTGGTTAAAGGGTTTGGGCTACCGCTGACCCTATTATTACACAAAATATATCTAACAATTACTTTAATTTTAATTACTATGGTGAAACTAATAATACAAAATTATTACATTATGTTATATTATAAACTTTTTCTTTCGTAATTTCCTTGGGCTACCGCCGGTAGCCCCGGTAGCCCGCAAAATACGCCCCTGATAAAAGCCTAAACTAACCTAACCTAAGTGCGTCGGTGTCTATTCCAAAATCGGCGGAAGTCGCTCAATGCTCGTTTAGCCCAGAGTCCGTGGATATCCAGGGTACCGCAATCGTTTGAGCCGGCAAATGCCATTGTTAGTCCAGCGCGCACTATGCAGTATACAGTTGCATAGGGAAAGAATGTAATTTAAGTGCGAAAAAATGCAATGCTGCTGTGTTCAGAACTGTTTACAGAGAACTGAAAAAAAAAGCGCACATTTGTTTTCTCTGTGACAAGGTGAAAGATATAAGGAAAAAGGAAAGAAGTGGCTATAAATATAAAAGGGAACGATCCACTACCTAAGCGAGCATACATTGTGAGATTAATAAATGACTGTATTTTGATATTTATTTTTTCAAAAATTGGACTCCAAAATATTTTTATAAAACTCATCTAGAATTTAAGTTGTTTCAGCAATGATATTTCTACATAAAACAAATGAAAATCTCTTACCAATTAGGATCAGTGCCAAATTTTTACCATCTTTTCCCTTTCAAATCAAGCATTTCTGAATTTAATCCTATTTGCTATTTGCAAGAATGACATAATATATTTCTGAAGTTCTGAATTCATTCTTGAGACAAGATTGTATTGTTTGGCTCGATTGGAAAATGCAGAGACCGTAGAAACTAGAAACCCTATTAAGGTTAGACTGATGTGAAATTTCAATTTTCTAAACTATTCTAGGTAGATCTCTGAAATTTTGTACTTTTAATTTGTAATTTTAAATTGCCGCTAAGTGTACATCTATTATCAGATAGTACATCTCACTTGACGATATGTGTCAGAGGAAGAATAATTGTTTGTACCGATATGCATCTGAAGTCTGATTAGTGGAATATGTAGCTAATCGGCGAAGTATGCATTGGAAGGAGAAAGGAACTGGCCACTCTACCCCATTATCTCCTGGCCTAGTTGTCTCATGAGTGATGTCTTATTGGTGGTACTTATGAGATTCAAACATGTCTTCGGACATTTGACTAAACAACAGCAACAACAAAAAATATGAGTGTTAGGTATAATCCTGATAGTAAGTTTTGTTAAGAACATATTCAAAAACCTTTAATGATTATTGTAATACAGTAAACTCTATGTAAACTGTAAGAATTGTTTATGTATTTTCGCGATATGACTTCCTAAGCTAAAACAACATAAAATAAATAAATTTAAAAAAACCTCTACAAAAAAATCATGCACGTAGTACAAAATCTGTAGAAAGAGTAGAATTTTTAGCAATGCAAAATTTACAGTAAATTAAAGTGGAGAAAATTCACTTCAAAGTTTTGGATGATAATAATGAACCAGGTCTCTGTATTTTTTATTTTATAGGCATTTTGAAACATATATACCTGGCATATTATATACAGAACTTACCCTTATATACACTACCACGCTGCGCACACTTAACCTACACTAGTAAACAAAGGTGACTAAAAAAACTATGTAAACTTATGAAAACACTATAATAGATCAATATTATTTACAAATCACTATAGACTATAGACACTATTATAACACTAACAATAAAACTGTTAGAAACTTGCAAATATTTCTTGTATCACAAACAAAAACCAAGCATGGAAAACACGTTGTTATGGCTACTAGCAACAAGCGGAATTTTCCTTTAGACAAGAGTTGTGATCTCCTTTGTAACTGAATGTTTTTTAAAGGAAAGCAGCCTTTGAAGTAGGCCTAACACCTGTTGGATTCTATGAAGAAATATTTAGAGAAGTCGAGAAGCTACACTGGCTCAATCGGAAATCTAATATAATAAATAATGTATGAAATAGAGCGTAATTTCCAAAATGGTCGCAGAATTCAGAGTGGAGGGCGTGGACGGAGCATTTAAATTAACAGTCAGAGCCTGCAGCCTTTTAAGAATATGACCCTAAATAGCTGATAGACCGGTCGTATGGTCATGAAAATTGGCAGAGGGCATCTTTAGACCAAAAATGAATTTTTAAAGGTAAAAACAAACAAACGATTTTTTGACCAAAAATTACAAAACCTCACGTCCTTGGGGACATTATACTGAAATTACCAACTTCCATATTTTTAAAGCTAAATTCACAAAATGTTTATCAGCAGTATATCTGGTTAGTAATAACATATGTACAAAATTTCGTCTCTGTATAATAAGTGGTTTGCATTTTATTAATAACTTATTAGAATAATATTGTATTGCTTTATACAAAAAGTCCCATGCGCCACAATTTACATTATTTGTAATTGATATTCACTTATATGATTCTTTATATAGCCTACATAGGAACAAACATTACTATTGTAATTTTCTGTATAGCGAATGGGTATATTACTAGGAAATTTTATGGCTATTAATTTTTTATTTTTTTTTAATAATAAAAAATTCTAGTAATTTACCGATTAATTTTACAGCAAACTCTATAGTAAGCTTTGATTCCATGTATGTAAGGATCCATATAAGTGAAAATCATTTAAGAATAATGTCAATTGTAGTGCAAGCGCCTTTTTATATAAAGTGGTTCAATATTTTAATAAAATAATTAATAAAATGCAAACCACGTATCATAGGCGGATGCAATTTTGTACACTTGTCACTATTAAGCAGATATATCAGTGATAAAAGTTTGATGAATCTAGCATAGTAAGTATGGTAGTTATGGATTTCACTGTTGTGAACTCTTAAAACTAATGAACTTCGAGAAATTTCAGTATAGTGTCCCCTTATATGCGGAAGCCTGAGAGTTCGCACGAGGAATGTAGTTGCAAATGTTTAGATCTATTGTTATTTTATTTGAAACATTGTTGTTTTCATTTGTTACTTGTAATTTATTAAGTTCTTGTTGCTGTAATACCTACAACTGATATGTTTATGAAGGAGTGTATTGAACACTTAAATGTATATTTATGCTGTAATAATTATTAAATGAAGTTTTTTTTACATTAGTATGTTGACTGACAATAATGTTCTATAATGTAAGAAGATCCTTTAGACGTTTTTGTCCTTCAAATTAAAAATATCTGAGTTTTACTTTAAATATTCCTATCTCTAGCGTGTTGAAAAGGACTAACAATGGCGGCCGACTCGGTGATTGCGCTACTCTGGTATATCCACGGACTCTGGTTTAACCAATATTTCGTTCAGTGGGCGGTGGATACTCTACATTGACCGTTTTGACTGTATGTTTAGCTTATTTCGGGTAATTTCCGACGCCTATCTTTTACAAGTATGTGACAAGGTTTGTGGGTATGTTGAGGGGATATTTAAGTGGCGTGAAGCCGAGGAATATGTGAAAAGGTTTAAAGGATCTCGAAAATTACCCAAAATAAGTTAAACACAGTAAAAACGCTTAAACATAATTTCAACAGCGTTCCGCCACTTATTAAACACAAATATATTCAACAAATAGTCGCCCTCGGTAGCGTAGTTGGTATAGCGCTGGCCTTTTATGCTCGAGGTTGCGGGTTCGATCACGGCCGAGGTCGATGGCATTTAAGTGTGTTTAAATGCGACAGGCTCATGTCAGTAGATTTACTGGCACGTAAAGGAACTCCTGCGGGACAAAAATTCCGGCACACCGGCGATCTGATATAACTCTGCATTTGCGAGCATAGTTAAATAAACCATAAGGTTTTTCAACAAATAAAAAATTAATGATAAAAACTTTTCGGGGTATACAGGAGTATAAGTGCCGTCCTTTTCACAGTCTTCGGGGACTGTCTACAGGATAAAAAAATGCTCACACAACATAGGGTCAAAACTGTATAGTTTTCCCAGAAAAAAAATATTTTTTTCCTTATTTTATTTGCGTTATACTGCTCAGATCGTTAGTAAAATACGAAAACAATTACATCAGTAGGTACATCTAGCAAAGAGTTGATATTAGTTTAAATAAATATTTGTGTGTTCTATTACATTGTCTGAAATTAAATAATAAATCATGCTTAAATTTGTTAATATTCTGGCGTGAGAGACATGGCAGCATGTTCAGCAGTATTCATGTAGCTGACTACTCTGCACAGACGTACAGATCAACTGACTTCAAGCTCCCTGTCTATAGGTCTCCTGCAAATTTAAAAGACAAACCTAAAATTCTTTCGATCATCTATTATAATAAAGTGCTCTTAAATTAACTGAGCATATTGGGAATTGATTCAATAGCTTTCCCAAAATACGCTATCACATGTTTCATATAATTTTTTTTTTTTTTTCTAGAAAAGGAAGCAAAAATGAGCAAAATTGTATTAAACTTTTTTGTTTGAAATGTCTTGAAAAATAACCCCCTCAAATTAATGATATTATTTACGGTTCATCCTGTATATGAAAACCGATCATTTTTTTGTTGCGCTCTCATTAACTGGCAAGATTCTCTTATGTGCCGATATATATAATGCTTTACTTTCCATCCGAAGGAAGCCATGCTCTGATTTTTACAGCCTTAAAATAATTTGGTTTAAGAGATCGTTACTTGCTTTGTCATCTGATGTCTAATTTATTTTTAGGATTCAATTGAATCGCTTATTTCAGAAACCAGTCAAACGCCAAAACAAGAAAAAATGAGGTAAGGACTGCATAATGTTCTATCAGGGTATACGTACATTTTAGTGCTGAAAACAGTCAAATGGCGTCCTCCTGTAATGGCCAGGCATTACGTTGAATTTCGTGTTTAGGTCAGAAACCAATCAAGCGACAGCGCTTAGTGGTTTTTTAATAGCAACAATAGACCTATATTGTAGTGAAATGTCTTTTTAACTTAAAAATTAAATTCAACAAAAATAATAAGAAACAGTATATCGAACCTGTACCTAAAAGGAAACTAGGAGTGGTAAACGAAAACTCTTATAAAAGTAATACTATTCGCAATGCAAGGATAAAAGGAAAAGGTTATGTTTGTTATTCTGGCAGGGAAGTACCTCAGAAAACCAAGCTCGACATTCTCACTTGTAAGTGCAATGCGAAATGTGATTTAAACATTAATGACGAAGTGATAAATGAAACATGAAGGTATTTTCATTCTCTTGAAAATAAAACTTTCATGATATCTATATTCAGAATTTGGTTGAGGTTACTGAAGTTACGCGTATACGTAAAAAACAGCAAGAGTTGGCAATGAAAATGTTAATGAAGGCACTTTTAAAAAATCTCGTTCTTATAATTGAAGAGTCCACTGCAAGAATGATGGATGTCACTTTCTTGTCGAAAATGTCTTTATATAGCTTAAGACATATAGAATGTAAATAGAGAGTTATATGGCATTAACACTGATAGTCATTGTCCAGTAATGATCGGAAAATCTCAGTTAAGCTTTGAGCGCTAAGCATTTCAAACTTTCAGTTGCGTCTCCTGCAAAATGTGTTCCAAATGTCATCCATCATTCTTGCAGTGGACTCTTCAATTATAATTTAAGGACTGGTGTACTGAAACACGCTTGCAAGAATGTGTTTATGAAAATCCATGGTATTTCACATAGGCCTAACAGATTAGGGAGAATTTGTCAGTTATTGCTTGAAAATCCTACCCCTAAAGACATTACACATTTCCTTTAAAAAATGAGTTTTATAACAAAATCCTAAACAATTCGAGAATTATGCCATAAAAATACGTTTGCACTCCTCTTTTATTGCAGAAACCAGTTAAGTGAAAAACTTTTTCCTATTTTTTTACAGCTAAGTTAAAACGCACAAAATAGTTTTCCTTAGATAAAAAGTATTGAAATATGTACTACTTTCAGCAAAAAATATTAAAACCAATACCAAACCATTTAGTCTGATGCTAGGCAGCTTTTTTTTATTTTTTCACAATTGACTAACTTGGCGCTTGACGGGTTTCTGAAATAAGCGATTCAATTGATAAAGCATTGATCTCGCATTCGGATCTGATGACAAACATAGCAACCACTAGACTACCAAGGACGACAGATTGAAATGGCTAGTTTGAGCACTGATGTAATTATTACCTTGACAACCGATGATCTCCAGGCGCAGACTGGGATGCCTGTACCAGTGCAGAATGTGGAGTCTGACGAATCTCGCAGTCACCGGTTGATCCAAGTAACTGTGCCGCAGGGAGTGTGCGTCCGAGTTGCCCACGAACACCTGTCAGAATTTACCCTTCAACAATTGGTCACCTGAAAGTTTATTTGTAGCAGTGGAGACCCGCCAAGAGAAATAAAATTATTCCTTGGTCTTAAAAATAATCTAATTGAAATTAATTTCATTTCATAATGCACTACATACAATAAGTTCAATTTTTCAATGTTCTCAACGATATAAACTTAATACATTTCCTACTACCAAGTTCCCCCCCCCCCCACAATTTACGTTTGAAATGGTACATATAAACTGACTGTATAGTTTTCATTCAATAAGCTACGTACAGACCGATTATTTAGTCCTGACAGCTCAGCGACGCGAAAGAGGGGAAGTAATAGGAGGAGTGGGGAGAGTTCCTGAGTAGAGATAAGGGCGAGCGGTCGGTAAAGGAATGCATTAAAACTTAATTGTACTAGAAACATACTGCTGTACCGCACGCATGACATTCAATCGCTCTGAAGGCAAGCGAGTGAATAACCCAAACACCCCTTGGCGTAACTAAATGGACTCGCCTGACCCAGGCGCACATCGCCGGCGACTGTCAGGACTAAATAATCGTACTGTACTGTACAAGACGAAGCCTGGCTGGTTACCGAGCTCGTCGCTCGTAGCCAGCTGGTCGCTGGATAGAAAGTCAGTGTGATCTGTTTGTATCTGTCAGCCATTGTAGCTGAACTCACTCTGTTTTTCAAAATTGTCTTTAGAAAACTAACAATTTGTAGAAGTGTCAGGATGGACTATATTGGTCTCCAGGATCTTCTGAGAGTACCTTAGATATTTTAGCACTTTGTGTGGAAATAACCATGTAAATAATTCCACTTTTCTAGAAAGCGTCTTCTGCCATAATAAAACCCCTTAATTAAATCCCATATGCTTCATTCTAATGCAAACAGAACATTGTTAAAATAATATGTATTAATTTCCGAAAGGTCATTACCGATAATTATCTGAAGTTTCTAAAATCATCACCTACTGTAAAAAAACAATTTTTATTACATTTCTATCATTTTTTAAAATTGGTTATTTTACAATGCTTTATCAACTGCTAAAGTTATCTAGCCTCATCTCATTCAGAAGCGCTTGAAGAGCGCCGTGTAGGAATTTTACTGCAATAATAATAATAATAATAATAATAATAATAATAATAATAATAATAATAATAATGAAGTATCTGATGCTTGAAAAGAGAAAGAACGAATACTCATTCTTTAATACGAGCCAACATTGAATGAATCGAGTATGCAGTGCTTCTAGCTACGAGTGCATACACCACACCCCACCCCACCCCACCCCACCCCACCCCACCCCACCCACCTGTTAATACTAGGGTGGGAGAGAAGCCTTTCTGAGAGAGGCAGTTTCCCCATCGCTGGTATTGCAGGATCAAATGTTCACAGCGAAAGTGTTCCTAATGTTGAACAATAAAAGGACAGATCAGAGAAATCGATCAGAGTTACTTTAGTTTGAATAGTAAGATAAAAAAATTAAGTATTCTGTAGCATCCTGGTGACAAATATAAATAGGCTAAGTTAAAACTAAGAAACATGCATATTTTAAATATTTTACTGAGGTAATAATGTGATCTAAATCATATTTGTGTTATAATTAAATTGATAGTTTGAGGTTAGAAATATAAACCATACCACCAATTAATTCTGATTTCACGCCCCCAAAAAAATTGTAGGGCTACTAAAATTTTTCGTGACCAAGTCTCCCGTATTTTTGTGATTAAAAGTTAGTCACCCTACTTCTACCTGTTTCTCGCCTGCGGGGTCGACACTTCGACAAAATTCGTAACGAAATAATTTTATAACAATTATTATTTTATAAAATACTTTTTTCATCGGTATAAATGTCAATTGAAGCAGTGGTTTTGGAAAAGGTCATCGGTCACACTTTTCCAGAAAATGACATATTGCTATTTTTGCATTCTATAAACTTAGACTTGCCATTTTATATGCAAAAAGCACCAGTCAAAAATTTACTATAGTTTCAGTATGTTGTTGAATATTACATTTGTTTTTAAATGGGCATCAATCCCGGACTCGTGCTCTCTTCAAAACACATGGCTGGCGCTACATGATGATCGTATAGTGAATCACTGCCAGTCACACAGTTCCACATGGCAAATTTACGAGCGTATTACATTAAAAAAGCTTTACTGTTGATTACAAAGCTTGGTGGGAAAAATTTTACAAGAAGGAAGTTTTATCCACAGAATTCCTAGGAAAGAAAATTAAAAAAAATAAATAAATAAAAATTTTACAAGAAGAAAGTTTTATCCACAGCATCCTTTGGGAAGAAAATTCCAAAAAAGGATAAAGTAGAGTTTCAGAATTTGAAGTACTGTCCAGTTACTTTATGGTGACAGCTGGTCGACGCGAGAGAGGAGAAGGTTCGAGTGTGGGAGGGAGACCGATCCGAGACGGAGCGAGCGTTTTCTAGATGGAGGGAGGGAAATACAGTCATATTAAAAATGAAGTCTCACGTTGCTCTCTGCATAATTTTGAGCTCCAGTCACTGTGTTCACTTCATACTCCGGAACAATAGTCACTAATAAACACTAAAGAAGTAAACTAATGTATAAATACAATGAGCAGCAGTTCGGAACAATAGTCCAATGAAATCCTAATTTTAAATTAACTTTCCTCAAAGTCGAGATACCTCCCTGAAAGTCGATAGCCTTTCAATTTGAATAATATTTTGTTTTAAGTGTGGGCCTCTGTTTCTGTGAAATATAGAATTCTTATATGGTTCGTCTTATGACAGCTTCATTAAAGTTGTCCATAGTTGATTTTGGAGCACTTAAGGAAGCTAAAGTCCAGTAATCATAGTTGATTTTGGAGCACTTAAGGAAGCTAAAGTCCAGTAATCAATGTCTTTAGTCTCCCTTATTATTTGGCTAACACTGCTCTCGGACACAGCGGTAACCTCTGCTACAAGTTTTCCAACATTTGTTACGTTTTTTCTTCCGACGCTATCTTCATAAAGTGCTACACCCTGCTCACGACTTCTCGCGACTGCGAATGCAATACCCGGCCTTTCAGTTTGCTTCTAACAGGCAACATTTTCACAAACAGAAAATAGCAGTGAATCTAGACAATATACTACACACTGAACAATACAAAACAGAAACATTACAACTATTCAAATAACTAAATGAAACGTACGTAACAAACACACTAAATTGCAACACACAAGACAGTGGTAGTGTAGTACGTCCTTAGCGCGACTGTACGCCCACACTAACGCTCCCGAGATGTGACCGCTAACGCAGCCAGGGGAAGACTAAAATGAACACCCCTTCGAACAAACAGTGAACTCGCCCAAACCACTGCGTCGCCAGGCCGGAGCTGTCACTATAAAGTAACTGGCCTGTACTCTGTTTCAATGCGAGAAAGGTAATGAAGGTGTATTGAAGACCTGTGAATTTATTGGCGGACCGACGTTCCATCACTTTAAACTAGCTAAACAGGACGTCATATCTTTACCAACTGAAAAGGCATACAATAAGTGTACATTAAACAAAAAAGAAAGTTGAGGACATCGTTCAATGGCAAAAGTACATCCCAGATAAGCACTTACCCTTCTATGATGAGATGTACGATTGGCCTGGCGCTTAGAGTAATAAAGTAATAAAAGAAACAAACTTCCTACCTTATAGCAACTCACAAATACGGTATAAAGCTAATGACTGAATACTTCCCAGATCTTCAAGAATTAAAAGTAAATAAAACTGTGTGCAAAAAGATTTCTCTATACCCTCTAAGAACTCCAATATGCAATAATCCACGTTTTTTGCTAATTTTCATCCTATTTGACATATTTTCATGGTTTAAAAAAATGAAGTGTCATGATTACACATTTGCACACTCATATTCGTTAACAGCACATGGGAATTGACTTAAAATGCATATTTTAATCTATGTTGCAAACACCTTGTCGACCAGTGTTATTTATTAAGTGCTAAGCTTCAGATTTGTAGTCAGAATCATTGTGGAAATAAATTGACTACAAATATGTTTTTAAGTACTCGGAGTCAAGGAAATATTGTATTAGATGCAAACACTACCGATGGTGTAGCTATAGTTATTTCCTGTGATAAATTGTTGTAAGTACACTTCTCACTTGAAGTATATATTCGCTAAGAAGAATACATTTTATTGAAGTCCGGAGACGGACTTACCTTTCTGTTTCCATATGGGTCGTTGACGAATTCCCATCGGAAAGCGTCCTGGCTGTACGATAATGTGAAATCAGTGACCCATTCGTCTCGATCACCGCGACCTTGAGTCATCACTCCCGTGATCTGTAGAATAAAAAAATTAAGTAATATTTCAGAAATTAACTTTTTTTTTTTCAAATGGCCAATTTATTTATGAGAGAGAGAGAGAGAGAGAGAGAGAGAGAGAGAGTTCATATACATCCTGTAGTTTTATATTCCCTTGCCCTTTTGCCTTCCAGAGGCTATTTAGAGTTGAATTAAATAATTACACAAGATTATTGGTTCATTACAATAATAAATCATTTTGTGCTATCGGTATCTCGCGAGATTTCATCACAGAACGGCTAGCCGTATTGGGGATTTATGGCTCAAATAAATAAATAGACGGATAAACCTGAAATAATGGGTTAACGAGTTAATAAATCTGAGAAGGAAGGGAATGCCTGCTCGATAACTACTTCATCTTCCACAGAAATAACTTTTTGATAAGAGTTATAAAATAATAATAGTGATGATGATGATGATGATGATGATGATGATGATGATGATGGTGATGATGATATTTACGTTGAAGTTCTGCATCTTATAATCGGTGCTGGAATTCGAGTTTTAATAACTTAAAACTGCCCTGTTCATCTTCTCTTCCGTTCCTTTAAGTTAATATTAGGATTTTGGACATGAATAAGCCCTTTTGCGGAGTACAATTGGTGAGAAGAACTTAACTTTGAGTGTAATATGAAATTCAAGATGTGTCCGCTAGATGCTTCATATGCCAGAGAGTACGCTTGCTGACATATGCGCAGTGCTGCGTTATTTAATAAACAACTAATGTTTCCTGCGTATAACCGGATACGATCAAGAAAGATATGAAGCTTAAATAACGCAAGTCTATCATTTACATTTTATTTATAAAAGAAAACTTCAATCATATTATTAATCACTAGGACTCGGAAGTTGATGAAATACAGTATTTTTTTTTTTTTCTGAGATATCACACAATGCAGGATGCAATACAAACTCGTTTCACTTCAATATGAACTAATATAGCCTACTTTTATTTTGTATTTTTGCATTGTTCGGTCTTTTATTGTCTATTGGCCATTTTTGAGGAAACGTTCTATTTTTTGTTGCAGTTTTGCTCTTTTCTGCTTATGAACGGACATACACTACACATTGAAAACCAGACCACTGCGTCCATTTTTACTGTCATATTCGTCATTAGCGGTACGAAATTAGTCAGAAATCGCTTATTTTGTTTCTGTAACTGTTTGGCTGTGATGATAATATATATGTAATTCGTATGGTACGGTGATTTATAGCGCATCCTGCACAGTATAGGCTAGTATTCATGGTGGGTATGGCATGATCAGTAATTAGTCCTTTGAAATATGTTTTTAGTTCACTGTCTGACTGAAATCTTACCAAATAAACTAATACCATTGACAACAAATGGATACTACTAGATTTCCAAAACTGACTTTTCAATACCGTTCCAGATGTAGATCCTCTGGATATAATAACGTAGACTAGGCCTGCACAAACTGCGCTCATTGAGCGCGGCCGCTCCTTCAGAGAGGGAGCTCGCCGGAAAGGTACGTCGGAATGACGTAGGCCTGCTATAGATAGAGGATAGTCCACGCAGCTATCTGTTGTAGTGTGTATTATCAGTAGCTATTTCACTTTGCCTATCTACGGCTACATAATGGAGGAATCTAAAAGACGGAAAAGTGATCATCAGGCAAATTCTTTCAATATTGCATGGGAAAATGCTTATTTTCTCACAGCAGCTGGAGTCAATACTTATCTGCCACAAAAGTTTGAAAGAAAGAGGAAAACATAATATAATGCGTCATTACTAGTCCACACATAGAGATACGATGGTTTTGTTGGTGAAGATCGCAGTAAAAAGGTTCAGGAGTTGAAAGTTGCGTTATTACATGAGGTAGGGTACGTTAGAATTTATTAATTTTCAACAGTTTAAATGTCTCTCTTCAGGGAAAAGGCTAGCACATTGTTGATAAGTTGAATAAATTACGGGATTTTAGTCGTAAACTTACACTTTTCGTAAGTCAGTTTCTGGAAAGTAATATGGCTCACTTTTCAACGATAGAAACTGCTCGTGATGAAGCCATGTTAAACGATTATGTGCAAATATTAATTGGAAATCCAAAATGAATTTAATTCTAGGTTCCAAGATCTCGTCTTAATTGGAAAGAAGTTTAAAATTGTAATAAATTCCTTCAACACCAGTTGAAACAGTGTCATACGATTTACAGCTTGAACTTATTGATCTTCAATGTGGCCTAAAGGCTAAAGACCGTTTGAATAATACTACTAGTCTGGTTGACTTTTAAAAGACTAAACCTTAGCAATGATATTCACGACTACACAAGCCGGCTGTGAAAATACTTGCTATATTTGGCTCAACATTTATATTTGTGAGAAACTGTTTTCTATTATCAACTTTAATAAAGGCAGACATCGAACATCTGTAACTGATGTTTCATTACGATCAGTACGGTTTCTTTCAGCTGCCAACAGCATACAGCCTCATTTTGATATACTGATAAATAAAAATATAACAAAATGATATTGTATATTTAAGTAGCTATAGAGTTTCTATTAGTTCTATAAAATAAATATTTCTTTATTAATTAATAATAGTTCAAGATAGTTTTGTAAACACTGAACGGGAATTCATTTCATGAACACTCGTACTAGTACTTTTGTGTACATTTTGTACGAGATCACCGCTTCTTCCAGTCCACCCTTATACAGAGCGCAGTCAATATCTGCATTCCGCTGTCGAGCTGTGAGCCGACTCGGAGAGCGCAAACCTTGTGCAGGACTGACCTAACCTTAGACACTCATTGCATGACAAATAACGTCTTACACTTTTATGAAACTAATCTCCAAACCAAACTTACTATTTTCTGTCTGAGTTACCGACACACCAGCTGATTCGCATTATGGCTACTGATGACAGGACAGCTATGGTCCAGAAACATGTCTAATCAACTTAATATAAATTATAATAAAAGTATTTTAATACTGTTACAGTTATTTTATGTATATTTTAATTACTTCTGTGTAGTTCATTGCAGGAAGGCGTTAAAATACGGTACAGGAACTTTGTGAAACAATTTCCACGCCAAAGATTGGTAAGCAATAAAACAAAAGCCCAATAAATAAATCTTTCATGTTTAGACAGAACGTATCTGCAGATGATAAATATGTATGAAGAAGATTGGTTTAGATAAGTTAAAAATACACTGACAAACAATTTGTCTTTCAACAGAGTTCCAGTGTGATTTAAAGTACTTACAACATATTGAAACACAATAAATCTTAGAAGAGAAAAATAACTGTCAATAAATCAGCCGAGTTGTAGTATTTAGATTTTATCTGAGGGCAGTAAAGTTGGAGGTACTGTGTTAAACTAAATCTGTGGCATATGAAAGAACCTTACATTATTCTTCTGGTTAATGTCGAGAAACGTTTAAAAAGGGACTATAAGGAAATTCCTGTACTGACTACTATATTTGTCCATTTTGTCCTCGATTCGCCTACCTCAGTAAAGAAGTTAAATTCTGTCAAACTATCATAATCGAGAAAGTTTTAGTTGACTGTAACCGGAAACAATCAACAAGCCAAGTTTTAGATTCAATAGTATGTACATTGAGAGATAAAAACAAAAACACGAAACATTATGTGAAATAACAATTTTCCCAATTCACTGCGAGCTAAAGCAAGGAGATGCACTATCACCTTTACTTTTTATTGCTCTAGAATAAACAATTAGGAAAGTCCAAGATAACGGAGAGAATTTGGAATTGAATGGGTTACATCAGCTGCTTGTCTATGTGGTTGACGTGAATATGTTAGGAGAAAATCCACAAACGATTAGGGAAAACACGGAAATTTTACTTGAAGCAAATAAAGAGATAGGTTTGGAAGTAAATCCCGAAAAGACTAAGTATATGATTATGTCTCGTGACCAGAATATTGTATGAAACGGAAATATAAAAATTGGAAATTTATCCTTTGATGAGGTGGAAAAATTCAAATATTTTGTAGCAACAGTAACTGAGAAGCTTTTGTCATCCAATGTGTTCTTAAAAAAGCTGAAAGTTAGAATTTATGAAACAATTATGTTACCGGGTGTTCTGTATGTTGTGAAACTTGGACTCTCACTTTGAGAGAGGAACATAGGTTAAGGGTGTTTGGGAATAAAGTGCTTAGGAAAATATTTGGGGCTAAGAGGGATGAAGTTACAGGAGAATGGAGAAAGTCACACAATGCAGAACTGCACGCATTGTATTCTTCACCTGACATAATTAGGAACATTAAATCCAGACGTTTGAGATGAGCAGGGCATGTAGTACTTATGGGCAAATCCAGAAATGCATGTAGAGTGTTAGTTAGGAGACCGGAGGGAAAATACTTTTGGGGAGACCGAGATGTAGATGGGAGGATAATATAAACTGGATCTGAGGGTAGTGGGATATGATTGTAGAGACTGGATTAACCTTACTCAGGGTAGGGACCGATGGCGGGCTTATGTGAGGGCGGCAATGAACCTTCGGATTTCTTAAAAGCCATAAGTAAACAAGTAACAAGGTGAACATAAACTACAGGGACAAACTTCAGGAAGTGATTCCGATAGAAAAAAGAACAACAAAAAAACCCTGTATTTCGCTTTTCCCAATTGGCATTACTGAATAATAACATCGAATTTCTTTATTGCAGTAATCGATATGTATCTATTTCAACTTAATGTCTGAATGGGGTAAGTATTCGTAAATATATAATTATTAACATTTTGTGATGGAATTTTAGGGATATATTATTTACATTTTTATTTTATTCACGAAATAGTCCTAATAAATGTCACTCAAGGTCTGAGATTTATCTGCGAAATCTCAGACCTCTCGTAACATTACTACAGATAATTGTTCCTCTCCTTATATTCGCTACTACCGCTAGATAAGTACTAAATAGTATTGCGTCTGTAGTAATAGGAGAATAGTTCGATGTATTTTGTACGGCTGTTGTGGTCAGGATTCATGACGCATGGGGTTACCTGTGCTGCTACGCCGAGGTCCACAAGGATCCACTCGTTGGGAGATTTGTGCTTGGCGCACCATGCCCTGCCGCGCGGCTGGTGCAGCCTGGCGTACCGCACGTGGCACTCGGGATCCTTGTCGGCGGGAAAGCTGGAACTGGCGGACAGCTGCCAGTCGTGCACCGAGCCCGACATCAGACCCAGGGGACGTGAGCACGGACCTGCGACATAAACCGGAATGGTCACACTGTAAAAAATTCATTTTCATAGTATCCCTAAGTTGTACGTAGTGGTAATGGCGTCTGGAGCTAAATCTTGCAGTGTGTGGGCTCCATATATATATATATATATATATATATATATATATATATATATATATATATATATATATATATATATATATATATATATATATATACGATTAACGAGTTTTAAATGGCTTATTTATAACAATAACAAATGTCATTAAATCGGACATACAGTGCGCGGCAAATAAAACTTACCGGCATTATAACCGGTTGTAGCGCACGTGTGTAATGTGGAGATCCGACCGTTCTCTCGCACGGAAGAAAAGCTAATCAGCGGTGAATGGCGGTGATTTAGGCCTATAGCCCCGTACAAATAATGCGCCGATATGAGGTAATTGTCTGGTTTTATGCTGCAGTCGTGCGCTAGTTGGAATCCGACTTTGACTCATTACTTGCTTTAACTTTTATAATAAATTTGATTAATGAAGCAGACAGTGATGTCAGTCTGACTTCTCAGTCATTAGTTTCACAAGATAAGTACCATCCACCCTTGTTAATATCAATGCAAATTATACTATCCAGCCAAATTTTCTCAACATTATCAGAGTTCTTACCTAAATTCTCGAGCTGATTACTTGAATCTATCTCTTAGTCGGGGATTCCCAACCTTTCTGACTCGCGGAGTCCTTTTCAGAATCAAATTTCTATGGCGGAGCATCTTAGGCCTACCCTATGTCTTACAAATTCATGATGTTTAAGAGTAGTGTTACGGGGGGGGGGGTGGAAGTGGGTATATATAGTAAGGGAATGTAAAGTAAAGCGATATCTGAACAATGGCACTATGTCCATACAATGAAATTATATTTTATGCTCGACCATGCCGAAATGTAGTAATTATACACCTGGTAGAGCCCTTTAATGCACCTCATTAAAGTACACCTATTCATTATAGTTCAGTGTTCAGCCAATGAGAAATCACCATTGTACCATTATAAAAGCGCAAGTATCGATTATTCTCGGATATGCAATCGAAAGAAACTAGCGAAACGTCATGGAGGCTGGAAATCCAATACTGTCGCAGAAGGTTATGTTCTGTTACTATAATAATTAGCGTTAATTGTAAATAATATTCAAATAAAGTCAATTTGTCATCTCGTTTTTCAATTCCAGGTTATATCAAGATTAATGTTCATGTTATTCTCTAGATTATATCAAGGTCAATGACATTCGTTCCTCGGAAAAAATCGATACTTTCGCGTCTTCGCACATCTCACAATTTAGAAGGTCAGTTCCGCTCCTCACTTACATAACCATAACATGAATACTTATGAATAATTTCAAGTTAGAAATATGGTCGAGCATAAAAAGTCGTATGAAACTTGCCTATAATGGTAATTAAGACGCTCGTATGAAAATTATGAAACTCGCTTGCGCTCGTTTCATAAACAAACAAAGTTTTTAATAGTACATTATGCAACGAGCCTATAATGGTAGTAATTAAGACTACCATTATAGGCTCGTTGCATAATGTACTATTAAAAACTTTGTAATTTACCATATCTCAAATCAGTCTCAAATATCAATACACATATTGTCAAAACTTGGCCACAGGCTATATAAAAGTTCTTCCAAAGTTCAATAAACCAAACCATTTGTATTACAAGAAATTTTACATTATTGGCGAGAGCAACATATATAATGAGACACCTGTGGATGAATTCTTTTGCTCAGTTTCTTATTTCAGATTCAATTGATGATAATTGCAGGTGAATATCTGGTTATGCATTTATGCGGCTTTTGTATTTTGTTTTTTTTGGCAATACAGGCGGAGAATCCCGCTTCACAGAGATGTTGAGAAAGGCAGCAATATTAATTTTGCTTTCTCAAACGAGATTTTGAATTCATCTTGTAAATGCAGCCAAAACTCCGGTAGACTCTGGTTTTGAAACGCGATTTTTAGTTCATTGTGTTATGTCACATCTATGAGGACCTCATATTTCGTTGAGTTTAAGCTTGATGGTTTTTTTATTCGCGCTGAACACATTCAGTACTAATTTAGTACTCACAGCACTTTCTCTTGAGCTGTCGGAAAATAATGTCCAAATGAGTCTTTCGAAGCTTCGAGATTCGCCTGAATATTTTTCTGTATTTTTTTATATCGAATCATGATATTTTCGTCCAAGAAGCTTTTTCCTGCTAGAAATTTCTGTTCAGAATGTAATTGCCAGTTTTCTTATTTTGATTTTACTTCCTGTTTCTTATTCTTTAATTTCATTAAATTTTTATTTATTTTATTTTCTTGGAACGGCCGCGGAGCCCCTGGGAATTACACATTGAGCACAGGCTTGGAACCACTGCTCTAAGTTACATAATTATAATTGGCCATGTATTTACCAAGATAAAGATGTTAACAGTGTAGTGCCACAAACGATTAGGGAAAACACGGGAATTTTACTGGAAGCAAGTAAAGAGATAGGTTTGGAAGTAAATCCCGAAAAGACTAAGTATATGATTATGTCTCGTGACCAGGATATTGTATGAAATGGAAATATAAAAATTGGAAATTTATCTTTTGAAGAGGTGGAGAAGTTCAAATATCTTGGAGCAACAGTAACAAATATAACTGATACTCGGGAAGAAATTAAACGCAGAACAAATATGGGAAATGCCTGTTATTATTTGGTTGAGAAGCTTTTATCATTCAGTCTGCTGCCAAAAAATTTGAAAGTTAGAATTTATAAAACAGCTATATTACCGGTTGTTCTTTATGGTTGTGAAACTTGGACTCTCACTTTGAGAGAGGAACATAGGTTAAGGGTGTTTGAGAATAAGGTGCTTAGGAAAATATTTGGGGCTAAGAGGGATGAAGTTACAGGAGAATGGAGAAAGTTACACAACACAGAACTGCACGCATTGTATTCTTCACCTGACATAATTAGGAACATTAAATCCAGACGTTTGAGATGGGCAGGGCATGTAGCACGTATGGGCGAATCCAGAAATGCATATAGAGTGTCAGTTGGGAGGTCGGAGGGAAAAAGACCTTTAGGGAGGCCGAGACGTAAATGGGAGGATAATATTAAAATGGATTTGAGGAAGGTGGGATATGATGATAGAGAATGGATTAATCTTGCTCAGGATAGGGACCAATAGTGGGCTTATGTGAGGGCGGCAATGAACCTCCGGGTTCCTTAAAAGCCAGTAAGTAAGTACTATAACCACAGTCTAGTATATACAGTTACGAAGCTCAATACGTAGTAATTATGCATCCATAGATAGTTGCTAACCACTAGGATCGCTACTATCGCCTCATTACAGACAGTGCGAAATAGTACCTGCACAGTATATTGTTCCTAGTACCCTCATAAACACAAACTTCGTGACTGTATATACTAGACTGTATATAACCTAGTCAGATCGAGAGAATACCTCGGAGGCTAGTTTGGAACGAAGTGAGAACAGGTTAGTGGGGTTAAGCTGTGCAGGTTTTATTATTATTATTATTATTATTATTATTATTATTATTATTATTATTATTATTATTATTATTATTATTATTATTATTATTATTATTATTTGCAATATTGTCGAAATGAGCTACGGCTATACAAACTCGTAAATAAAGCAATATTATGAGAGCAATTGGTATATGAGAATGTGGTTAAGTAATAATTTCTATTATATTGTGCACTATGATCCATGAAACTGGTTCAGTACTAATTGACATTTCATTCGATTTCAGTATAACCTGGAACTGAATAAACTATAATTATCTTTAACTGGTTTCAAGAAAGGTGTCCTTTTTATTAGAAGATATTTGAATGCAGCGGATGACTTTAAACAAATAAGGAACTCGGCCGCTGTTATTTATGTCCACAATAAAATTAATGTAATATGCATTAGCGATCATAACTTGTGAGGTGTATAAACTCCCTCTGTTTATAGCGTTCATAAATTAAACCCGTTTCGTAGTTCACCGCTACGAGTTAGTATTTCATTCTTAACTCGCGCAGCATTTGAACATTTTCTGTACTAATTTTTAAAGCATTTTTATATGTTCTCCCTCAGCAGTCCTAAATGCTTCGTGCTAGTGATTAAAGACATGAACATAGCGACTTCGATCCCAGATAGGCGAGAGAATTTTTTCTTGTCATAATTTTCACGACTGTCCCTTTATGTGACCGGCTTAAATTAAAACAACGTATTGTATTTGTAAGAGTGTAATATTCTTTCCACTCGGAAACTGAATACGTATTTTACTTCATTTATATTTTATAACATTTCTTTAGGTTCAGCCTTAGAAAAAAATTGTCGCACAGATACTTTGCAATACACAAAAAGGAGGCATGATCAGAGAACGTACGACCTGGTTCACAAGAGGACTAGATGAGGTAATGAAATTAGTTTTGTTTCGTTATATGTCTGATCATGCGTACTGCCTCATTTGTGGGACTTACAAAGTATCAGTACGACGAAGCGCATATGATTGTGCTATTATTCTGAGACACTACATCCCTCTCCCAGTATTCGTTCCTGAACATTTTCATATGGTTAAAAATTCACACCAACGTTCTCTTGCAAGGGGTTGAGGGTAGCTATTTACATTTTATACTGCAGCCTAATCGAAGGCTTGTCTCACAGCCTCTCACTTCAAGTGATTTTGCTCAAATTTAATCTATTATCCTTACTTCACATAGAATATAGTCCTCTATAACAGTGTTCCGCAACCGGTGTACCGCGGTACACTAGTGTGCCTCCACAAGGTGAAAGGTGTGACGCGAACTTTTACCTGTTATTGTAAGATATTAATAAACTTAATTAAAATTCAATTCCTCTCTCTGCTGACACATTAACCGCCCAGTTAGTAACATGGCCAATGACATCCAAGACATTATGAAGGATGAAATAAAGAACAGTCAGAAGTTCTCACTTCAGATCGACGTGTCCACCGATATTGGCGGTAATGCACAACTTCTTTCCTACATTCGGTACATTGATGGGGTTGTAATTGCAATTTTTTTGTGCAAAAGTGCCCGAGCGAGCAACCGGTGAAGAAATGTTTCGTACAACTAATGAATATGTGGTCTGTAATGAATTCACATGGGAGGATTGTATTAGTGTTTTAGAGATGGAGCCGCTTCTACGACAGATCGAATGAAAGAATTCATGGCTGAAGTACGTGAAGTAGGCCTATATCCTAACATACGAGCGACCATTGCCTCATTCACCGCGAAGCCATTGTTTTGCCATCTCCTCTGAAAATTCTGATGGACGAAGTAGTAAAAGTCATGAAATTCATAAAACCGCAGTACCTAAATATGCTGCTTTTTTCTGTTTTGTGTCAGGAAATGGGATCAGAGCACACTACACTACTCGTACATAAGAACATTGAAATTAGAACTTCTCGAAGTACCTTTGCAAACATTTTGGTTGTCAATAAGAGAGTGAATACCCGGCTACCTCTAAGATGACAGTTAATATGTTATTGCAATTTTCAACTACATAATATATGTGTGAACTGGGCTTCTAGACGTTAACTGAAATTAAAACATTAAAGAGGGAGAGACTCAAATCCATCAATGAAGAAATTAGACTTGAACTGTCAACGATTCTACCGCGGATCAGCCACCTGTGTGCAGCTAAGCAGGTTCAAGTATCACATTGAAAGTATGAGTTGAGTTATTTACTTTAATATTAATAATAGAAATGTGTATTTTCTACAGTGAATTAAAGTTCATAAGTTGTTAATAAATGCAAGAGTCGATTTTTGTTTAATAATAATAATAATAATAATAATAATAATACATTTGATTACATTACGTAATTATATTAGGAGAGTCATATCATATATTTTTGAGGGGATTAACATTTTAGTGTGCCATGTTGAGTCTAGACATGTCTAGGGTGTGCCGTGAGTAGAAAAAGGTTGCGGAACACTGCTCTATAACGTAAGTGTATAGTACAATTTCTCCTTATCGATCTAATAATCGCATATTACAAGTTGCCTGGTTGAAGTTTTTCTGAGGTAACTTTCGGCGCCGGACCCCGGGCTCATGTTGCTGTCATATCACCTTCATCTTCAGCCATTCTGCCTACGTCCATACTCATGTGACTTTATCATACTGGGCGAACAAATTTCGACCTAATGGGTTGCCCCAAGAGGATTTTTCATCATAATCGCCGAAACGTAAGCACAGGCGCAGATGGCCACACGCCAATATCGGCGACATTGATAATAAATATTCGTATTACATACGCAAGCTAAGGAACACACAATCAGTTTCTAGAGATATATTTTAATTTCTCTGCAAGACTTTGAAACCGCGTCTTCTGAAAAGTGATATTTTGCCAAATACTGTCTCCCAAATTTACGCTCATTACAATTAATTCATCTTATACTCTCTATCGCAACATATTCATGTGTAGAACTGTTTTGACTAAGCCAGGATTTTTAACTACTTAACTCGGCTGGGAAGAGGGAGAAGAGCTGTTGATTTCTTTTTCACAGATGAATACTCCCATAGCAATGAAAACAAGATTTCACCTGAGGTTGCGATCGGGCGAAAGTTCGAATCTAATTTGGACTATGTGATTGGATATCTTCAGAGTTTTTCCCAAGCTATAAGGTTATCCATGACGAAGCCTCGGTCCCATTTCGCCAAAGTAATTTCATCTCGCAATTAGCCTACCGTTTCACTGACGCTAGATAAACTCGCAATTGATATAGTGTCTTTAAGTAACCGATTAAAATAGATAGGTACTTACTAGCATTGACATTTCTGTCGGCACTCCGTTAAGAAAAGGGTTGTAGTTAAACTTTTATACTTTTTAGCATTAAAATGTAACTTTTACTAGTTTTTGTCATGTTTACCTGTGGTTCGATGTGCAACATTTAGGCAGTGAAGTACTTGGTAAAACAGCACCAGGATCTTTGCAGATAATTTCATCGTCTGAAAAAGAATAAACATGTCATTGCATTAATGAAATATATCATGAAAGAACATTATCGAACAAAGAGTGGCAGAGATGTGGTTCTTGGGAAGTAATGGCGAGATACGGATTGTCAGATAAAAAAAATCGCGAAATAAGGAATTTATTAAATATTGACAACCTGCATAACACAATTCAGAAATACAGACAAAATTGGGAGGACTATTTATTCACAAATCGAAGAATATCGACTGTAAAAAATGGCAAAAGAATACCAACTGAGAGTGCAAAGAAGACTCGGATGTTCTAAAGCACGTGGCTTGGCCGATTTCAACTGGAATCAGAACAGGCTATTAGGCCTATTCCTTGCAGATGATGATGATGATGATGATGATGATGATGATTACGATGTACAAAGCGTTCACTTCCAGGGCCGGCCCGTCCCTATGTGCTATAGTGCTACAGCACAGTGATATTTTTTGCTCAAATAATGTATTTGTAATACCATGGTATCTGATCTGTCATTTAACAATTTCCCGTGGTTATATTCATGACGTATTATCGAGTGTTTAGTCTTCGCTCTTTACTCTTTGGTGCCTCAGGGGGTTCGTTGTGCTACTCTGAAATTCATATGAGAATGTAGACATTTATGCGCATGTGCGAAGCTGAAATCACTGCTCTGATTGGCTATTTTTACGCGGGAAAGTGCTGTAGTCAGCTTCAGCACAACACAGCTTGAAGATTACAAAAGTAAAGCGTAACGAAAGAATGCTTGTTTGTGGAAGAACTCGGAACTATTTACACTGTATCTGGTAATTGAAATATCAGACTGCTGCTGTCATCTACCTGTAGGAGGTTCCTCCTGAATCAGCTAGCAAGCGACGGAAAATGGAATTCTAGAAAATTGAAGCCAAGGAAGTATGTGATTGTATAATTCAGGAAACTACTCACCGTTTCCAGTCTTTAAGCTACCTAGACGCAACAAAATTGTTAAGCAGCAAAATTTTTGAGAATTTTTCGTATAATTTTCGTGAACGCGAACTTGAAGTTGCTGTCAACAGCTATACTATACTGAACAAAAGCGTGTTAATGACGCAACTTGGAGTTCTATACGGAAAACCCGACGTCCGAAATATAGATGGAGCTGTTCAATTGTTACAATACAATACATAGTCTCCAACAATTTACAGGATCCGTTCCGTGAAGTAACGAAGTTGTTAAATATTTTGTTTACAACACCAATGACCACTGCTGAGCCAGATAGATGTTTTTCTTGCTTGAAACGTATAAAAACTGGTTTTAAGGAACCCTATGTCTCAGGATCGCCTCACTGCTCTTGCAATACTGTCAATAGAAAAGTGTATGATGTCCAAGATGGAGGGGTTTAACACCAGGATAATTGACAAGTTCTGCAGTAGGAAGGAACGTCGTATGGACTTCATATTTCGTCACTAGGCGAGTCTCAAATTAAGATAAATACATATAAATGTATACAGTAGGCCGATATAGCGATTGTAGCACACTCATTATTTTGACCACCAGCCGCTACTGTACTTACATATTGTAGGTCGACCGTGCAACTTGCGACCGGCATGAAGGCCATGCAACATGCTGCAAACAGTCTCGCGCACGTAGGGCAGTTCAGTTCAGTCTCTCTATAGGAGAGGTTGTGTTGATGTTAGATTGCGTGTTATTCTTCTGATTGTGTTAGTGAAGATTTAGATTTAGGACTGATCTTTTGCTGCTGTTTATATGTGGAATCTAAACACTTCAGATAAGAAAAGTTCAACATAGGCTACTTGAAAATATAATCGAATCATTCTAGGTCACAGTGCTAAGATATTAAAAAACTGACTGGTAAATGTTAGCACAATAACAGGCTACGAGTCAATAAACTTAAAACACTCTTTTATACCTAAATTACCCCAACCCACCTTATTGTATAGAGATACATAAGAGTTTTTTAGGAATCTCCAGTAACCAGATATCTGTGTTATTGACATTCGCTTGAATACTATCGCTATAGTCTGTATCCGGTTTTATTATTATGGCGATACAAGTATAAGCAAATTGTCGAAATCAATATTGGATATTCTTGTAAAATTTATAAGCAGATATTGAGAATCAAAATTCAATTCATTCATCAAAGCTATTCAGTGTGCCGTTGCATTGAACAGTTGTCCTCTCCACCATCTCCTTCGACGCTGTTTATTTTTCGAAATAAAATCTACAGGGTGTAAGGGGTATAATAGTAATTATTTTAACTGATGATTATTCATGTCATAAGGAAGAAAAAAATGTTCTTACAATGTTTATCTATTATACGTTTGACAACGTTGCTGGATGAGGAGGAGGGGGTTTACAAATACACAGTACAGCTGAAGCGAGTAAGACATACCGGTACAAAACATGCTCTATTCTAATGCTGGGGCGAACCAGGACAACTGTTGTTTACATAAAACGAGCAGCAAATACAAACTTTCAATCTTATTAATAGAAAATAGTGGTAAATTTACATTTTATTTAACAATATTGCTCCATTTTTATTGTAAGTCTAAAAAAAAAAAACACTAATGGTTCACTGCACAAAATCACACGAACTTTTTTCTAATGCAAAATTTTAATCTCTCCCACTTCCGTAAAGCAGTATCATTTTAAAGAAATTTCTGTTTGTGTGATTTTCGAAACTGGGTAAGAGACTCCCAGTTTTTAATAATCGTTGAGAAACTGCTACAAAAGTTCGCCCATTAGGTAACCTTCTTTGCGGAAAACGTTGGCGGTATATCTTTCTTGCCGCGCTTGAATTATGACTACTTTTTCCATAAACTAATAACATATGATATTTCTGAACTGTGAATGGCACTGTAAGTTATTTATCGAATACCTGTACTCAACTGATATCCGATCGGCAGGAAACTTATGGATAGGGAGCTTGAACTCAGCTGAGCTGTACGTCTGGGCAGAGTACGTCAACAGCATGAATCCTACTGAACATGTTGCCACGTTTCTCACGCCAGAATATCAAGAAATTTAAGCATGCATTATTATTTAATTTCACGAAAACGTAATAGAACACACAAATATTTATTTAAACTAATATTAATTCTTTGCTAGATATACTTACTGATGTAATTATTGTTTTCGTAATTTTACTAACGATATAAGCAGTATAACGCAAATAAAATAAAGAAATATTTTTTCTGGGAAAACTATGAAGTTTTGACCCTATGTTTTTTTGATTCTGTTGACCGTCCCCGACGACTGTGAAAAGGACGGCACTTATACCCCTTACACCCTGCAGAATCAAATAAATTGTAGTAGAAGTTATTGAAAGTGACATCTTTCTTAACAAATGAACTTGCTGCTTTGGTGTAAACAGTAATTTTGCAAGCGGTGGTTGTCGCAAGAGAGAATCGATCTACAAATGAAAATTGGGAAATCGTGAGACACTGCACACTGCTCCCTCGGTGTAATCCCGTTTTTAGAGGAAATAATAATTTACATTCGTTTCGTTCTAAAACTTATTATCACTGGACTTGAATCCGCGATAGACTTGTAAGAGGCAGATATAGTAATCACTACACCATCGATAATGACTGTCAAATATCAGTTCACAAGCAAATGAAGATCAAGATACAGCATTTTGGATACTTCATACGAAAAGACAAAAGCTGATTCCTAATAGAACTGTTAAAGGTTTTCTCGAAAGATTAGTCGTTTCGAGGAAGTAGGAGATTAACCAATTAGTAAAGCGTGTAAGTATTACGTAAGTAGTGCGAAGTGTTCCCGCAACAACAGCTGTAATCCAAGTGATGTGTGTCATTTCTCATTATGCTGTCACAAAACTCAACTTCGACCTCATCTTTAATTTACGAATTTACATGTAACTAGAGATTATTTCACAGAAATTGTTTGTTCTTAACTACAAAGATTTAATCTATATTAAAGTAACAATGTTGTTATAAGATATTTACTGTATTTAACGTTTAGTTGTGTTACTTTCACTTATTTGATACAAGAAATAACAAACAGGGCGATGTTACAAATTTATTTTGAGACTAGCCGTACTCGTGCGCTTCGCTGCACTTGTTAGAAATAAATATAAAGTAATTTCATAATTAAAATAGGGCATTTGGTTCAGGGAACATCCGTGTTTGATAGAAGGATAAATAGTTTAATATGTTACTTAATTGAAATTGTATTTAAATAATTAAAATACGATCATTTTGGTCCAGAGAGCACTCATTTCCTGCAAGAATAATTCTTTTAACACGTTTCCTAATTGTTATTATATGCAAATAATTAAAATATAATCATTTGGTTCAGTGAACATTCGTTTTTAGTGCAAGGATAATTCATTTAACATTTTTCTAAATTAGTCTTGAATGCATCCCTTAATAAATCATTCCAAATTAATGTCAATATAGAGTGGATTGTGTACGAAGATAATTTTTTACGTTCACTTCACTGTGGATCTTTTTTTTTCTTATGTTTATACTCGCTTTAGTATCTGTGGTCATGTCGCGTGTTTAGAATGTATGGGTATACCAGTAGGCCGATTTTACTCTTGTTGAGTTCCTGTTTCTATATAGTGTGTTGTAGATGGCTTGTGTTCATGTGACTGATTATAGATTTTTATTAATGCTTATCGTATTGGTAATTGAGGCGGTGATGAATATAGCATGCAAATTTCCAATCTGGATTTGCTTTTATGACTAAGGGAAGCCATGAGAAACTCCAGTTTGATTGGTCGGCAACAGAGCTTGAACCCGTGACCTCCCGAATGCGAGTCTCAAACTCTACCATCTGAGCCAACTCGTTCGGTTGTGCATCATTGTTTATGCAAATAAAAAATGAAAATGAATGTGGCACATAAATATTATTTTAAGAAACACAGGAAACGAATATGGGTAAATTATGAGCGCAATAACGCCATTTCGTGATAGTTTTTTTTTTAATAACTCAGCTCCAGTGAGCTCAACGATAAAATACTAATTTTTATTCCATATGTGCTGTATATTTGGTCCAATAAAAATACTCATCTTTACAACAAAACTCTTAAAAATACTATTATGTTCTGTAGACAAAAAGAAGCTGAAGTATGTAAAATTAGAGTATTTTATGTGGACCAAATAAAGCTTAAATAATAAAGTTATACAATATTTCGACAGACTATAAAGTTTTCTGTGCGTAAGGATCTATTTTAATATTACTTCAGTCCTCGTATAGCATTATGTCCATTTTTCGCAATAACATCTTAAGTTTATTTTCAGTTGTTTTCTTACAGATTAACAAACATAAAATTGCGAAATTTATACTTCTGAACATAAATTTATATTCGTTTATTTAAATTTATTTAACTAGCTAGCTAGTAAGTACAAATTAAAATTATAAAACAAAAATGTTTCTAGCCACTACCGTAAGAGCCAGGCTCGTGTACGGTGCGATCTTAGCCAATAATATCACATAAAATTTACAAAGAAGTTTACTAAATACAGTAATTAATTTAATTCAAACTAATAAGTAACACATAAGAGCAAAAAAAAAAAAAAGGAAGACGAAAGAGAAAAGAGAGAAAGAACACATTTAATATAAATTGACAATAATCAGACAGAAGTCAGTGATATTCAATAAAAACATGATACGCCTTGCATGTACGCATTTTTATTGCTAAATAAATTTTAGGTATGTAGGTTTGTCCTGGACTATTCGGTATGTAAATCTCCAAGTAATGTCTCGTATTGTCTTCGGCCGTATATCTGAAGCGTGAACCTGCACCTAAGGCAAACATGGCAACCAGTTCACAGTCAAGAAAGAATATGAAAGAGTTAACATTACATATTAGATACACAAAGGATTAGAGAAAAAATGGGAATTTTACGTGAAACAAGCAAAGAGGTAGGTTTGGAAGTAAATCCGAAAAGACAAAGTCTGTGATTATGTCTCGTGACCAGAATATTGTACGAAATGGAAATGTAAAAATAGAAAATTTATCCTTTGAAGGGGTGGAAAAATTCAAATATATTGCAGCAACAGTAACAAATGTAAATGACACTCGGGAAGAAATTAAACTCAGAATAAATATGGGAAATGCCTGTTATTATTCGGTTCACAAGCTTTTGTCATCCAGACTGCTCTAAAAAACGCTGAAAGTTAGAATTTATAAAACAGTTATATTACCGGTTGTTCTGTATGGTTGTGAAACTTGGACTCTCACTTTGAAAGAGGAATAGAGGTTAAGGGTGTTTGAGAATAAGGTGCTTAGGAAAATATTTGGGGCTAAGAGGGATGAAGTTACAGGAGAATGGAGAAAGTTACACAACGCAGAACTGCACGCATTGTATTCTTCAGCTGATATAATTAGGAACATTAAATCCAGACGTTTGAGATGGGCAGGGCATGTAGCACATATGGGCGAATCCAGAAATGCGTATAAAGTGTTAGTTGGGAGACCGGAGGGAAAAGACCTTTGGGCAAGTCGAGACATAGATGGAAGGATAATATAAAAATGGATTTGAGGGAAGTGGGATATGATTGTAGAGACTGGATTAATCATGCTGAGGATAGGAACCGATGGCGGGCTTATGTGAGAGCGGCAATGAACCTCCGGGTTCCTTAAAAGCCATAAGTAAATAAGTAGCCTATTAGGTACATTTTACACTGATTTTTGTCAAGTTTCTTTTAGGAACGAAATTCCGAAGGTTACCATGTTTTTGAGGAGAGAGTGGGCAGAAAAGTGTTCTTTGGTGAAAGTTAAACAATAGTTTTAAAAGCCGTAAAATGTTTTAAATTTTTCTGTTAGAAAACTATGATTTATTTACATTTTGGCTTACTCTTTCTTTCATGTCATAGTTTTTTATGTCTGTGTTTTATGGCTTTATTCAATCTTCTTCGTCATATCCAACTACCATTTCATGCCACAGTTTAACATCACAATAAACTTGCTATCAAACACGTGCATGCCATGGACAGAAAGGATCACGCCCACAGTACGGATAAAATATTAATAGTACTTTAATTGGCAAAAGAAATTTATAACACTCTGGCTGCGCCTCGGGGTTACATGGTATCTGTGTAACTCTCTTACATCCAAGCCGTCCTGACTGCACGGGGAGTAGCTCCGAAGACCAACTAAAATCAAGATGAAAAGTTACTGTGGAGTATGCTACACAGTATTTCAGAGTCTGCTTATATGTAATTTTACACTTAGCCACTTAAATTCTCAGATTACAAATGCATGATTTACATATCTCATTCTTCTTGACGGTAGGGCTTGTTTAGCCTGTTCCAGTTGCAGAAAATTCTCTTCTTCCATTTTTTCTCCGCATTCCCGAGGTTCCTTTTATCGCTATGTTGATAGAGCAGAATTTCCTTCGGAATTCTGTAGCTGTCCATCTTCCGAATATTTTCTTATCGTGAATCAAATAAAGAAGTGGGAGAGGAAAAAATCTAAAAAGTATACGAACTCGCGTCCTTGCAAAAGATTTGGGCCTGCTGATAAGGAAATGTGAGAGCTTCAAGCCAGTAGGCCACTTGTCTCACTCCATGCATCGCCGTTCCATTGAAGGAGTCTAGAGAAATTTTAAAGGGAAAAGGCCATAGATGAATGTAACCTAATAGGTACAAAATTAAAGAGAAAATGAAATTCTCAGAGCATTATCTGAAGCAAGGTTTGACAGGAACAGTGCAGGATTGCTGAGATGTTACCCGAGCGTAGACACCTGAGCGTCGAAATCTCATTGGTCAAGGGAATTTGTTCATTTATGCCTATAGTCTTATATAAATTGATTAATCATTAAATTTGTCAAATTTAGTCTACAGCAAAATGAACATTTAAAATATAGTACTTACTTAATAAAACAAATTAGAATACTCGTGCTAAAATTTGTCCTGTGTAGAATAGATGTGCTCTAAACCATTTCTAGAATTACAGTAAAGAAAATTTACAAAAATTCAGCTGAATTTTCAACAGAGTCTGTAATAATTCAGACACATTCTTAAGCTAAAAGGCATGGAAGGATGAATATTCCTCACAGAAGTGAAACCTAAACCATCGAGTAGTAACATTTACGATTCAGCCGAAAAAGAAAAATACAAAATTAACATCACAATTTAGTACATTAAGAGGACACCACAGCTTCTTCAGTATAACCCCAGAAGAAAAATATATTTTGTCTGGAAATTATAAAAGGTCACTGGCTTAATATAGAGTTCAAATATTTTGGTGATAAATAATGGTGCTGGTTGTCGTTGTGATTGTAGTGACAGTAATGGTTCTATGGTAGTTGTAATTGTGATGGTAGTAATGGTTCTGGTGGTAATTGCGGTAGTGGCGATGGCGTTTATGGTACTTAGTAAGCCAAGTATTGAAGCTTTAATTGACTTTTATGTCACTGTTTTTCTGCTTTGTTTATCCCTGTTGCCTTATAGCGTCGGGGTGTTTTCATCCATGCCTTCCATGATTTTCGGTCTTTCGATAGTCTTCTCATTTTCATCGTGTTCCTTCTTATTCTTCCACTCTCCTCAATACAACAATTATTATTCTTCAATCTGTTAGGAAGAAAAATAAAGAAGGTAAACTTGCGAATTCTAAATGAGCAGTAGAGCAAGTGGACAGCTTCAAATACTTGGAGTATACTATAAGCAGTAACATGAGCTGCTGCCAGAAAGTCAAAAGGAGGATAGCAATGACAAAGGAAGTTTTTAGCAAAAAAGAAGCGTCTTCTGCGGATCTAAGGAAGAGACTAGTGAAGTGCTTTGTATGGAGTGTGGCATTGTATGGGGCAGAAGCATGGATATTACGACGAAGTGAAGAAAACCAAATAGAAGCATTTGAAATGGGAATATACCCATAGAGAAGAATGGAACGTGTGGAATGGACACACAGAATAAAAAATGAAGCAGTGTTGGAAAGAGTGGGTGATGAAAGAATGGTGCTGAAACTGATCAGGAAGAGGAAAAGGGATTGGTTGGGTCACTGACTGAGAAGAAATTGCCTACTGAAGGATTCACTGGAAGGAATGGTGAACGGGAGAAGAGTTAGGGGCAGAAGAAAGTAACAGATGATAGACGACATTAAGATATATGAATCATATGAAGAGACAAAGAGGAAGGCAGAAAATAAGAAAAATTGGAGAATACAGTGAAAGACCTGCCCTTGGGCGGAAAACCGAATGAATGAATGAATGAATGAATGAATGAATGAATGAATTAATTAATTAATTAATTAATTAATTAATTCTGTTTAATTTCATACAGCCTGCGATATTAAGTTTATTAAAAATCCATGGGGCATAAACTTAACTTTCTTAACCTTCAGATTCTGAAAGATTCGTAATATGTTATTATTATTATTATTATTATTATTATTATTATTATTATTTTAATTTACTGTTTCGCAATAGTAATGCATGTTTCTTTTTTTTAATGGCAAAGGGATGTTTGAATGTTATTAAGTTCAGAATACAAAATAAACCTTTTTAAGAACTTAAGTATTGGTTGAAATTGTTTTGTGTTGTTAAATCTAATTAAGATTTTTATATGCCTACTTAACCTCTAGGCCTACATTCTGTTTCAAGATAATTTGATTTTATAAGGACTTCAAGCATGTTTTACTTCAAAATACACAGAGGCCTACCCTAATTTCCCCATCCATAGGGTAAATTGAGTATAGTTAAACATACGGTTATTATTGTAACAAGAAGAGTCCAACATATTGCCCACATCTGTGGAGTAACGGTTAGCGCGTCTGGCCGCGAAACCAGGTGGCCCGGGTTCGATTTCCAGTCGGGAAATGTTACCTGGTTGAGGTTTTTTCCGGGGTTTTCTCTCAACTCAATGTGAGCAAATGCTGGGTAACTTTCGGTGCTGGACCCCGGACTCATTTCACCGGCATTATCACCTTCATCTCATTCAGACGCTAAATCTGCAGTGCTTGGGAAAAGTGACATAAGTCAGTTTCCATAAACCTTTTTTGATAATTTATTGACAACTTGCACTGGTTTACGTCGATTTAATTTTTTTTCTGTATAAATTATTGTAATGGGAGAAATACTTATGTATTTTTTTCCAAGCGAGCAAATGTTCCGTAAGTTGTCAATAAATTATCAAAAAAGGTTTACGAAACTGACTTATATCACTTTTCCCGAGCACTGCAGAAATAACCTAAGATGTTGATAAAGAGTCGTAAAATAACCTACTAAAATAAAAACTCCAACATATTTGAAAATGCAATAGAATCATTTTAGAAGGTCACAGTGCTAACACATAAAAAACTGACTGGAAAATTTTATCATGGTAATAGGGTACTGATCTCTGAACTTAAAAAAAGGCTGTTTTATGCCCAAATTACCTCAACTCACCCTATATTAAATTCAATACAATGATTATGATAATTGTGTATAAATATTTTACTCCTTTCATTTCAATTGTGCGCTCTAGTGTAATAATTCACAGATCGAGCAATATTCTGAATATGTAGTCAGTATGGTGAAACGAAATGTTAAATAAAGCGAGACGACGTACTGTACATTACAAGGGGTTAATACTGGGTGTTCATTTCAAAGTTTGTCATGACGTCACTGTTGATGAGTCAGCGATTTGAAGCGAGTTTCAGCTTTTGTGTCAGAGAAGTTGCCTATTAATCAAGGCGTTCAATCTGAACTTGAGAACGTGTACGGTATAACTTGAACGTCGTAGCAACAGATGGCGGTCTGTACGGTCTGTGTGCTACCATAACCTCTTTCGAACTGTGTTTTGCGCGGTATTTATCATCGGTTGCGTAAGGCAACATTCCACAATACAAATCAAATGCTCCGTGTCCATGTTGACCGTCGAAGTTAATGTCAACAAATACGTAAGTAATCGTCTTAACCCTCTCCCCATATCTCGACAATAAGAAAAAACTCACCTCAGTACATGTTTCGAAACAGTTCACATTCCTGCCACTACCGGCATTACCGTACGTATCGGTAAGTACTCTTCAGAATGAACGCCGTATTTGCTAGGAAACTTCTCTGGCAGATAAGTAATACGCCTCTGTGAAAGTGTAGGAAGATTGAATTCTCTAGGCTCATCGACTAGCCACGTGACGGCATACAGCGAGCCATGACCACTTTGAACTGAACACCCAGTAGTCTCTGGAGACAAAGCTAAGACTTCCTCAGTAATATTTTTAATCAAGTTTATTACAAATAGAACAGCAGAAATAAAATTTCTAAGGAATGTTTGTGGATTACATGCAGAGATGAAATCAGTACCATTACAATTCGCAATGAATTATAAATTTTTAAGCATGATTGAAAAAAATTGACAATAAGAAGAAAGAAGGTTTGGACAAAGGATGAACACAGAATAGCTAAACATACTTCGGCATATAAACCTAAAGACCAAAGAAATGTAGGACGTCCTCGAAAAAGATGGCACGGACTGCTATGCTTCAAGCCTTGACGAAGACGATGACGTTGATGACAAATAGAACATTCAACTAAAGGATTAAGCACAAAGGATAGATAGGAAAATAAGAAGTAAACTATGTTGCTAAATGATTCGTTAATGAAAACAGGGTCATGGCAGTGTCTTTTATATATTTGTAGAGGTGACAGTGCTGTACATCACTATGGTCTTGCATTTTTGTAAAATGAATCTTGCCCCTCCTTGTACATTAAGATACGTAGTTTGCCCTGAACCTTTGTAGTAATTGTAGGAAGAATTGAAGATTTAATAGACACATGGATTGCATATACTGTCCATGTTTTTTCTGGAGCGCCATGTTGCTATGTTTCCAGTGGCTGTAGCGCATCTGATGTGCGTGAGCAGTGAGCCAAATGGGAAGCCGACCTTATGATGATCATCGGTTAAATGTCGTAATTAAGACCAGCAGAAAAAAGAAGCAGGCTGTTGAAGTTAAAAACAATCCCATCACGCTCCTTCTTGCTTGCAGGGACACACTAAGACCAAACTGTGGCCGAGGTGTAATTCTGTTCAAACTTTGGAGTCTTACAGAGGCTGTGAGCTCAGTGTTGAAGGTGGAAACTTGTTCTTGGTACGGAAATGAAAACTGAACTAAATTACTCGGTTTTCGAGCATTAATACATCTCGTTAAAACAATTATTCTTAACGTGAATTTTAATGATCGATTACGTGTGAGTTAGCCAAAGTAAAGTACTGTATATAGTTTAAAATTCACGCTATTTTTAAATGCTGATGCTGCAAAACATATGTTTCGATCTTATCGCAGAAATAAACGTTTTCAGTATCAATCATACGAAAAAGGTGCATTCACTTTGTCTATATACAGCATTTCTTCTGAATTTGTTATTGTACGGATTTTGTTCGTATTTAATATATTTAGTATCCACGAATCAATTTATTCGAAAGTAATGCAAATTAAATAATTTAATAATTTCAGTAAAAATTGAAATGCCTTTGTCTTAAGACAAATGGCTATAAACTCACTTTTCCCAACATTTTTTACGTAACATATCGACGGCTGAGAACAAGGCTGTTCTAAGTCCAACTTTTTATAAGAAAGAAATCTGTGTTTCATTGTGTTCCAGTTCTTGTCTGCATATATGAATCGAACAAAATTGTAAATATTCCTCTCCACAAGGTTGCTATGAAGCTATTACAAATTGTTTCATGAAGCTTTGAATGTCAGGAGCTTAAAATAGTTTTCCTGAAAAGAAATAATATAATGGACTTGGAACAGTCTGGTTCTGGGCCATCGATATGTCTTTCCCAGCACTGAGAATGGGCACCCATTTCAGGATTCGTGGTGAAACAAAAAATGACAAACAATTCAGATGCTTACTGTAACAACACTATGAGCCACAGTCGAATGCTAATGTTATTAGTAGATAGATCATGAACCAATGTAGCTTGTGTGACCACGCCCAATGACGCTACCTTCTCTCGCTACGGGCATGAGGGCGCCGAAGTTGCGAATAAGATTAGCCGTTCCGCTGGGCCTGGACTCCGTAATGTCTCATCTAAAGTAGCTGCAGACCTGTGCTACCACTCGTTTGTTTTGTAATCGCGAGTTCTACATGTTAAAGTGATAATAGATACGTGCGATATACTTTGAGTGAACCATAGTCAAAAACGTGTCTTGAGCTGAGACTAATTTCGGAATGTCGCATTCATATAAAGAGAAAATAATATTGCATGCCCTTCTTTTGTCATAAACCCATACTCTCCATTTTTAAAATGAAACAATATTTAAACCAACGTTTCATTCCCGAAACTGGTGACGTATTCTACGTGCCGGTGAATCCCCGATACAGAGCAGAATTTTTATGTTGAATTCAGGAATATGTATTCCAGGACAACAGGAGACTTTAAGAGATGATATTGGGGTTTTACCACCAGATGTGTCCTTTATTGGTTTGTTGCGCAACAGTGTCAGTTTGGCCGTAATTTCAATGAAGATTAATAACAAAGTTTGACAGGAAGACTTGGCAAGACCGATCAGCATGCTTCAATCTTTCCTATTTTCGGACTTCCTCTGTCTCCGCATATGATCCATATACCTCAATGTCGTCTATCTCTAATATCTGCTTCTGCCCCGAAATCTTCTCCCGTTTACCATTACTTCCAGTGCATCCTTCAGTAGGCAGTTTCTTTTTAGCCAGTGACCCAACCAATTCCTGCTTCTCTTGATCTGTTTCAACATCATTCTTTCTTGACCCACTCTTTCCAACCCAGTTTCATTCTTTATTGTCTGTCTATTTCACATGCTGTATTCTTCTCCATATCCACATTTAAAATGCTTCTATTCGCTTCTTTTCACTTCGTTGTAATGTCCATGTTTATGCCCTTTCATCATGTCGCAGTTTTTCTTTGGAAAGATAAATGCTGTAGCTTCCCCTTGCTTTTCGCACACCACTCTCTCTTTCACATTTTAAAAGCTCCCAGGAGGTCCTTACGTGGAGGTGAGGAGAGTCGATTCGACTAATTAGAGCCTCCGGACTTGGCCGAAATTCACCGCAAGGGTTACATATTAGTTCTATCAGGGTTTTTGACTCTGTCAGAGATCGAGAAATCCAAATTAGCCTTTGTCTCAATTAAATAATTAAAATTTCCAGACTAATAGTAGTGACTCTACATACATCAAAATCATACTTGCAATAGCCTATCGAAGCGCTGGTCCGGGCTGTAATAATTTTTTCAATGAGTGCTCAAACTGTTGCAGACCAGAGAGCAATAAAGACGTTAGTTAAAAGGGTTTACATCAGGAGTTAACCCAAGCAATTAAACGGTTTGAAGTGCACTAAAGGAGCTCTTTGCATAGATCATGTCATGGTGTGTCTCTTTGTTTAAAAAGAATTTAATGTTGCAACTTCTAATTTTATTTAAAAAGTTAAAATAGTTTTAAAAACTTATATTTCTAAATAAACCTGTGTCAACTTTCTTAAGAACCTCGTATCTTTATCCTATAAAAATGTCAATATGTTATCTTCAGTAGTTCCGGACATAATGGGTCCTTAAATAAGCAAATTTAACTTCGGCGCATTGGCGGTAGGGCGATAGGGTAGTTAATCTCCTCTGAAAAAATAGCTAACGCAATTTTTTCAAATTGCATTGTATAAATTGGATACATTATTTTCTTTTCATGATACTACAGGGACATCATTTTATTTTTACTAACATTTTTAATATCAATCTGGCTATACCTTTAGAGAACCGGAAACACAATTTGCTACCCCCTTCCACGACTGTAGTTCGATGATACTGGCGTAAATCACAAACAAATCACTTTACTAGGTATAGGAGGGAAGAAAAGTACTTCATCCATTTACGTAAACTAGGAAATATCGCGATTTTGAGTTCGATAATTTTCATTAGGTTTTTGTTTAATCAAAATACAGTACTGTATTAACAGTAAGTGTTTTTACTCACGAACTGAGTTATCCATGCGAACGTATTCATTATGCAGTGTATATTATACTGTCTATAGCACATTAGCGTACAATATAGAGAAAGAAGTTAAATTGAAAAATAACCATAATATGAATATTTAACACATTTTTGAAAATGGTGGCCGTTCATTTCGATAAAGGTTTCAGTTCTTTTGTTCATATTATAGACTATTGCATCTAATTTCAATTGCCAGTTTCGTCCTTCGTACTAGTAACACATGCAGAAATAATTCTGCACCTACTCTATAAAAGAGTACCTTACGTACTGTAAATTCAATCTTCGCTTCTGCCCAATCCGAAAAGATAAAATTACTCAGACATGCTATCTACTGTCCGTCCAAGTGGTTATGCCGCAGGATCGTAAAAAGGGGGGAATCACGTAACAGTTAATTACTTAACGAGGCCCTTTTAATGTTATTTTAAACAGTTGTATAATATACGTAAACGTCCAATTCCTAACATAAAGTAATGTTTTCAGAAAAGAGCTAAGACACCCCAGCTTTTACAGAGGGGCGAACAGAAGCAGGTGGGGGAAATCGGAATGCGACGTAGGCAAACGGACAGTACCTGTGCGAAAATATATTCAATATCGAAAGCTCTTTCGTCACTGGAACGTACTATACTCACTAACTCGGTGCTGTTTACTATATGCGGTCTTGGATCTGTGTGGAGGACAGTGGGAACTTCATTAGTAGAAGGGGTGGGAGTGAAGTACATTAAAAACTCAGGTACAATAAAAATTGAAGTAAAAATAAAATGATGTCCCTGTATATGAAAAACTTGTTCACTCCATCTTGGCACAAAAGTTGAAATCGAAATTAATTTCAGCTCAGAATCCAGTGGGTGCTGAGCACCTATTAAGTATATCTGTTGGGTGCTTGAGTCCCGGAGCGCCCATGTAGTCGGCGCATATGTTTGTAACCATGACTATCAGCCGGCAAAGTTGCTATGTGGAGCCACGCAAGGTTATTAGCTGGGCCTCGCCCCTGTGCACAACGCTCAACAAACAAGCAGCGTTATAGCTTCGTTATTAACCTCAGACCTCCTCCATAAGGTTAGAAATATTTCTTTAGTGAATGTATTTTTAACCTGGGTTGGAATCTCCTTAATGAATGGAATTTTGTTTTCTCCCGGGTACAAATTTATGACCGTATCTGCAATTAATGCCCACGAAGCGACCGTTTTGAACGTTATTATTTAGTAGAACCTCACTACGTGAGCGTTGTGTCTGAAGAAATGCATATGGATATAAACTCACCTCATTTCTTAACAGCAATATTAAATTAAACGTCGTCAGTGGTTTGTAGCTTCGTATTAAAGAGACGCTGACCTAGTTGTCACTAGGTTTGTAACATAAACCAGGAAGAAGGATACTCGGGACCTACATATCAGTAAGACTTGTTATGGTGCCAAAGAAAGTGTATTTGCAGTTACCAGTTTCGTTTTCGATGCGATATTTTAATAAAATATAGCCAATAGTTTAACGAAACTTAACTACAAAAATGTATGTTACGTAAAACTGTAAAGTTATTCTATTTGAAAATACCGCTATCGGCCATCATAATTATGATCTACAGTTATCATCATCATTATCATAATCATAGTCTATCATGAAATTACTATCCACCATCACAATTTCACATCCACAATCTCACTATTAACATTCACAATTGCAACCATCATCCATCATTCATCTTAAGGGGACACTCAACTATATTTTGGTACTGTTTTCCTATTTGACCAATCTTTTTCAAATTTGGAGAAAAAGTTTAATATACACATGGAAAGTAACATGCAAAATCTCAGCTCATTAGATCCAATACTTTTCAAAATAAAAAATATTTCAATTTTTAATCAATCATTAATTGAAATATCACTTTTAATTATCATTTTTTATTTTTTGGCTTTGTGCATTTGACTGTGACTTCTCAATGAATAGGGGAAGAATTCTGCGTATTGATTTAGTTCTGTCACGTAAATTAGTGTAGAAATTTAATTTTTCATTTCTATGACACTTTTTCTCCAATTTTTAAGTTGAGTGTCCCCTTAACAATCATCACCATAGCCTATTATCAAAATAATCACCAATCCCCATAGTCATCATTCTTAACTGTCATCAGCATCTAATAGCCTAAAATAATCACTACCAATATAATCGTAATTAAAACTGTTACAATAATCACCACCACTGTCACCAATATTATGTAATCTCCGAAATCCTTATTACCACGTTCATAATTATCCACAGCAACAATCATGATCATTCACCACCGCCATCATAATCGCCATCATCATCAAAATCTCACTAAAACTATTACAATAATACTTACAAATGCAATAATTATTATGAACACGTCGCTGTCACAGTAACCACTACAGCCACCATCGTCGTAATCAGTCACCATTATTGCCGTAATCATTGCCACCACCATTATATCCATTGTCACCACCATCATTGTATTCATCAATATAAACATCGATATATCCATTGACACCACCATCGTATTCAGTGCCACTACCATCGTTTCCATTGCCACTACCATCTTTTCCATTGACACCACCATAGTTTTCATTGACACGGCCATCGTATTTACTAACACCACCATCGTTGTATTAATTGAAACCACTATATTCATATTCATTGATACCACCATCGTTGTACTCATCGTTATAGTCATTGACACCACTATCGTATTGACATCGCCATCATTGCAGTAATTAACACTATCACTGTATTTATTGACACCACCATCGTTTCATTAACAACATCATTATTGTTCTGACCCCAACGTCATTCCATTAATTGTCACCACCGTCGTTGCATTAATTGTCACCACCGTCGTTGCATTAATAGACACCACTGTTGCTGCATGAATTGACACCATCGTCGTTGCATTAATTGACACCATCGTCGTTGCATTAATTGATAGCATCGTCGTTGCATTGTCACCACGGTCGTTGCATTAATAATTGATACCATTGTCGTTGCATTAATTGACACCATCGTCGTTGCATTAATTGATAGCATCGTCGTTGCATTGTCACCACGGTCGTTGCATTAATAATTGATACCATCGTCGTTGCATTAATTGACACCATCGTCGTTGCATTGTCACCACGGTCGTTGCATTAATAATTGATACCATCGTCGTTGCATTGTCACTACGGTCGTTGCATTAATAATTGATACCATCGTCGTTGCATTAATTGATAGCATCGTCGTTGCATTGTCACCACGGTCGTTGCATTAATAATTGATACCATCGTCGTTGCATTAATTGACACCATCGTCGTTGCATTGTCACCACGGTCGTTGCATTAATAATTGATACCATCGTCGTTGCATTAATTGACACCATCGTCGTTGCATTGTCACCACGGTCGTTGTATTAATAATTGATACCATCGCCGTTGCATTAATTGATAGCATCGTCGTTGCATTGTCACCACGGTCGTTGCATTAATAAATAATTGATACCATCGTCGTTGAATTAATTGACACCATCGTCGTTGCATTAATAATTTACACCACAGTCGTTGCATTAATTGTCCCCATGGTCGTTGCATTAATAATTGACACCACCGTTGTTGCATTAATTGACACCACCGTCGTTGCATTAGTAATTGACACCACAGTCGTTGCATTAATTATCCCGCCATCGTAATAATTATTATCATCATCGTCGTGGTCATTTTCTCCACCACTCTCTCTATGTAGGGTTTAAAACAACGGAGGTAAAACCATAAAACTCGTGTTCTAGTTGGAATCTAACCCACGGTTGCCGCTTTCACGCAACGTTAAAACTGTGTGCCTTGGGCGTTGTGTACATCGCAATTAGCCTATTTAGAATTGCATGTAAATAGGATGAAATTGTCGTATATTGTATAAATTTCTAATGGCACGCTTAACTTTGTTTCTTAAAACCTTAATTTATCCTCTATATCAATTGCTATAAAAATTGAGCCCTTTGGTTGGTTTTGTTCTCACTCTGATTGAATTAAGAATTGCATGTGCGTACTTGCACGAAACAATAATGATAATGATAATGATATAATAATAATAATAGGAACGAACATAGTCATTTTCTGTTAGAAAGAAACCTGTTGTAGCTATGTATATACAAACAGAAACGCCGTCACTTAAGTCATTTGTATATTTTATTAATACAGTAGTTCTAAACATTGTCAAATAAGAGTTACAAATTGGTACTTACTCTTTCAAAAAATTAGGCCTACGTAATGTCTGCGATGAAAGTAAATTCCTGTACTGGAATCTGTCTTCCAGTTGATCTTTAACCTCATGTTTGCTATGTTACTGTGAAAACAGCGGCTCGAATGCGGTATATTCTCGGGACTGGAGCTGTGTCAATGTACAGTACATATTATATTTGACATAAGTTTGAGATATCTTATCCAATTAAAGGTTATTCTCAAACGAACTTGGGCTTGATTTATGTCTTGTTGAAATGATACTGACATTTTATCACTTGGAAGGCGGAGATGAGCCGAAACATATTACACTCTGTCCAAGACTATTTCACTGTCTTGTCAGCGTTAGAGTGGAGAGAAAAATTATCGATATTTAATCGGATAATCCCGCGTAGTTTTTGTAATCATTAACATTTTTTTTAGTCTTATTTATTTCAACGTCGGCCTCGGTAGCGTAATTGGTATAGCGCTGGCCTTCTATATACTCGAGGTTGCGGGTTCGATCCCGGCCCAGGTCGATGGCATCTAAGTGTGTTTAAATGCGACAGGCTCATGTCAGTAGATTTACTGGCATATAAAAGAACTCCTGCGGGACAAACTTCCGGCACACCGGCGACGCTGATATAACCTCTGCAGTTGCGAGCGTCGTTAAATACATTTTTTTATTTCAACTATTAGGTTTTGATGGAATTGCCAATATGGAGGTGGTATTTGGCGAGACGAGTCAGAGATTAGTTATGGGAATACCCGACACTCACCTTTACAGTTGAGGAAAACCTCTAAAACAACTCAATGAGATAATAATCAACGCAAATGGGAATTGAACACTTCCTCGGTTAACGCAGCTATCCAGTGAGCTACGCCGGTGGCGCCGTCACCACCACCACCACCACCTACCATCAAGAATAGGACCTTGCTTTGTTCTATCTTCTTTCTTGTGAGGATTATGAACCAATCAGGATATTCATAAGTAGTGTAATTCTTCGGCAATGTGTTCACCATGGCTTAAGATCACAGCTTAAAGAATTAGATAGAACAAGCTCGAAACAAGAGATACATGCAAACTTCATGAAAGAAAAATAATCTTAATTTCCTTTCAAATAATCAAACCTGAGTTCGTTGTTTTTTACGGCTGGATATGCTACCATTTGGTCCACGCCTGTGGAGTAACGGTTAGTACGTCTAGCCGCGAAACCAGGTGGCCCGGGTTCGATTCCCGGTCGGGACAAGTTACCTGGTTGAGGTTTTTTTCGGGGTTTTTCCTCAACCCAATATGAGCAAATGCTGGGTAACTTACGATGTTGGATCCCGGACTCATTTCACCGGCATTATCACCTTCATCTCATTCAGACGCTAAATAACCAAAGCTGTTGATAAAGCGTCGTAATATAACCTACTAAAATTTAAAAAAAAATGCTACCATTTGAGCCAAATAGATCGAATGTTTACTTTTCGTCCGTACTGCAAATACGGAAAATAAAAGCGTTTGTTCGTGTGTACGTAAATGAAGGAGTGTGTACAGATACGGAAATAAACTTTGGAGCTCCCTTATTGTACAAGTTTCGCTTACAACACATTGCGAACGTGCAGTACACAAGAGCCCCTGTATATATGCCACTTGTGGACAGTCGTGTGAAATTGTTGCGGCTCGGTGAAAAATGTAATCAGATACTTAGTTTTTTTTTACTGCTTATAGTAGAGACTACAGGATAACTTTTGTACACCTTTAAGTTTTTAATTTCGGAATTACTTTTTTCGATACGTCCTAATGTACAGATACGGAATTAAAATTTGAAGCGAGTCTTGATGGGAGTCCATCTGTTCCTCACTCACATTTCTTTCTCCTACAATAATAAACATGTGTAGCACAAAATTGTAACAGTAGGATTTGAAAATATGAAATCAAACAATTGAAAATACTACGTGACAACTTCTATGAGAACGAGATTAATATTTAAAATTATAAAGCTGATTGTTGGTATCGTGAAAACATGACAAAATTATATTTGTAACTGGATTGTCGATCATTATTCATATTACACCAATAGTATTAAAGCACGATTATTAGCACCGAAATAAATTACTTTTATTTACTATTGTTAGTAAAGTTAGTCATTTTTTTAAATATTTAAATTTCATAGACTACACATTACATTACAATTAATTAGAAAATTGCAAATAAACAAGAATCATTGCTTTAAAATGACAAAAGGCATTTATTAGTAAGAAACACTTTAACCCTTCCAGGCCTGATGTACATTATAATGTGCATTGTTTCTTTTTTCATTTTTGGAATGTCTTCGATACTTTTAAATATTTTGAAAAATTCAATGTGATAGAAATGGATAATATTATTTTTGAAACATTCTATACCTGAATTAAAAATCAAATTTAAAATTTTGGGGCCCCAGGAGTCAAAATTGCCCACAAATTTTGATTTTTTGTGAAGACTTGATTTGGGATTTTTGGATCCCCAGAATGATCATTTGACTAGATTTTTTTTCATTTTTTTTATATTTATTCGGGACTGAAGGGGTTAAAAAGGCAAAATAGACAAAATAAAAATTGACCCTATCACTTTGATTTACTCCAAATCATATTTATATCTATGCAAATAAATTTACTTCCACCCAGTAAAAAAAGGCATTTTGCCAAATATTCTGGCTCTAGTAACAAAATTCCGCGAACCAATATTGTTACATCTTCTTAAATTTATAAACACAACGTACTACAAGTTAAGAACATAATATTAATCGACAGATCTTGATCGACTTTTTGACCAGGCCTGCATTATACAAACTGTAATGCTTGGTTGACTGGTTTTATTCAGCATTAAGTGAATGAGCTCCGAGAGAGTCATAAAAAAATTACACTTTAAATCTAAGGGCTATACGATATGTAGATATATTTGAAAAAAAGAAAAAAGAAAGAAATCGATAAATTGAACAAACATTTTCAGATTTATATAAATAAAAACATCCTATGATACTAGCACAGTCTACTATATACAGTCACGAAGCTTGAGTTTTGAGGGTGCTAGAAACAATAGACTGTGACGGTTCTATTTTGCATTGCCTGTAATGAGGCGATATTAGCGATCCTAGTGGTGAGCAACTATCTAATGTTTGCATATTTACTACGTATTGAGCTTCGCGACTGTATATACTAGACTGTGATACTAGTACATAAAGATACTCTGTCGTATTTAAACGTTCCAATATTCTTAATTGTTCTATTTACACCTTTAACATCTATATAATCACTGACTAACTTTATAACTTCGGCCTAGGCTTCAGACAATGAAGAATCACTTCGAAACCAGTCAGCTAGGTAATTTCCTAATGTTATACAGTAAAGAAGTTATGAAGTTAGTGCTTCCAATATTGTTCGAGGTCTAAATTAATCAATTGCACAACAATGCTCTATCAACTTCTAGGTCATTTGACGTCAACGGAATTTAGTGAGATGGTATTTGTAAATACCCCACATTCGCCTTAACAGTTGGCGAAAACCTAGGAAAAGACCAAACCAGATAATTAGTCCAAGCAGGAGTCGAACACACGTTCAAGAGCAGCTTCGAATCTGCAGATAAACGTTACTACCGTCTGAGCTACGCTGGTGGACTTTATAAAGTCTATTATCGAGAATAAAAATAATAACTTTCAGAAATTGGAGAGCACATTAATTCCAAACTGTTAGAGTTCTTTTGTATGCTCTAACGATAAAGAGAATAATATAAATAATAAAATATTATCATTGTCATCATTATTGTCTAATTATTATTGTTATTATTATTAATATTCCAGAATTTGCTCTGTTTCTAGTTTCGCTCTCAAACTTGTAAGAATTCTGAGCCAACATTAAGAGGGAGAACACTGTAGTGGTTAGCACACATAGAATACAGGATAAATACAAGACGATGGACACATTCAGGCCCTTCGGGAAAGGTTAAACGTTCATCTCCTGGCTGGGTATGCCAGTGTTTGAAACCATTAATTAAATTCAAGGTAAAAGATATAATAGAAGGCATAAGCCGTTATTCCACGCAAGCCTATTCGTCATGCAGCCGGTAGCTAACGGCCCACAAACGAAAATGAAGCAGTCTTTAACCCCCGTGACACACGTCCATAAGTCATTCTGTCCGATTGGGGAGCTCGACGTCCAGTATTGCATGGATAGCATCTCCTGCAAGGAGTAAAAAAATGAACAGCCTTGGCTAGTTACGGCGAGAGAGTCCAAAGATTTTGTGGCGTGCTCTTTAATTTCTTGTGGGATGAAAGGTTAGGTCAACTCGTTCGTCTTCAGGGATGTGCATCTAGTACACACTGTGATTTCAGTTTTTAATGGAGTCTTCGCTATCAGTACATTGTCAAGCATGAATTTATACCACAAAACTTCTAGAGCCACCATTGTAGCTCAGTCGGCGAAGGTTCTATCCTCGTTTGGGCTTACCTGGTTGGGGTTTTTCCGAGGTTTTCCCCAACCGTAAGGTGAATGTCAGGTAATCTATGGCGAATCGTCTGCTTCATATCGCCAAAAATTTCGCAGTCACCAATCCCATCGACGATAAATAACCTAGTAGTTGATATAGCGTCGTTAAATAATCAATTAAAAAACGCACAACTTCTGTTGTTACATTTTTTGCACAGCAATGCCAGTTCACTAAAGAGCAATAAACATAAACATTTTTTGTCTCGTGTCGTCATATACGAGTAAGTTAGTTGAATTATATTAAGGATAACTCTGTAACATTCGCAATCACTTAGAATAAATAGAACACAAACATTACACTGTGATAAAATCGCCATTATCTGCCACAGCGATTTTTCCAGGGCTAACAAAGTTCGGAGTTGTGACGACAAAACGCTGTCACACCCCACTACTACCTGAAAATATATTGTGTTTATATTGTTATAATTTTATTGCTGGCTTTGATGTCCTAATTCCAATATTATGCTTTATTACCCATAGGAAGTTTGCGGGCTGTTGATCAAACTGCATATTTCTTGTATTTCCATGAAAATCTCGAAATCAATTGTTTACATCATCACAATACTCGTACTTTCCTCGAATCCCATATTATAATGAAAGAAAAATGAAATGGAAACATCGTTGATTACAACTCTATCGGCATCAGAAATCGAGATTAAATTTGAAGCGAAATTATACGTTAGTGCCAATCCAGGTAAGCATACTATAATGTACACATGCGAGTCAGTAAGTTACAAATTGAAGCAGCTAGTTACATTCTTTAATGAGGCAGCTGAAACTATCACTGCTACATGGTAGTATTACCTACGTGCCAACGTGATCGATGTGCGCACAAGCAGCAAACTCGAAACAAAGAAGCAGCAGTTGCAAAATGGTGGTTCGTCTGCACGAGTGTACCGTTGTCGAGTAGTGTTCCGTTGTGCGATTTTTCTGGGTGAAAGGCGTGAAAACAAATAATATTTATAAAGAAATGCCGCCTGTGTATGGCGAGCATTGCCTATCACGTCAGATTGTCTACAATAATTGTGTACAGAAGTTCTCTGAAGAGTGAACAAGTATCGAGCACAGAGTCGATAGGCCAGTGGAGATTGTCATGGATGTAAATGTGTTAACAGGTTGGCGATTGATCGAAGCATACAGGAAGAAGGGGGCGTATGCTAGCCCGGATAGTTGCAGGTGATTAGTGTCGAGTGCATCATTACCAGTTCGCAACAAAGCATGCATCAATGCTCGGATCAAGTCGCCAATGATACACTCGTGCAGAGATACCACCATCTTGGAACTACTGCGTCTTCGTTTCGCTTGTACACACATCTGCCATCTAGCTGTTATAGTTTCGGGTAACTCATTAATAATGTATGCCACGGCTTCTTTTTGTAACTTACAGGTTCTTCCTTGTATAAAGATAGAGAAAAATGTACAGCGAGCTTATATTTAGGATGGGTAGAGGTAATATTAGGAGATATGACTGGAGGTAAGTTCCCTCAAGATAAACAAAAGTAGCATGGCCAGCGAAAATTTAGAAATATTTCTTTTAAATGGCAGAAAAGCGTGAAAAATTATCGCCACCTTCATATGAACTGGATTCTTTGACGAACCAGTTTGGTTCTTACTTTGGTAAGCATTATGAATCAGCTTTGAGACATTCACAGTACTCGCAAAACAAATGCAGGAAAACATAGAAATCATTTGTCTACCAGCGCGTTCTAGGTATTAAGAGCGGGACTTTCTTCGAGGATCGGCTCGGGCGATGATTCGAATCTCGCTTGGTGTGATTATTTGTTTTTTTTTTTCTCTCTCTCTCGAAATTTTTCCTAATAGTTTTTCCCTAACAGTAAATCGAATGCCAGGTAATGCTATGATGTGACTTTGGACTATCTCGTCAAAATACCATCTTTTTATCACTATTTCCACCTGTGATAGAAAATCTTACAGATGATATGAGTAATTCCACTCGAACGTCTCTCAGCCAATGAACAAGCGTATTGATACTTAACTGTCCAATGAAAATCGTACTACACTGATAGTTAAAAGCACGATGCTAAAAACTAATATCTGATAATATTTTATGCTACTTTCATTTGTTTTATTTCAAGGAGCTTTCTAATCCCCCTCATTTCTGTTTCGATTCGCTTATTGTTCTCGAAGTTATTAGCTAGTGCTAAGCAAATGTGGCAGGATTTGGATTTGAAAATATAGAAAGAATAATAAAGCTATAGAGAATTTAACACCAACGAACACTTTACCGGAAATAAGTCCACAATAAAATTAATATTTTGAAAGATAAATAATGTGTATTTAACAATAAAATGTTAAGATAATATAACCTCAAATGTTTACCCATGAATTTCATATTCGTAAGGGACTGGTATGTATTTATAATTTATGCTTTCACAGAAACATATTTGAAAACACTCGTGAAGTACGGTCTACGTATTTGTTTGTATTCACACGTGCAAAATAGTTTACACCGATATCCAGTTTAGACTCGTGTTTCTTGAGAAGAAACATTCGTTAAACTCAATTATTATCAGCACTTGTGACATCATTTCAGATAGTGTTTTTAAAGAACCAATTAAACATTTTCTCTACCCTGACTCTATTCTGAGTTCGCTACTTTATAATTTCTCCATTTCAGTTGCGGTGGAGGATATCTGCCATATTAAAATGTGAAATGTTTGGTATAAGATGTTTGGGCTCATTTTAGTCGTTCAGAATTTTATTCACCCCTGATACTTAAAGGAATCCAGTAAATAACTCTGACATGTGACACAGGTGGACAGTTACGATCGAAGTTTATTGTCAAGAGTATACACTTTCTTGTCACTGTGAATGATATCATGGTGGCCACATGATCCGAAAACAATGTTATGTTGTTCCCAGAAGAAACAGTTCATGTCGTGGGACTGTGGGATCTGGCCTGCACCTGCAGTGAATTATGCACAAGGAATCTCTGTGGTCAGTCGTTCCTGTGCTCTCCCATAATTCATTGAGTGTACTATCCACTGTAAGGTCGACTTATAGCTTTCTGAAAAAATACATTATCACAGGAATGACGATCTATGGACGATTTTAGCACAATCGCAAAATCTAGGTTTTGAGATAAAAACGAATATAAAAAAACAAAACATATAATAGTTTGTTGAATTACAACGTGTCTTTTAAAAGTTCAGTACGTTAAGCAGTTTTTAATTTCGTTTCTGAGATGGACATGTGAAAGAGGTGATACACTCCATTGGTGATAGGATGATAGAGAAATATAGGGTGATTCACGAGGATTTACCGCCACTTACTGAGCTTATTTCCGAAGGCATTCTAAGCAAAAAAGTCGTATAAACATATGCCCTAATCTAAAAAAATGGTTTATTTAATGACGCTCGCAACTGCAGAGGTTATATCAGCGTCGCCGTTGTGCCGAAATTTTTGTCCTGGAGGAGTTCTTTTACATGCCAGTAAATCTACCAACATGAACCTGTCGCATTTAAACACACTTAAATGCCATCGACTAGGGCCGGGATCAAACCCGCAACTTCGAGCATAGAAGACCAGCGCTATACGAACTGCGCTACCGAGGCCGACTCCTAATCTCAATATTTTCAGAGTTACATTAATTTGAAGTTGTTAGTAAAATACCTTTTTTCTTTAGTTTTAAGGGTGAAAGAATATTACAAATAGAGAATGAACTATTCAGCAGTATCATTCCTTTAATTGGCTAGTATTCTGTAACTAAAAATGTGTTGTTAATTACTTTGTACAGATTTTGTTTTTCAATTTTTAACTAAAAATACATTATTCTTACGCACGTGTCATAAAAATTGTTAAAAATCATACGACTTAAGGAACTTGATTCTTTACGGTTTAATTATGCATCTTAATGTACAGTCTTGAAGAATTTACAAGAGTGGTATGATTTCTAACAATTGTTGTTATAAATGCGTAAGAAAAATGTAATTTTATAGTTAAAAATCGAGAAAAAATTCTGTACGAAGCAACTATGGACTTAAGAACACATTTTTAGCTTCAGAACATTAGCCAATTAAAGAAATAAATTATACTACTGAATAGTTCATCCTTTATCTTTAATATTCTTTTACCCTTAAAACTAAAGAATAAAGGTATTTTACAAACAACTTCAAATAAGTATAACTGTGAAAATATTGAGATTAGGGCACATGTTTGTGACATTTTCTGCTCAGGATGTCTTCGGGAATAAGCTCCGTAAGTGACGGTAAATCCTCGTGAATCACCCTGTATGATATTTGATCTCCATTTATTTATCCTATTTGTAGAGTTTTCTGTTCGAGAATACAACTCTATTTCTTAAAAAAAGTATTTTCTATTTTTACTTACATAAACTATCTGTACAAATTTTTATGAAAAACTAATGTCTCTGCCAATGACAATTTTTGTTTTCATTTTAGTGTAGGCAATGACTCTACATTCTTATATTTTTTAAAGGACGACTACAAAAATATTTGCACCGCACCGACTTCCAGTGCTAGAAGGTACCCTTGGTTGTTAGCCGGCAGAACCATCTAAACCTGAAACACAAGCTCACTATATAGAGGCGATTTTTTTTTAAATTTTGTTTAAGACATTAATTATTGTCGAAATGTAGTAGGACCTACAATAAGGTGGTCCTCATGCCACAAACTTATCGCTAGCATGACATAAAGTTGAACCTGAATCTCAAGCTTTACTTACCTCCTAAAGGAAGTCGTATAAAAAAATCTTAATCTTTGATTAAGTTTAAACTCGCGATATATGAATTCCAGAAGGAAATTACGGTAACCATTAGACTACCAAAGACAACACAAAGTAGAAAGTGTCTTCTTAGCAGGGTCTGAATTTTAAATGGGAGATGGTAAGGAATATAACTTAGGCCTATCGTTATAGTCGACCAGCTAGAGCTAAAAACCAACGTTAAAATCTAATTAATTCACGTGTGATTTGTGATAGATATAAATGTTATTCGTATAGAGTTTCTCAGTTTTCTTTGTCAGAATTCCTCTATTTCTCCAAAATTCAGTTTTTTTTTTTTCGTCGCCGATGAAGAAAGCAACTGAGGTTAATGCATGGTGTCGCCCTCCCACGAGGTAAATCCATACATTTCTGGCATAATGTGATGGAGCACCATTCTGGTCTTTTCCCTAGCAGATCCAATTTCGGCATTATCCTATGCCACACCTATGCGGAATTTGCTCGACAACTTCCTCGATACACTGCAGAGAACCCAGAGAGTGGGCTCCCAGGTCTCCTGACTTGACTCGACTTCGCTTTCTGGGATTACCTTAAGGAAAAGGCAAGTATACAAAGCGAAGATTCGTGATCTGCAATATCTACGAACGCGGATCGATGAAAAGTTCGTGGAATAACCGTCAACATGCTACACACGTTGTAAATAACCTGAAGTTCCGCCTACAACACGTTTTGAAATTGGAGGGTGTCATAGTGAACTTATTTTGTGATGTAGTCTATGATGAATTTGTCGGATACTCTGTATATTGAATTCATATTTGGAATGACTGGTACAAACTACAGTTCACAACTTTCAATAGATGAAAGGTATTAATTACAATTAAGTATATACTGAATTTGTGCAGAAAATTATCAGTGCACTGGCGAGGCGGCGGATTTAAAATGAATTCTCCACATGTAACTACATAGATTTTTTCAGATGAGGAATACTCTTAAAATCGTAATTGTTGTATTTGTTTGGACGTCGTGTCGTAGAATTATAAATACATTTCATCAGAATAAGCTACTATAAAATGAACAAAAGCGTAAGTACTTACTAACAATGACTTGCAAAGTGAAGTGGCCTTCGAAATGACTACGCATTTTACGGCATAAAATCTAACTCGTTTAACTGCGGCGTACGTATTTTTTTTTTTCCTTAAAGAAAAATGTTCAGCATGAATGTAAATTATTAGAAAAATCGTTTCACAATACTTACTTAGATTATATTACTAATACGTTATTTTATAAGAAAGGAATTACCTACAAATTAATTATTTTAAATTGGAATCATCAATATACAGTCAGGAGAAAAGGCACATGGTGTGAGAGGTGATAGTATGGTGATTCTGAACAAAACAGTTTATATGAACATATGCCCTGTTCTTAACAGTATCTGGCATACAGCTGTTTGAAAATCACGGGCGTCAGTCTCATGTCCTTCATCAGCACTCACATGTGGATGCAACCTAAATTATATTAGGTTGTAGTAGGATTAATTAAACATCCTGGACGTTGGATCGGTGGCGGTGGAGTCTTTTCTTGGCCACCTAGGTCACCCTACCTTCCTCCATTGGATTACTGCGTGTGAGGTTGGCTTAAGAGCTAAGTCTACAAGCGCAAAGTGGAAACAAGGGAAGAACTTCTGGCTCGCATTTTACATGCTTGTGCTCAAGTAAAGGAATGTCCGAATCAGCTCAGATCAGCAAAACAGCAGCTATCTACAAGAGCTGCAAAGTGCATTGAAGTTGACGGTGGACTTTTTAAACATGTTCTATAAAGAAAAGTACACAATTAACAGAACATAAGGTAACAGTGTTTTAATTTACTATCACCTGCACTTTTCCCGTTCTTCATTGTTTCTATTAGTTTTCTCCGAAATCGTTGAGAATAGGACATATCTTCATATAAACTTTTTTGTTCAGAATCATCAATATTATCATTCCTCAAACCATGTACCTTTCCTCCTGACTCACCTCTATTTGAAAGTGTTATTCTTGATGACTATGAAACTATACTACAGTTTTCCTGCAAATGTGTAGCTTAAGAAAATATTAGAAGCTCTCTTGAGATCTAAAATACAGTGTGTTCTAAAATAATATTTATACTCTTTGAACGTTAATAACTAGAGAGAGGGAGTTTAGGTCATTCGTCATCTCGTGAAACCAAATGCAAGCGTGCACCGTAGCTTACAGTAAGAACCTAATGGTGGGGGTATGTCTGCTAGCTGGCTGCGAGTGAAATAGTAGCGAGGGAAGGAAACTTCTAAGTCCACTTTTTGCTTCCCTTCACGCGCAGGGAGGTTTCACGAATAACGAATGGTCTATAGGCCTACATCGTACTATCATATGAAAATATTTATTAACAAATTCGGCCAGAGGCCTCCAATGTTAACTACTCTAAGTACACATGAATGTGGCAGAACAATGGAATAATGAAATTTTTATTTAAACGCAATGAAGTTTGAAATCATGGAAATTTAATTAATTGTACAATTATTATGGAAGTGCCATTCGTGAAAATAGATTTACTGGGTGTACTTGATGTTGATGTTACTGCTTTTGGTTAATTAGGTACTTTTGAATTCATTGATAAGAAGATTAGATTATGGCGTTCTTCTTCGATTCGTGAAAATGAATTGTGAACCATAAGCGAGATGTCAAAAGTGACAATATAAAATCAACACTACTGCAGTGATAGACGGCTCGAAGTGGTTGAAATTCAACGTATTCTTTCACTCCATTCGTGAATTAGTGCATGGGCGAAAGTCTCTGTTGTCTGATTATATCATTTGAGTTACTCGTATATAATTATGAATTGATTAATGAGCGAAATAGTCTCTGCTGTTTATTGTATCATTTGAGTTACTCTTATATAATTGTGAACTGATTAATGAGCGAAATAGTCTCTGAATTGTGAACTGATTAATGAACGAAATAGTCTCTGTTGTTTTATTGTGTCATTTGAGTTACTCGTACATAATTGTGAACTGATTAATGGATTAATGAGCGAAATAGTCTCTGTTGTTTTATTGTATCATTTGAGTTACGCGTACATAATTGTGAACTGATTAATGGATTAATGAGCGAAATAGTCTCTGTTGTTTTATTGTATCATTTGAGTTACTCATACATAATTGTGAACTGATTAATGGATTAATGAGCGAAATAGTCTCTGTTGTTTTATTGTATCATTTGAGTTACTCGTACATAATTGTGAACTGATTAATGAGCGAAACAGTCTGTTGTTTTATTGTATTATTTGAGTTACTCTTACATAATTGTGAACTGATTAAAGGGCGAAATAGTCTCTGTTGTGTTATTGTATCATTTGAGTTACTCGTACATAATTGTGAACTGATTAATGGATTAATGAGCGAAATAGTCTCTGTTGTTTTATTGTATCATTTGAGTTACTCGTACATAATTGTGAACTGATTAATGGATTAATGAGCGAAATAGTCTCTGTTGTTTTATTGTATCATTTGAGTTACTCGTACATAATTGTGAACTGATTAATGAGCGAAACAGTCTGTTGTTTTATTGTATTATTTGAGTTACTCTTACATAATTGTGAACTGATTAAAGGGCGAAATAGTCTCTGTTGTATTATTGTACCATTTGAGTTACTCGTACATAATTGTGAACTGATTAATGAGCGAAACAGTCTGTTTTATTGTTTTATTTGAGTTACTCTTACATAATTGTGAACTGATTAAAGAGCGAAATAGTCCCTGTTGTTTTATTGTATCATTTGAGTTACTCGTACATAATTGTGAACTCATTAATGAGCGAAACAGTACCTGTTGTTTTATTGTATCATTTGAGTTGCTCGTACATAAATAATTGTGAACTGATTAATAAGCGAAATAGTCTCTGTTGTTTGATTATATCATTTGAGTTACTAGTGCATAATTGTGAATTGATTAATGAGCGAAATAGTTTCTGTTGTTTTATTGTATCGTTTGAATTACTTTTACATAATTGTGAATTTATTAATGAGCGAAATAGTATCTCTTGTATTATTGTATCATTTGAGTTACTCGTACATAATAAAACTGTGAACTGATTAAAGAGCGAAATAATCTCTGTTGTTCATAGACAAATAAATAGACTGTTCGATTACGTCATTTTAGTTACTCGCACATAATTTTTTTAAAGATTGCCCTTCCTATCTGGCTTTCTGTATCCCGATCCAGTCCTTGAAAAGTGAAATCTCATTTGCTCATTTGCAGTTTTGTCATATTTCTGCTTGTCTAAGGTCTCAATATAAGTGAGCACATTAACACTGTCTATTATCTTAATTACTGAATACTATTTGTATAGATTCTATTAATTTATGCATAGACCACTGGTACGTTATCACACGTAGAGTAAAATTTATTATCGTTAAATAATTTGTTTTATTTTATCGGTATATAATTTCTGTGAATACAATTGATTATAATTAAACGTTGTTGAGAAAATATTATGTTAATGCTGCCGTTGTCCAAAGATTGGACCTTCTGTTCGTTTCGTCCTCACTCTTGTAAGACAAGATTAGGCGCTCACAGTACAGAGACACCCTGGTCATGTGGCCCGCGTTGCGGAAGACTATCGCTTAAGTCAACACAGGACAAGCACAATATAATGTACAAACAACAAATCGCTATGTAAAGAAGATAACATACAATACCTTCACTTAACATCCAGGGGCCTGTTTTACAAAACTACAAGTTAAAGGTCTGCAAGCGTACAGGAAAGTGCACTGTTAAGTGTAAGTTACAGGGTACAGGCGTTTCTTTATTTAGTACAGGGCTTATTTGACTTGAAAGGAAAAGAAGCTATTTAAGAAAACCATGGCTTCTGCAATGTAGGTCATGGCGATGCTTCTTTGTTCACACCACCGCCCTCTGGATTACCTTAATTGCGCGGCGGTAGTTACAAATTATTATGAGCAATTGCCTTGATGTAAATTGTAATGCAGAAATGGATTCTAAAGTGAATGAAATGATGAGGAGAAAGAATATTTTGTTCGGAGTCTTTTTCTGAAACGCTTACAAAATAAGACACAATAATTAATTATAGTAACGTAACTTATAAACTATATTCCACCACTGACAGATGAGTAGGATTTGTATAATATTTTTACTACACTGATAGCTTAAGACTTGCACAACTGTAAAGAAAGCAGCAAAACAGTACAACGTGGTCTGTTGTAACGAAAATCCGAGCTCCAGCATAACGGTAAGGCATCATGTCACAAATACGTTCACGTCTGAATATTTCTGACAAAATAAATATTATTCAATGCCTTGGAAACAGCGCAGATATTAAGGAATTGCTTGTGAAGTTAAGGTAATATTTATTTATTTATTCATTCCTTTCATTTTTCCTTATTCCTTCATTTATTTATCCATTTACCTCTTTATTACTTACTTACTTACAAATTGCGTTTAAGGAACCCGAAGGTTCATTGCCGCCCTCACATAAGCCCGCCAGCGGTCCCTATCCTGTGCAAGATTAATCCAGTCTCTATCATCATATCCCACCTCCCTCAAATCCATTTTAATATTATCTTCCCATCTACGTCTCGGCCTCCCTAAAGGTCTTTTTCCCTCCGGTCTCCCAACTAACACTCTATATGCATTTCTGGATTCGCCCATATGTGCTACATGCCCTGCCCATCTCAAACGTCTGGATTTAATGTTCCTAATTATGTTAGGTGAAGAATACAATGCGTGCAGTTCTGTGTCGTGTAACTTTCTCCATTCTCCTGTAACTTCATCCCGCTTAGCCCCAAATATTTTCCTAAGCACCTTATTCTCAAACACCCTTAACCTATGTTCCTCTCTCAGAGTGAGAGTCCAAGTTTCACAACCATACAGAAGAACCGGTAATATAACTGTTTTATAAATTCTAACTTTCAGATTTTTGGACAGCAGACTAGATGATAAAAGCTTCTCAACCGAATAATAACACGCATTTCCCATATTTATTCTGCGTTTAATTTCCTCCCGAGTGTCATTTATATTTGTTACTGTTGCTCCAAGATATCTGAATTTTTCCACCTCTTCGAAGGATAAATCTCCAATTTTTATATTTCCATTTCGTACAATATTCTGGTCACGAGACATAATCATATACTTTGTCTTTTCGGGATTTACTTCCAAACCGATCGCTCTACTTGCTTCAAGTAAAATTTCCGTGTTTTCCCTAATCGTTTGTGTATTTTCTTCTAACAAATTCACGTCATCCGCATAGACAAGAAGCTGATGTAACCCGTTCAATTCCAAACCCTGCCTGTTATCCTGAACTTTCCTAATGGCATATTCTAGAGCGAAGTTAAAAAGTAAAGGTGATAGTGCATCTCCCTGCTTTAGCCTGCAGTGAATTGCAAAAGCATCAGAAACTGACCTATACGGACTCTGCTGTATGTTTCACTGAGACACATTTTAATTAATCGAACTAGTTTCTTGGGAATACCTCTTTATTTACTAATTTAATTAATTCATTCATTCATTTATTGTATTTTATAGATATCTTGTAGGAAATAAAATTAATTTGTATGAGATTCACATTTTATAACGCATTAACAACTCTTAAATACCCATTCCCGTATGACAGATTTTTTACTGTCCATAATATTCCTTGACCTTCATGCTCTACCTAAATATGATGCTCGCCGATTGCAGGGACTTGCTCCGCGCGTTATGTCTAAGTAGGTAAACATTGGCTTTCTTCTACATCGACGGAGCAAGATTTCGTACGAAACTCATGTCGTTGTAACGAAGTTTAACTGTATTAAATTGTCGCATTGAAGCATTTTTCTTCGTCAAATTAAATTAAGAAATGCATGCAAAAGTGCAAGTGTTTTGGTGGGGGATAGGGGTGAGGGTAGGAGACATTTTCTGGAATAATCATATCAGAGTAGAATTAACAGTCAGACTACGTTCTACGAAATTTCAAGATTAAAAATGTCGTAATAGCCGTCACAGTCTTTCTTCGGTATAATTAAGGATCTATAATTACTGTAATTATCGTATAATAAGTCTATGAAAGCGGTTAAGAGTCTCGATTGTGCTTCACTGCTAAGCACAAGACGTTGACCAGACAAGAACTACTTCATCACGTAATTTAAAGACGTAAAACATGCATAGTATGCTGCATTTAGAATCGGATGAGGTAATATAAAAGAAAATATATCAAGCCAGTATATTATTATAATAAAGAGAAAGATCTTTAGTCCCGACAGAAAAAACTGTTTCATTCAATTAATGAAAATTGCCCCCATTTGCATGGGACGTAGAGAGAAAAGTGAACACTTGTTCACTTAAAAATGCTCGCAGGTGAGTCCCGGGGCGCCGCCACGCCGGCCTAACGACAAGAGCGGTACCCTTATTTATTGTACGCTTGTTCTGTCCCAATTTACCTCCCGCAGTCGCGTCGTATTTAGCATATATGAGTTATAGGGCCCGTTGTGAACTAGACCCTCGTAGACTCTATAATGGTATGGAAAACGTCTCACAGTATTCCGACATGGTGCTAATCAATGCCTTTTTAATAGACAGGAATAAGTTCTTGAGCAAGGTCGTAGTTACAGTTGCTCCTTCACCTTCGTGAAGCTTGATGATGTCGGAGAAGTGCAAGAAGCTGAAATAGAACCTGAGAAAAGATGCAGAGTTGAGACCGAATGATACCGGATGAATTAAGTAGTGGGAGAGAGAGAGAGAGAGAGAGAGAGAGAAATAAATCGTCCGGCCTTAATTAAGGATGACCACGAGGATCCGGAAATTAATAGCAAATAAAAATATAATTAATTAAATATGAGTATTGTTATAAAAATAAAATGTAATAATTAAACACCTCTGATTATCAATTATAAAATAAAATCTTAGGAGTTGAATCAAATAGTGTAAGTTCTTACAGTCAATTACTTAACAATATTACATGCATTGAACCTTTATGTTATTACATAAAATAGTATTTACAAATTATGACAAACGTTTTCACCAATAAATTTGGCATCTTCAGGTCACATTAAAAACATATTAATATAAAATGAACACTTAAGATATTCCAATTAAACACAATCGTTAAAAATTAAAAACTGGTGTAAAAGGCAGTCTGAGTAATATGCCATTAAAATACGTGTAGCAAAATGATGTTACCAAGATGTCGTGGAGGATGCTGATAACACTGTATTAACATGGAAGTGTACAGAGCGAAGACAGAAGGCATGACAATCTTCAAGTTTATGCAGGTATAGTTCTCAAAATGATTAAAATATGCTACAATATATACGACGATCGTAAAAGTTCAATGCATGTAATATTGTTAAGTAATTGACTGTAAGAACTTACGCTATTTGATTGATACTATACTTATCGGACCCAACATGCCTTTAAAATCTTAGAAGTTGACTTTAAAATTATACTTATAAATAAAAGATTTTATTCAAAATTAGCATATCCTTAATTAAGGCCTTCTGAGTGGTATAAATGAAATCGTATATTCTGCTGGGAATCTTTAAGAATTTGCGAGATGATTTTTTGAATTTAAAAAGATGATATTGATAATTGTTTAAAGAATTATGCCTATGTAAATTTTGGTAAAGAACTCTCAGCACCAAAAAATAAATCTTTCATTGATCAATTGAAGAGAGGGATGTTATACTTGGCACTAAGGTAGGGAATACAAGGTTCATAAATGGCCCTCTTTTCAAGATCAACCTGATGAGCTTGGTTTAAATCTCTCTCCATGCGTATAGTTGGATCTATGATAATAGCCTTTTGTTGTTGCCTGTTTATTGCTATTATATCCGCTCTTGTGTGAGAGTCGTCTTCAGAAATACAGTGGACCTCTTCATGAACTTCCCAATCCTTGTTTCGGAGAAGACAGGCGATAGCTCCACGGACTCTATTATGCCTGTTGTTACGCAATAGCTCTCCTTTCCGACAAAAGCCCAACATATGGATATGGATATGGTTACCAGACGTCCAGAAAATCCCGAATATACTTACATTTTAACCTTCTATCCGGCGTCTGGGGGGAAATTCTGAAAAATCTTTAATGTCCGAAATTTTGAGAAACAAATATTCATTATACAGAGCGTTATAAAAGTATGGAATATTGCTTATAACTTCTTAAATTTTAATTTAAAAAAGGTTTTATACAAAAGCTGTTGGAGATAAACCATATAATATGGTAGCAATGTTCGAAAATAGTTATTCAGGCATACAAGGTATGGCAGCAAACTTTATTTTTTTAAATGGCACCCTATATTAAAATTTATATATTCCGAATCTCCATTAAATTTTACGTATGAATGTGTAGAAATTTTACCCATCCATCCGTTTCCTGTCTTTTAACTATTTATTAAACTTGTTTCGTTAACTTCAAACTTGAGACAAATAACTATGTAAAATCATATTGAGAAGACCACAAAACAAAACATTATTACTAACCAAACTTTACCACAGATGCTCAAAATGAGAACCATTTATAGCCAAACAATGTTCCAGTCTATAACGAAAACTGTCCATCTGAGATGGATTGTGATAAATCATGAGATGGAACAGATTAGTCATGTAACTGTGAGAAAGACGATGGACTTGTTTTTGTGATAGACTGGGACATTGTTTGGCTGTGGTTGATTCTTATTTTGAACATCTTTTTTTCAAGTTTTGTTAGTAATAGTGTTTTGTTTAGTTTTATGGCCTACTCAACATGATTTTACATACTTATTTGTCTGAAGTTTTAAGTCCACGAAACAAGTTTAATAAATAGTTAAAAGACACAAAACGGGTGAATGGGTAAAATTTCTACACCTACATACGTAAAATTTAATGAAGATTCGGGATATATAATTTTTAATAAAAGGTGCCATTTAAAATAATAAAGTTTACTGCCACACCGTGTATGTCTGAATAACTAATTTTCCTTAAACACTGGTATCATATTAGGGCCTATATGGTTTATCTCAAACAGCTTTTGGATAAAACTTTTTTTTATAAAATTAAAATTTAAGTAGTATTTCACACATTTTTAGCACTCTGTATGTATAAATCTACCTTTCAGGTATAGCTCCCTATAAAGATGGCTTTAATAATTTCAAGGAAAAAATTGTTCCAGGACCGGGTATCGAACCGGGACCTTTGACTGAGCACGCCAACGATCTACCGACTGAGCTACCCAGGAACTCTATCAGACCCTGGCTTGAAATCATTCCAGCCAGCTTTACAGGGAGCTATACCTTAAAGCCAGATTTGTATAATATACGTTACTGTTAACAGAAAACCACAAATTTAAGTCGCACAGAGAGTGTGCACTCAATGTTGGGCCCTGACGTTCTGTCAACCCACTTGGGGTATGTGATTATAAAGGGAAAGAGCCGGGGTCTGGTAGAGTTCCTGGGTAGCCCAGTCGATAGAGCGTTGGCACGCTCAGTCAAAGGTCTTTAAATATTCAATAGTTTAAAATAGATTAGTGACTCGGGAAAGGAATTAGCCTAACTCACCACGGCAACATAGATGTCATTGATCATAGTAATTTAATAGTCTCTGGTATCATGGAGTGGACAATAGATGTCGCAACAGTGCAATGGCCCTACCAAGGTGGCTGGATAGCAATACAAATACTGCACTGATTCGCAAAGTGCTGAAGTACGAAACTTATGAGTAGTTGTTCAGTTGAATCACGTACGCCAAATGCCGAAAAGAAAATTTAAATTCACTCATGTTTTAGCACAGAAGTACACGTGTTTACAACAGGGGAAATGAATACAAAGCATAGTGCCTTATTTGTCCTCCAACAACAGAGGAATATGTTTTTATAATAAAGTTTATAATGTTTTGGTGCACGCTGAGGAGATCACTACGCCAAAGAGTGCCTCGCCACTGATGATGTCTACCGTAGCTGTAGATGAAACGTCTGGCTGTAACATCGCCAGTAGACCACGGCCTAATAGCCCGGATAATTCACCGCACAATCCCTGAAAACTGCCACTGTATTGATTTCTTTGCATATTTAAGCTGTTATTTAACGTGGTTAATCGTATTATTAAAAACATTGCAATACTAGGTTTGTTCCAGCACGGTTCACAATTGATTCTGAACTTACTGCTCATGCGCAGTAGCTCAATGTGGGTTCCAACAAGACTAGAACTGATTCCGAACCGACACTGAACTCAGAGTTCCCTGTTCCAACGTGCTTTAGAATTCGTTCGGAACGAGTAAAATTGGTTCTCGATTAAGAGCAGGAACTGGGAATTCTGAACTGCTGACGCATGCGCAGATGGTTTAATCTGAAGTTATGGTTAAAATGCTTCGAGACTAGACAGGTTAAAATAAAAAGATAGTCCATAATGATTGATTTAGAAGGTGATAGCGATATACTTTACGAAGAATTAAGTTCGGAAGATGAATATAATTATAATACGAGGAGAAACTCCGAAGGCCTTGAAAGAACAGTTCAAGAAACGTTCCAACAACGTAAAATACCGAACTAGTTCTGACATCGTATACAATAATTGGCGCATGGGTCGAAAGAAGTTCGGTATTAGTTCGGAATTGCTTGCTGGAACAAACCTATTATTATTTAGATCTACCACTAAGTTAGTAAAGGTGATTTATTGCTTTAATTCATTATAATTTCGAAATAGCCTACCTATTATTGTATAATTTTCATTTTATATACGACATGCGTTATTTTATTCCGATCTTATCTGCTGAATGTTGTCACCAATTTACAGAACTTGATTACCGAAACACAAAAAATACGTAAAATTGCCTTAATATCGGTAAGAATTGCCTATCGCGTGCAAGAAATGACCAAAATGTTTATTAAAAGTTCATTTATTGCTTCTAGAACAAGGTACACAATAGTCATCTTATTTGACTCACTTTTTTGTGTTCTTAAGTACAGGGACAACATTTTATTTTTACTTCAATTTTTATTGTACCTGAGTTTTTGAATGTACTTCACTCCCACCTTTTCTATTTATAAAGTTCCAACTGTCCTCCAGACAGAATCAAGGCCGCATATAGTAAACAGCACTGAGTTAGTGAGCATAGTACGTTCCAGAAATATGTTCGCGTTTTCCAGTGACGAAAGAGCTTTCAATATTGAATCATTTTCCCACAGGTACTGTCCATTTGCATACGTCGCATCCCGATTTCCCCCACCTGCTTCTGCACGCCCCTCTGTAAAAGCTGGGCTGTCTTAGCTCTTTTCTGAAAACATTAATTTCTGTTAGAAATTGGACGTTTATGTAATATTATACAACTGTTTAAAATAACTTAAATAAAAGGGCCTCGTTAAGTAATTAACTGCCACGTGATTTCCCCCCTTTCTACGATCATGCGGCATAACCACTTGGACGGACAGTAGGTAGCATGTCTGAGTAATTTTATCTATGTGGGTCGGGCAGAAGTGAAGATTGAATTTACAGTACGTAAGGTACTCTTTTATAGAGTAGGTACAGAATTATTTCAACATGAGTTACTAGTACGAAGGACGAAACTGGCAATTGGAATTAGATGCAATAGTCTATAGTGCGATAATATACACAAAAGAACTGAAGCCTGTCTCGAAATGAACGGCCACCATTTTCAAATATGTGTTTAAATATCCATATTATGATTATTTTTCAATTTAACTTCATTCTCTAAATTGCATGCTAATGTGCTGTAGACAGTATAATATCCACTGAATAATGAATACGTTCGCATGGATAACTCAGTTCGTGAGTAAAAACACATTGTTAATACAGTACTGCATTTTGATTAAACAAAAACCTAATGAAAATTATCGAAGTCAAAATTGCGATATTTCCTAGTTTACATAAATGGATGAAGTACTTTTCTTCCCTCCTATACCTAGTAAAGTGATTTGTGTTTTACGCCAGTATCATCGAACTCCAGCCGTGGAAGGGGGTAGCGAACGGTGTTTCCGGTTCTCTAAAGGTATAGCCAGGTTAGTATTAAAATGTTAGTAAAAATAAAATTATGTCCCTGTACATTTCTTAATACCTATAAATAAATCAAATTAATTAATTTAACACATAGATTCAGTTTTGAATATTTCAGTCTTCTGAAATTCAATTTTGCTTGTGCTTGCATGTTTCGATATTAAATCACTTTCTTACTGTTGCATAATGCTGTAGTGGGATATTGGAAAGCGACTGCGGCTGTTTGTAGTTTTTAGAGCTTTCTTCTCAGAAAAGTACACTGAAAGTGAAATGGAATAAAAGTTAAAAATGAACCATAGGCCCTAATATATAAAATGTGACAAATTGACCACAACTAAACAATTACATACAGACGTAAACTTAAAATAATAGTCTACCTAGAATCCAAAATGGCAAAAAACTATAAAAATGAGTATTAATTAGACATTCTTGGAGCTCTGTGTAAAATAGAATACGAAGAGTCCACTGCAAGAATGATGGATGTCATTTGGAATACATTTTGCAGGAGAAGCAATTGAAAGTTTGAAGTGCTTAGAGCTCAAAGCTTAACTGTGATTTTCCGATCATTACTGGACAATGACTATCAGTGTTAATGCCATATAACTCTGTATGTACATTCTATATGTCTTAAGCTATGCATTGACAGTCTTGGTTCATTTTCGACAAGAAAGTGACATCCATCATTCTTGCAGTGGACTCTTCATATAATATCCGGGTTCTGATTATCACTGAATGTTCAGATAGAAACTTGAAACTTATCCGATGTATTTTACAGAGCCTCAAATGTCGATGTGTGACGTGTTGCTAACACTGCTACTAGTCTTCACGCTGTCTCGCCTCATTTTGAGCTTAATGCACCACAGGGAGTCATTACACGGCGAACTTACTTCAGAAAGATCGATTTTACACTCTCAACAGTTGAAGATGCGGGCGCGATGTTTCTTTTGAAACTTTGTGTTTACTGTCATCACTTAATGATCGTCACACAGATATTTGAAGACATTAAGGGTTGAAAGATCAAGGAATTGGACCCTTTTTGAAAAATGGGTTTTATTTTCACACAATCCAATACAGTTAACATTAACATAAAAATTAGCACTATCAAACACAATACATGGAACATGTGACGTAGATATTAAAATTCAATAGTCTGTAGACCAGTGGTCGGCAAAGATTTCGTCATATAAAATGCAGCCCGCAATACAGAGTAAAGCGACAGTAGGAGGGAGAGGATATCCAAACTGTTTAACATTGAATGAACAAGGGGAGGGAGATCGTGCCTTACCCCTCCATCGTTTGTGTATTAAGGGGTTGATTGACGACTCATGAAAATATGCCGATCACTGCTGTAGACGAAAAATAAATTAAGGTTGAAAAATTATTTTATTTTGATGCTGAAAGTAATTACTACTAAAGAAATCACTTTATCGTGGTTATATTAAATACATCATATTAAATAAACGATAAATTAATAACCAGACAAGTAAAAAATGAATACATTTTAGACTATTAATGGAACAATAATTTAAGTTCAGAGTAAGACGTTCATGCACAAATTCTTTCTTTTTCTTCCTTTCTTTTCTTTCTTTCTCTTTTTCATTCCTTTTTCTTTCTTTCTTTCTTTTCCTTCTTCTTTCTTTCATTTGTTCTTTTTTTCCTTTGTTTTTTATTTCTTTTTTTTCATTCCTTCTTTTCTTTCTTCACCTCTTTCATTCTTTTTCCTTCTTTATCTTTCTTCCTTCCTCTCTCTTCCTTTCATTTCCTTTCTATCTCTCCTTTCTTTCTTTTCCTTCTATTATTTCTCTCTTTCTTTCATTCCTTTTCTTTTTCTTTCTTTTCTTTTCATTCTTTCTTTCCTTCTTCCTTAATGTTTCATACTTTCTTTCGTTCCTTCTAAATGTTTCATTCTTTCTTTTGTTCCTTCTTTCCTTTCTTTCCTTTCCTTAATAGTATTCCATATTTGTACCTCCATTTTATCAAATATGTTATATTTTGAGGAAATTATTTTTTTTTCAAACATTTTATAACACGTTACGAACTTCTAAGTTCGGCGTACCATTCACAGGGACATTCAGCAATAAAAAAGATGATACTTTACGTTCAGTATTCAAAACATGTGGGTTCCGAAACGAAAAAAAAAATGGTATTCCATATTTGTAACACTTTCTCTAATAGTTATGGTTCATGTTGCACTATTGAAGATTTTAGTGATTTTAGAAATTAATCTGAACACTTCAACAAGGTTATACGAAACAAACTGCTTTACTTTGTTACAAGTTATTAGCTGCATAAATCAATAACAGGAAGTCCTACTTTAGGGGCTTTTAATTAGAATGGATAGGAATTTTCTATCTCTAATCTCGTTCCTGTGAGATACAAGACGTGTAACTAATGGACTCGTATTCATCTGCGATGCTTGTAGGGTAATGTTTCACGAATATAACCACGATCCACCGTAAGCTATCTTCGTATTAAAAATATTTGTTACTTCATGACATAACGAATTACGAAATATTTCCACATAATATTCTCTATCAAGGACGTAAAGAGAAACTAGAACTAAGAAAGAAATACAGGTTACAGATGGTATTATAATATTGATGATTTCAGACATTACCTACTCTCTTTTAATAAAAGCGAAGGAGTGTAGTGTGTTTCAAAACTTGTACAACATTTCCCATTATGTAACAATATGGTCCTTCCTCTATCATTACTGCGCTGTTAATGGCCACCAAAACGCCTACTTGTACGTACGTAACGATTCAAGCAAGGGTGGTTGTCGCTCAACCAATTCCAGATAGTATAGGCTGAACTGCAAAACATTATGAAAACATTTGTTTGATAAGAGATGGATCAACAACCAAGAAGGTTTCGTCCCATGTTCTGCGCGCTCACCATCTTTTAATCCCAGCCATTTTTTAACGTGAAGCATTTATACTCTAGTAACAAATGAATACAATGTTACAAAAACTTCAACATCTGACGTCATTGCTTAGCAACGGATCAGACTCTTATGTTGTTATGGTGTTTGGGATAAACATAATTTCTTGTATGTATTGCTGTATATTACATTAATTTGTAATTATAAACTTCGTAACTCCCACTTTAAAATAATTTACCCATATACATACTATAAAAATAACATACAAAGTATACAGTTATAATTCTAGCCTTATTATAACAAATAGCGGTGAACATTTACATTTTATCAAAGGAAATCCTGATTTTTACAGTATATTCAGAAGAAAAAATATTTGTACTCTGAAAATATTCGTTCCCCATCACAAGACGTTACTGGAGCAAATCTGAAATACTAATAAAACTAATTCATAGTGGTAATGCTAGTGATACTGATAATGTTAATGTTATGTGACTTGTTCTCGTAAAAATATATGGAAATAAAAATATGAAATTATTAAATATGATTATTGAAAATAAACAGATGAAAATGAATGAAGCTCCTTTATTAATATTTTTTTTTATTTCTAGTAATGTTTTAAATTCTATATGTAAGCTTGTTAATAACATTTCATAAAATATAATGCCGTGATGGAACTAATCGAAAGCTTATTGGAATAATAAATAGCCTAATATAGTTCTAATTCAATTTAATGATAAATTTATTACACTTGTTGATAGATCAAACACTGAAAATAAGTTACTTATCATGATACAGTATATCATACTATCATCAGGTGAACAACAACTTTGTGAATCTAATAGTGAATCTCGTATGTGACACATAACATTAAACCCATAAATGTTTTCTAGAAAATTGTTCATTTCTATTGTAATGGCAGCTAGGAAGTTCGTATCGTAATTCTTATGTTGAATGAACTTGGACTATAAATGCTGGTTCACAATAAGCCTGGAACAGAAATGACAACGAGAACGAGAACGGAAATATTGTTAAAATAAATATACTTAAATATGAGCATTCACAATGCACTATTGTGAATGCTCATATTTAAATACATTTATTTTAACAATATTTCCGTTCTCGTTTTCGTTGTCGTTTCCGTTCCCAGTTTATTGTGAACCAGCCTTAACGCAACCGAATGCATAGTAGCACAGTAGCACGAGACGTCAACAGACCAGCAAAACAAACAAGTATTTACGGCTGGTAAATAAACTTGTCTTTCAACGACGTTTAACGAAGAATAATTCGAAAAAAAATAAACGCGTTACACACTCCTGTTTGCATAATTATTTAATAACCGATAGGTTTACTTTTTTGGAATCAATCATAATATTAACATTACGTAAATAATTCAATAATAACATAATAGCTCACTTTGTTCAAAACCTAAACTATTAACCTATTCTTCAAACTATTCAGGACTGCACACAGCTCCACAGAATGATACTATTCGTTGTTTATGTGAACTGCGTCTCGTCTGTAGCGAGCGAAAGCAGGGCGAGGCACTCCTCGCTGTACTCAATTGAAATCTGCTGTTTTGGTACGAACTTCCTACCTACTCTCTTAACAGTCGAGAAGTAACGACTCCTTCATGAATTGTAGATGTTCTTGGAAATAATGAAGACCTGTAGATTCTGTAGTGGACATAATGGAAACTGTTGTCTTATTACCTGTATATTCATGTTATAAGTTTCTGTATGTGTTTTATAGCACATTGTATACATTTTGTTGGTTTGCAGTGCCTCCAGATTTGGTCAGCTGAAACCTTCCTGGATACACACGCTAGTATGGCAGAGTTGAATGATGGACATAGTAAGTTCAGATTTATTACTTTTGTGATAATATTATGGATAGGCTTAAGGATTTGAATAAAGGTAAATTTGAATAAAATTATTACTTTCAGATACAAGACAGCAACATTGGAAATTATACTTCTGTATAGTTTATAGAAAGAGTAAAGCATTTGTATTCCACGCGCTTGCCGACAAAGCGACTCTGATTGGTTCACTCGTCGTCTGCTTCCATGTTGGCTCCAAAATTTGAGGATAGCTTTATAGAAAAGCGTTCGATAGACATAAACTTTCATTCTCTGGAGTGTTTGAAGACAGAAAAAATGTGTAAGTTTATATTATGGAGGATTGCAAGTAGAACTAAGAGCAAAATTGTTTATAGTATCTTGAGAGTATGAAGTGAAATAAAAAGCGTTTGACCATTTATGCAATTTGAGTTGTGTGCTACGTTAATTTTACTATGAAAATATGTAAAACAATTGGAAAGTGCCGTGCCTCAACCATGTCAATAGGAAAATCTCGTAGCTACCGGACTGCCTAAAGCTCGTCCTATACTATTGTTAACTTCAAGCACAGTTTGGTAGCTATCAGATCGTGAACGATTGTTTCGATCGGGCCCTTAAGAAGACCAGCGTTAAAGATAAAAATTTAAAACTCTAAAAATTTGTTGAGAATTAGGAGAACTATTGGCACATGTCTAACTCAGTAACAAGAAAAATTATATATTCATTTAGTGTTCTCCCCAAGGGCAAGTCTTTCACTGCAAACCCGGCTTTCTGTAATCTTTCCTATTTTTGCCTTCCTCTTTGTTTCCTCATATGATCCATATATCTTAATGTTGTCTATCATCTGATATCTTCTTCTACCCCGAACTCTTCTCTCGTTCACCATTCCTTCCAGTCCATCCTTTAGTAGGCAGTTTCTTCTCAGCCAGTGATCCAATCAATTCCTTTTTCTCTTCCTGATCAGTTCCAGCATCATTCTTTCTTCACCCACTCTTTCCAACACAGCTTCATTTCTTATTCTGTTTCTCCACTTCACACATTCCATTCTTCTCCATATCCACATTTCAAATGTTTCTCTTCATTTCACCGTAATGTCAATGTTTCTGCCCCATACAATGCCACCCTTCATACAAAGCACTTCACTAGTCTCTTCCTTAGTTCTTTTTCCAGAGGTCCGCAGAAGATGCTTCTTTTTCTATTAAAAGCTTCCTTGGCCATTGCTATCCTGCTTTTGACTTCCTGGTAGTAGCTCACGTTACTGCTTGCAGTACACTCCAAGTATTTGAAGTTGTCCACTTGCTCTACTGCCTCATTTAGAATTCGCAAGTTTATCTTCTATATTTTTCTTCTTATCACCATTTATATATATATATATATATGTGTGTGTGTGTGTGTGTGTGTGTGTGTGTGTGTGTGTGTGTGTGTGTGTGTGTGTGTATATATATATATATATATCATGAAACATTATTGCTATGATTTTGTAAGGGCGTTCAAACTTCAGACGTTCGCTCCCGGAAAACTGCAAGAAATTACATACCATATTTTGCCTTGGAGCCACAGAATTATTGGGATCCAACACATTTCAGATATCATTTCTACGTGAATACTTGTGAATATCGTTATCGTAAAATGCAGGTAAAATTATTCATGAAAGAGTTTAATATTATGTTGGTACTTTTAGCTATTTTTGTGCATTCGTTATTATAGAGCCTAGCACAAGTTAAATCATTAATGTTGAATTTTCTCAAAATATGTAAAACATGAAATTCTTCCTCTTTTTTGATGCAGATCTAGTTTTTAGTTATTAGAGATATATTTTCTAAGTGATGAAGATGCCACACCAATACTTGAAAATCTTGTAGCCATGTAGTACTAATTTCGTAATTTTCCTCACCGTCGTCGTTTGAAAGCGAGAGCACGAATAGTAAAACGCTACTCTTGTTTATGCAGAACTGTATAGGAGATTAGCTGCCAGTCATTTATAATTTATGTAAATGCAGGAAGTGTAAGTACCGATAGATGACACTTCCGCTTATTGCATTAATCACTAGAATGGAATAAAGTTCCATTGGAAGTTCAAAATGAAACTCTCAGAACAAATAGTAGTCTCGTATATATTTTCTTCTAATGTTTTTACGTCACTCTGCAACTAAATATTCATAGATTAGTTCAAAGGCGTGATGATGATGATCACGATATACCAATATAGGTCTATTTTTATTGTACGTTGCATGTCAATATGCACACAGATGTAATTTGTTCCCGCTAATTTCCATATTCAATAGAGGCCAACTGATTACCGTCAAACGCTCTCTAAACACGTGACGAGTGTTTTAAGAAGCTGAGAATTTCTGGCATTTGTTTATTAAGCTGCTTAATGGCTCTTTCAACAGTGGCGGCCATGTGGCCTCGAATGTAAATTAGTGGAGTTATTAAGACTGACGGACTGAAGAGACGAGGAGGCATTGGTTCTATCTAGCATAAAGGTACAAACTGCCTTAAAGAACTGAATAAAATCACGAATCGTTTTCTTACGTACTAAATACCTTCTTCATAAATCTAAGAAGTTTTATGGGAAGGTGCGATTAAAAAGCAAATCAATTTTGTATAAAAAGTCCGAGCTATACAAACAGTATGGCACACTAATAAAATTGTCGTTCTGGATGGTATAATGGTTGCCATGTTTTCCACTAGATCTTAAATTCGTGGATTCATATCCAGACGAAGACGTCAGAATTTAAAGTCATAACCAGACAGCGGATTTTCGGTCCCTACACAGCGACAAGACGTCACGTCCCTAGGCGTACGGAGGGAGCGTAACAATGACCTCCCTGCAACTGACGTACACCGAACGTTCAGTATAGGGACCGAAAATCCGCTGTCTGATCATAAGAAATCCTGTTCTTGGCAGACAGTTCCAGATAAAATTTGTCGGCCACTTTCTCTCACTTACGTTGAATTTAAATGTTTCAATAACCTCTGCAGTTGAGGGAGTTACTGTTACTACTATTAACGCCACCACGACTGTGACTCGACTAGTACTGCTACTAAAAATAGTCGTCACCCATTACAGGTCATGAAGACCCACGAATAACGGGAGGTCAAGACTCCCACCTGTACGTACATTTGTACAATCGGCATTGATGTTAGTATGGATATCAGTCCTACGTGCCCGCTACCTTTACTCGCAATGAAATAGGCTACCACTAGTACTCATTTCTGTTAGAGACTGAGTAAACCCAGAGACACATCGCGCCCTAAGGATTAGATCAATGGAGAAAATCCATGACCCCAATGCGAATAGAACCCGCGATCTTCAGGCTTCCAGCGTTATGCTTTAAGCGCGCGGCTATCACGAGTCCCAATAATGCTGCTGCTTCTACTACTACTACTACTACTACTACTACTACTGCTACTGCTATTGCTACTACTATTGATGCTGCTACTACTACTATTGATGCTGCTACTACTACTATTGATGCTGCTACTACTACTATTGCTGCTGCTGCTGCTGCTACTACTACTACTACTACTACTACTACTACTACTACTACTACTACTACTACTACTACTACTACTACTACTACTACATAGGTATCTCTAACTCGACTTCTTCTTCTTCTTCTTCTTCTTCTTCTTCTTCTTCCTTCATGCGTTAGACATTGTCTGTAACAATCTACATATGAGGCGTTCAGAAGTCAACATGATTAACTCCACTTTTGGTTATTTCAGAGATTCTAAGTTGGCAATGTATTAAATTTTCAGTGATCAATGTGATTAACTCCATAGTTCAGTAAAAAGCCCACAAAATGCAGTATTCTTCTTGACTACATCACAGAATCAATTATTTGTATTTAACTTTAACCTTGAATATCTCAAAATCTTTGGAAAAGGAGTTAATCATGTTGACTTCTGAACGTCTCATATCTTGTTCATGCCACCGTTTTTTGGGCCTTCCTATATTTCTTTTCCCTACCGGTTTATAATTCTTAAAATCAAATGGTAGCCTCTCTATGTTCATTCTTTTTATATGATTTATCCACTTGGTTTTATACTCGATTTGTTCTTCAAACTATATTGTTTAAAGTTTTCGACGTAAAGACAGATCGGTGTACTATAAGACTCCATTGACATAATGGTCAACAAGAAACCGGCCTTCAGCAAAGTCAACACAAGATGTCACAATGAGACGGACGGACATGCATACTTCAGGCAGAATTTTTACGCGCTTTCATTTGTGTGCAATGCGGCTGATATGGTTGATATATTATAATGAATGAATAAGTAAATATTAAATAAGCCACCGACGAAGCTAAGTCGACTAGGCGCTTGCCTGCCGATCCGGAGTTGCGCTCGGGCGCGGTTTCGATTACCGCTTGGGCTGGTTACCTGGTTGTTTTTTTTTTTTCGAGGTTTCCCCCACCTGATAATGCGAATGTCAGTAATTTATGGCGAATCCTCGGCCTCATCTTGCCAGATATCATCTCGTTATCACCAATCCAATCGACGCTAAATAACTTAGTATTTGATAGAGCGCCGTTAAATAATCAACTAGAAAATTATATAAAATAATAAGAAAATAGTGAGATAATAGTTCCAGTGATAGTCTTCTATTAGTCTATTGTTTATCACAAAGTAAAATAAAATAATTGACTTGGATAGCTATTTAATTACTCGAAGCATATTCACAAGATATAGGCCTACATATTTAAGGAAATTATGGGCAAAACTTTACTAAAAACAGACCTACAAATTTAACAAGTCACAAATACAATCATCAGTTCGATCATGTTATAAATAAAAATTGAATAGGAGCGAAAACTAATTATGGAAACATTTGTTTAGACTAAAAATGGATAATATTAATTATCTAGTTCAGCAATAATTGCATAACCTGAGAACAAGAGCGTGACGCTATTCCATCTCACTACTGGACATGAAAGTGTAGCTGCTCACCTTTAGAGACTTGACATTTACTCCTCATCTCACTGCCTCCTTTCAAGCAGAAAGAAGCATGGATGGGGATCATTTACAATGTGATGCAAACAGCAAATTGTAGAAACAGCTACCAACTCGACTATCAAAGTGTTAACGGGGATTACTACGATAAGGAGAATGCAACAAATTCAAGTTGCAGGATTTAGCAAACATTTCGAAATTTCCTTTCATTCTATATCACACTATTTCTCTAATTCTGAATAATTTATGCTATCGAAAACATATTAGATAAACGTTACAAAGATAACATTTTTCCACGCCGCATTCTAATGTGCAGCCGTGTATTTGTCATCGCCATCAATAATAATAATAATAATAATAATAATAATAATAATAATAATAATAATAATGATAATGATATAAATAGAAACAAAGAGCAGTATATTAATATTTTAGGTTCTGAACAAAGGGAGCTATTCTGTTATTATTGCATTATTTACGTAATGTTAATATTATGCATGATTCAAAAAAGTAAACTCAACTGTTATGCAAACCGGAGTGCGTAACAATTATTTTTCCCCCCGATTATTCATTAAATGTTGACGTCTCGTGCTGCTATGCATTCGGTTGCGTTACAGTTCAAATTCAACATCGGAATTACGATACGAACTTCCTAGCCTTATTACAATAGAAACTAAATATTTTCTTGAAAACAATTATGGGTTTAATATTATGTGTCTACGGGATACACTATTAGATTCACAAACTAGTTATTCACCTGATGATAGTACGATATATTGTATCATATTTTAGATTTGCTCCATTAACGTCTTGTGACGTAGAACGAATATTTTCAGAGTACAAATATTTTTTTTTCTGAACATAAAAGGAAATTTTCTTTTGATAAAATGAAAATGTTCATTGTTATTTGTTATGAGTCTAGGATCATAATTGTATACTTTATATGTTATTTTTATATTATGGGTAAATTAATTTAGGTTGGGAGTTACGAGCTTTATAATTACAAATTATTGTTCTTTATATTATATGCTTGTTCTAAGGCCGTGGACGATTGGAGCACATGTTTGGTTACCACCGGCTGTACATGTTAGTCGTTCTGGTTCACTGACATTGAGAGACCCTCTATTACTTTTCACTCGGTAGAGATACAGTCCAAGCTCACACAACTTACTAGTTTTGGTACCAACTTCCTAGCTCTAATTATAATAATTTAATGTATAATATTTCAATATTGGTTCACATGTAATATTCGAACGTCTATTCACTCCTAATCATAATTTACTTTTTATCTTCCTTTCCAGACCACTTTATTGATTTTTCTGTGCGCATAGTCACTACTTACCATCCATTGTTATTATTTGTTACACTAGAATGGTCAGTTTAATCACGTCACTATTTACAATAGGAGCTCGGGGTGTTGGCGTCACCCCATACCAATTAAACCGTTATCATTTCAAGTGTGCGAATTCCGATTTCAAACATGTTTACGGTTATTGTTGCCTTACTGAATATATAGTTACAAGCTCCGTATATGTGACTGGGGTGTTCACAACACCCCGTGCGACTGCTTAAAAATTAATGAACCTAAAAGTAGGCCTGAAGATAAATTCAATAAAGAGACGAAACACTCTTGATCCTTTCTAGTTCGTTTTAGTTCTACACTGATATTGTTCATATGCCAGCAGTATGATGGTAGATTCAAAACTTGGACAAATTTTTCGTTGACATGAAGAGAGCTCCAGGTTGAGCAGCTTTTGAATAGAAACCTATGGGTGTAAATCATACTGTATATTCAATATTCTTAGAATGCTAAGTATATAGCCAAGCCTTGCTCTACACAACACAAGACAAAACAAGGAAGTGAATCTGTATAGTTACAGAAACAAGATAAATCTCACTTTTGTCAGTTTTCATTAGAGCTTCGAACCAAGAGTTCATAATTGCATGAGCTGTCGACAACCTTGACGTTAAGTCAATAAGTATATACATCACATAATCAAGCAGATGAATATTTGCTTTGAAAGTCTGTCGACGTACCCGACTCCTCTCCGCTAGTCTTCACTATACAGTACATGCATTGTCCTCTCTTCTTCATGGACACACGCACCGTAGCCAATACTATAATAGTCGTATTGCGTATGTCTACTATCAGGGAAAGGATTTATATGTAAATACATATTTACTTATAAAGCTAATATAATTTATATTTTGCATTATCTTTATGTTTCACAATGTGTAGGGTTGAAAAATCCTACTTTTATTTTCCATATTTTTCCATATTTTAGAGTTTAGTACATATTTTCGTTAATTTCCATATATTTTCCATATTTCATATAAAACAGTCCATATTATATTAGGTTTAACAATAAAACAAAACAAAATTCCATTAACTTTTAAAAATACATTTCAACAATAGAGATTTAAACACATGTTCAGTAATCCCTTTAACATCAGAGTTATTTGAAAATTAGCAGTCCTATCAACAATGGGAAAGTAAGTTACAAAACTGTATTAATTTAATTTAAAATTTTTAACAGACTTCAGTTGTGCAGCTCAACAGTTAAATGCCAGTCAGAGTACACATAGGTTCAGTTTTGTAAATCATACTATAAAGACGGTAAATATGCCAAAAGTACGTCATTCAGTCAATTTAAAATCAAAACTAACAAGTTACATTTCAGAATTTAAAGAAGATGGTTTATCAACTGACAATAAAATATTATTTTGTAATTTGTGTCAGTGTGCAGTATCATCTACACAAAAGTTCCTGGTGCAACAACACATTACAACTAGTAAACATCAGGCCAACAAACAACTAAATTCCAAGCAGAGACAATTGTTTTTAACACAACCAACAACATCGAATGTAAGATCTGAGTTTAACATCGACCTGTGCCGTTCTCTCATCTCTGCTGATATTCCTCTCTACAAACTAAAGAATAAGGTCTTCAGGGAATTCCTTGAAAAATATACTCAACATACAATCCCGGATGAGTCAACACTTAGGAAGACGTATGCTCCATCCATCTACGATGAGACAATACAGAAGATAAGAGATGAAATTAAAGATAGTTCAATTTGGGTTTCCATTGATGAGACTCCCGACAAAGAAGGTAGACTTGTTGGTAATGTAGTTATCGGTTTGTTAAGTGAACAATATTCTGAACGAATTCTTTTACATTGTGATGTTCTAGAAAAGTGCAATAACAAAACTATAGTTAAACTGTTCAACGAAGCTATGGGTATCCTGTGGCCAAAGGGTATTATGTACGATAATGTGTTATTCTTTATTAGCGATGCTGCCCCTTATATGGTCAAAGCTGGACAAGCATTATCTGTTGTATATCCTAAATTGACTCATTTTACTTGTGTGGCGCATGCATTTCATCGTGTGGCAGAAGTGGTCAGAGACAATTTCCCTAAAGTAGATTTGTTGATTTCATCAGTGAAAAAAGTATTTCTCAAAGCTCCCAGTAGAGTTAACGTGTTGAAAGAAATGTACCCTGAAATTCCATTGCCACCAAAGCCAATTTTAACTAGATGGGGTACATGGCTAGAAGCAGTTGAATATTATGCCGAACATATAGACTCTATTAACAATGTTCTCCTTGCATTGGACTCTGAAGATGCAGTCTCAATTGATACTGCGAAAACAGTTACCTGTGACATAAGTGTGAAGAATGACTTAGCTCACATTCAGCATACATTTTCATGCATCATAAAAACGCTCAAAAGTCTCCAAAATAGGCACCTTTCACTATCTGAAAGTTTTGAAATTATAAATAGTACTGTGGAACAACTGAATCGTGGTAGAGGTAAAGTTGCAGATGCAGTAAGAGCTAAGGTGGACACTGTACTTTCAAAAAACCCTGGATATGAAGAACTACAAAAGGTTGTTGCTGTGATGAGTGGTGAATCAACAGTGAAGATTAACTTGGACTTATCCCCAGCAGACATTGTGAAATTGAATTATGTACCAGTTACTTCTTGTGACGTCGAACGCTCTTTTAGTCAGTATAAATCTATCCTCGGAGACAATAAAAGAAGATTCACTTTTCAGCACTTGAAAGAAATGTTTGTAACCTATTGTTATGGTAACAGACAATAAAAATTGTGTTTTGTTGAAACTACATTGGAAGATAAGGTACGTCCATTATATTTTTTGTTTAGTTTGATTAAAATGTACCAATATTTAACGTACATAGTCATTTTTTTATAATTTTAAGTCCATATTTAATTCCATATTTTGGTAAAAATCCATATTTAATTCCATATTTTGGTAAAAATAACTACATATATATTTACATATTTCATATATTTTTAGTCCATATAAATCCGTTCCCTGTCTACTATGTATTATGACTAGGGCTATGATTTTGATGACCTATAAATCATATTCTTAATCGTGTAAATGTTTATTGTCGTAGTTTGTTTATCATTCAAGTTTTCAAAATATCCTTTACAATTGCAGCATAGGAGTGCCAGTTTCTGCCATGATTTTGGAAGAAGAGAGGAGAGTTCCGAATCCCAGAACTGAGCACATACCTACACAATTGAAATAAACAAGTGTTCTCAGGTGGAATATCTTACAGCATACACCAAACTCTTAGATGACCGAAAAACAAAAATTCACGAGGTGTGAAATCAGGTGATCTTGCCGGCCACGGAACAAGTCCATTCTTCTCAATCCATTGTTCTGAAAACTTTACGGCCAAATGTTTTAGATAATGTGCAGCGTACATAAAGGCAGCCGCACATGAATTCAATCGTGCCCCTCCAAAATAAGACTCATGTTAGCGTGTTCCCAATTAAAATTCACGTCGTAACTCTGTAACTAAACTAAGCCGTTTAGACAATTAGTTGATATGACATTTTTTGTTTGTTTACAGATATATAATATGCTGCATACGTTTAAGGTAGTACACAATAATGGGACACCCCTTACTTGGGCAAAAACATTTTATTCGAAATAAGATAGTGTACTAATTAAGATAGTATAGCACATCTTGCGAATGCAAGTTGTTAAAGAAATTACAAAATAAGATTTAAAAGAGAAAATCTATTAATAGAACTGTCAAACATGGTTAGATGAGATTATTGAAGAAAGTTGTTGAGTCAACTGTTCGAAGACAGGTTTGAAACTCATAAGCAACCCCAATAAGGCATCACTCATGAGGCAACTAGGCCAGGAGATAATGGGGTAGGGTGGCCTGTTCCTTTCCCCCTCCAATGCATACATCGCCGATTAGCTACATATTCCACTAATCAGACTTCAGATACATACAAACAATTATTGTTCTTTCTCTGACATATCGTTAAGTGAGATGTGAGATGTACTGCCTGATAATAGATTTAGCCTTCATATCAGCCAAAACCTCAATCAGAGGTGTTTTTTGAAGAAATGTGTAAACAGAAAATTTGAAGCGTTAGGTGTATATATATATATATATACAGGGAAAGGATTTATATGTAAATACATATTTACTTATAAAGCTAATATAATTTATATTTTGCATTATCTTTATGTTTCACAATGTGTAGGGTTGAAAAATCCTACTTTTATTTTCCATATTTTTCCATATTTTAGAGTTTAGTACATATTTTCGTTAATTTCCATATATTTTCCATATTTCATATAAAACAGTCCATATTATATTAGGTTTAACAATAAAACAAAACAAAATTCCATTAACTTTTAAAAATACATTTCAACAATAGAGATTTAAACACATGTTCAGTAATCCCTTTAACATCAGAGTTATTTGAAAATTAGCAGTCCTATCAACAATGGGAAAGTAAGTTACAAAACTGTATTAATTTAATTTAAAATTTTTAACAGACTTCAGTTGTGCAGCTCAACAGTTAAATGCCAGTCAGAGTACACATAGGTTCAGTTTTGTAAATCATACTATAAAGACGGTAAATATGCCAAAAGTACGTCATTCAGTCAATTTAAAATCAAAACTAACAAGTTACATTTCAGAATTTAAAGAAGATGGTTTATCAACTGACAATAAAATATTATTTTGTAATTTGTGTCAGTGTGCAGTATCATCTACACAAAAGTTCCTGGTGCAACAACACATTACAACTAGTAAACATCAGGCCAACAAACAACTAAATTCCAAGCAGAGACAATTGTTTTTAACACAACCAACAACATCGAATGTAAGATCTGAGTTTAACATCGACCTGTGCCGTTCTCTCATCTCTGCTGATATTCCTCTCTACAAACTAAAGAATAAGGTCTTCAGGGAATTCCTTGAAAAATATACTCAACATACAATCCCGGATGAGTCAACACTTAGGAAGACGTATGCTCCATCCATCTACGATGAGACAATACAGAAGATAAGAGATGAAATTAAAGATAGTTCAATTTGGGTTTCCATTGATGAGACTCCCGACAAAGAAGGTAGACTTGTTGGTAATGTAGTTATCGGTTTGTTAAGTGAACAATATTCTGAACGAATTCTTTTACATTGTGATGTTCTAGAAAAGTGCAATAACAAAACTATAGTTAAACTGTTCAACGAAGCTATGGGTATCCTGTGGCCAAAGGGTATTATGTACGATAATGTGTTATTCTTTATTAGCGATGCTGCCCCTTATATGGTCAAAGCTGGACAAGCATTATCTGTTGTATATCCTAAATTGACTCATTTTACTTGTGTGGCGCATGCATTTCATCGTGTGGCAGAAGTGGTCAGAGACAATTTCCCTAAAGTAGATTTGTTGATTTCATCAGTGAAAAAAGTATTTCTCAAAGCTCCCAGTAGAGTTAACGTGTTGAAAGAAATGTACCCTGAAATTCCATTGCCACCAAAGCCAATTTTAACTAGATGGGGTACATGGCTAGAAGCAGTTGAATATTATGCCGAACATATAGACTCTATTAACAATGTTCTCCTTGCATTGGACTCTGAAGATGCAGTCTCAATTGATACTGCGAAAACAGTTACCTGTGACATAAGTGTGAAGAATGACTTAGCTCACATTCAGCATACATTTTCATGCATCATAAAAACGCTCAAAAGTCTCCAAAATAGGCACCTTTCACTATCTGAAAGTTTTGAAATTATAAATAGTACTGTGGAACAACTGAATCGTGGTAGAGGTAAAGTTGCAGATGCAGTAAGAGCTAAGGTGGACACTGTACTTTCAAAAAACCCTGGATATGAAGAACTACAAAAGGTTGTTGCTGTGATGAGTGGTGAATCAACAGTGAAGATTAACTTGGACTTATCCCCAGCAGACATTGTGAAATTGAATTATGTACCAGTTACTTCTTGTGACGTCGAACGCTCTTTTAGTCAGTATAAATCTATCCTCGGAGACAATAGAAGAAGATTCACTTTTCAGCACTTGAAAGAAATGTTTGTAACCTATTGTTATGGTAACAGACAATAAAAATTGTGTTTTGTTGAAACTACATTGGAAGATAAGGTACGTCCATTATATTTTTTGTTTAGTTTGATTAAAATGTACCAATATTTAACGTACATAATCATTTTTTTATAATTTTAAGTCCATATTTAATTCCATATTTTGGTAAAAATCCATATTTAATTCCATATTTTGGTAAAAATAACTACATATATATTTACATATTTCATATATTTTTAGTCCATATAAATCCGTTCCCTGTATATATATATATATATATATATATATATATATATATATATATATAGAGAGAGAGAGAGAGAGGGAGAGAGAGAGAGATAGATAGATAGAGAGAGAGATCGCTGAAGAGTGTATAACGAAATTAAGCCGAAGAAAAACGTAAAATCTCAACAATCTTCTGATAAAATAAATAAAGATCATAACACTGTAGCTCTGTACATTTGCCACTAGTCCCGTTTCCTTTAGAGAAAATACCGATTTTGGGTATTTTGCGTCGCGTTTCAGTAAGTGGTTTTCAAAATGCTACGTTAACGTGAAATCGGTAGTATAATATGTCGTCGGTTTACAAACAAAACACATTAAGTCATTACCTACTTCTGAGAAAAAGGAAATAAAAAAATAATTTACTAGCGTCCCTTACTCGCGGTTAATGCATTTCCATAAGTTGATAACTTTATTACCAATTAACTCTGTAATTGCGCTTACAGTGTTACATGCACGAAGTTTAAGTACTTTAATGATGTAGAAGTAAAATCTGCAAGAAACACAAAATCAACTCTTGATATTCTTAATCTACCGGGGTGTATACCCTAATTTTCGTCTATTTGTAGCTTTTTCAGATAACGTCGAGTCGTTTGATATGAAAGCTATAAACAACAGTGTTATCAGTTATTATACTTTACATAGCTGAGCAGTCCCGGAGGCGATGAAGGACAAAATGATTTGTTTGAGTAAAAAACAGTTCCAACTTTATTATGTTTGTTGTTAAGTATAAATTAATAGTTTTCCGCTGTGGCACAAGTGACACGATTCCGGCTACAAAATAATAAAGCAGAGCACAAAATCGCTGCTTAAAGCCCTAAGACAATAGAGAAGACAGGGGACACATCATACCTCTATGAAAAAGAGCTAAATCTCTGTTTCCCTGCCTGAAAGAGTGTTGGCTGTATTTGTAGCTAGAAAGTTCGTAACTTGAGTCACAGTGGAAAACTCTGAGTGAAGCACAAGCTATTCGCAGGGCTAACTCAGTCACCGAAGGCCTACAGACAAAATTCATTCACTTCAATACCGTATGGTGTCAAGGAACTGACAGGTCACTATAGGCCTATTGCTTCAAAAGACAATTACGGGTATCACATATCATCCCATGCGTAAGCGGTATGGTAAGAAACTTTTCCGCAAAATCCTGATTCAGTAATTGCATGACTAAAGTCTTAACAACTGCTATTTGACTTTCAATTGCAGCAACAATTAGATGGTGTTCGGGTAAAGGTGGTTAAGTCATTTTTTGTGCAACTGGAGTTTTGTCCTCCAGGTGAGTACACAAATTAAATTCTACATGTGAGTGTGCAAAATACAAAATAATAGTAGGATTTGATGTGTTTTATTTGTGTAGAAAATTAATTTGCTACAATAGTGACGACTACAACATAATGGCGATGACGATGGTAGGCCTAACTGTAAAAATAAGAATAATGGCAAGAAAATAAGATGTGAAGTAAGAAAACTGTGCAGTAATGGACATCCAAGTAAAACCAAATCTCTAAAGTTACAGTTTTCACTTCTGTGTTCTATTTTAATACATCGTCCGTAATTTCTCAATTAATTTATACTTTCTTCTTAAACGTGACAATTTTGTGCTCCCAATACCGCTTTTAACAATTTTTTTTAAATTATACTGCAACATTTCCCAAGATATCAGTAGAGTAACTGCATTTTAAAGTGTTCTTATATACTTTAAATTTACATTACATTACAGCGTAGGGGAATGATATCACTTACAAAAGTGATTTTTAAAATAAAACCCCTTAATAGTGTATAATTTAAAATATAATTTTGGAAGCCAAACACGGATATACAGATATTATTATGATATACCGAAGTACATATTGATATTTCCGTGCAGAATATTCTCTCAGTTTAGTCACTCATAACGAGTGCACCTCTGCACATGTATGGACATTGTGCCACTGTCATACATCTATGACGCAGTGCATGAGGGTAGGCCACTAGAGGGAACCCAAGAGGTGGAACTTGAACCGAGAGGATTCAATCCGACATCGGGATGGGAATCCGGTGTGGCTTAGTGGATAGAGCGTCAGCACGTAAAGCTGAAAATCCGGGTTCAAATCCCGGTGCCGGAGAGAATTTTTCCCTGTTCCACTCATCTTTCATCATATGAATATACAGGATGATTCAGGTTCTTTGCGACAAACTCTGGAAATCGATAGATCTCGTAGTGAGGATCATTTTTCGTCAAACAGCCCATGTTTTCCGAAGCTTCATTTAGGAGTTACGCGACATCGAAAAAAAAAAAAACAGATTTTAGTGCAATAACAATAAATTATAAAATGAATTATTTTCAAGTATGTTTGGTAACGAATTATAGATGTTTAAAATGTTTACCCTGAACCTGATTACATTCATTACACCGTCGTAGCAGTGATTATAGGACACTGTCGAACATTACTGGTCTGTGTCGAATTTGATCAAAAGCAGCGAATATTCGCACAGTCAGTTCCTCTCTGGTGTCAATTCGAGTGGTTTACACTTCAAATGTCTCCCCCCCCCCCACAAAAAAACTATTATGGACATGAACTCGGGTGAACACACTGGCCACGCAACAGGTCCCGCTCTCCCTATCCTTTGCTCCGCGTAGATGATGTTCAGATGTACTCCTACAAACAGGGTGAAGTGCGTTGGAACGTCATGTTGGAATCACATGTCCCTGCACATCGTGAGCAGCGGAAGCGTGTTCCGAAGGGCGCTCCATTCAAAAGGGGCAGAAAAATGATAGGAAGCTTGGAATCTGTCCCCAAGGGCACTTGAAGAAATAAATGAATAATTCATTTCATAATTAATTGCAAATGTCACTAAAACCTGTCTTTTTATCGATGTCGCGTAGCTCCTAAACGAGGCATCGGAGAACATGGATTGTTTAACGAAAAATGATCCATATTGCGAGATATATCGATCACTAGAGTTTGTCTTAGAGGTCCTGAATCACCCTGTAGATCTAGAAAAGGAAGCTCTACGCAGTTTAGGATGCATGTTTATTTTTACTTGGTTTATTGCATCACAGAGAATTTAACTAAAATATTTAGATCTATGATATTAAAGATTTTAAATAGACTTCTACAATGAAAACTTTATACACTGAGAAGAAAATTATAATCTAAACTTGGTAGAGTTTTTAAATAATGAGAAAATAAAGTTACGAGACGTATCCAGAAAGTGGGCAGTGTTTAGCTATTCATTTTTTTAACTGCTCACTATCATGTTAATTATGGACAATATTGATCATTATTCCAACTGAAAAGAAGCTGATTCTATGCTCCCTCTCATTTACAACTTTGTTCTTCTACACTTTGTCGCTTTCAACCACCACTGATATCCATCAACCTAATCCTCAGGGTTAGGAGTGCTGTCTTCCATTATGTCACAAAAGTGTGTTTTGAATTTATAGCTTGTCTCCCATGCTTCCTTCTTTCTGTTGAAAACAAGTACAGTATTGTTTGGGTCATCTATCAACTTCATATATTCAGCATGTACTTAAATCTAAGGCTTTTTTCCTGACTTTTAATAATAACAAACGTGACATCATGAATTCCCATAAATTCTAATTTCTAGTCTCTTGCTGTCTTGCCACAATTGTAAGAGTTTCCTAAAAATTCAAATTCACATTCATTTGTTCTCATTTCAATTAACAGTTTCGTTAAGAGGCCGCATTTCTTTACTTTCACAACAAAGTATGCTGTATGATGCTATTGAATACGACTATGTTTAATTTTTCCCCTTTAGTTACAGCCCATTCTCATACTAAGGACTCTATGCATTACTACAGTTGGATATTTTATATTAAATTGTTCTTTTATATCTGTGTTCCATGTAAATTCATAATAGATTATTGAATGAGTTATTTTAATAACGACTGTAAATGTTGTATTCCTCCCATGCAAATGGTCCTTGTTTCTTTGTTGTGATCCTTATCATGATCCTTGTCACTGCAATGATCCTTATAGTTCTTGTTGTCTTTATCATGATCCTTATCGTGGTATTTGTTGTCTTTGTTATGGTCCTTATCGTTGTTCATGTTGTGACCCTTATCGTTAACTTTGTCCTTATCGTGGTCCATTTCTAATTATTATCGTGGCCTTTGTCTTTGTTCATGTTGCGTTTCTTATATCGATCCTTGTTTTCCTTGTCATCGTCCTTATTGCGATCCTTACTGTTTTTGCCGTGATCCTTGTGTTTGACAGGTCACGTATCTTTGTTTTCTTTATCGTGGTCTTTGTTGGCATTATAATAGTCCTTATCGTCTTTCTTGCTGCTTTTGTCGTGATCGTTATTAGGTATTTGTTGTCTTTATCATTGTACTTATTGTGATCTTGGTCCCTATCACTTCTTGGTGATAAAAATTGTTTGCCTGTGAACGAAGTACATATAGGAGCTGTTACAATTATCTTTTGATTCTTCTTTAAAAATCAAGTTTCCTGTAGCAACCATATTGCAAATCTTGGTTGCATTCACGACCCGTGAATTCCAATATTTTCCCAATTGCAATACAAGAGTTAATGACATTTCAATCAACTTACTTGTGTGAGTATATATTTCTTACTTCGATTTTCTTGAATAACAAATACAGAAGTGAACTTAATTTAGAGTTAGACTTGTGACTTAAGAGCATGTACAATTAATCCAGTCTATGCAAAACCGACAGCTGCAAAGCAACAGTAACCATCCCATTGACAATCTGAAAGAAATTTAAACAACTAGTTTCATTTTTCACAGCAAAGACATTCTAAAAAGTAAAATAGCTTTGTATATACCACAGGATAAACCGTAAGTAAGGTCATTAATTTCAGGGGGTTATTCTTCGAGATATTTCAAAGAAAACAGTTTAATACAATTTTGTTCGTTTTTCCTTCCTATTCAAGACAAAAATTGTTTTATATGAAACATTTCATAGCTTGTTTAGGGAAAGTCATTGACTGGAATTCTCAATGTGCTAAGCCAGTTTAAGAAAACAGTGTATTATGATAATAAATGATTGATTTAGTTTTGTCCTGTAAATGTGCAGAAATTTGATTCGAACAAATGTAGCTCTTGTTCTGCAAAGGAAGTTTACAATGTTACATTTGTTCGGATCAAATTTCTACACATTTAGAGGACAGAACTAAAATTCTTTCAATTAAATTATTTATTATCATAACACGCTATGAAAAGTTTTATATAAAATAATTTTTATCTCGAAAAGGAAGAAAATGAGGGAAATTGTATTAAACTTTTTTTTGTTTGAAATATCCCTAAGTATAACTTCCTGAAATTAATGATATTACTTACGGTTCACCCTATATGTATTTTCAATTTTATTCAAAACTGAAAATAAAATTTGACATCATTATCAATTTATTAAGGATGGTTAATTCACTACATTATCAAAATATTTAGTGAGTCTAGCATGTTATGGACCTAAATTATACACGCAGTATGTGACATTCAAAAGGATGGGAACCGCTGGCCTACAATATCTTATCCTTGTTTTCAATTTTTAGCCACGTTATTTCTAATTAAGTCATTTTCGTCACAACTGTAAAAACGTGAGATTGGTATCTTATTATATTTCGCTTGAAAGGCTTTGTGAGCTCTTTCAACAGAAAAATTATAACAACTTCGAAATGACCTAGTGCACAGGAAATAAGTAGTGTGGGCTATCTATAATTTCCTAGCTTTCAAGTTCCACTGTCGGAAATTCCTCGCCTAGCTACTGGTGGACTACACCATTTATAAGAAAAGTAAATTGGAAACTACTTTTACATGTAATTCCAGTTTGATGTTCTCTAATTAACCTACAGCCGAGTTGTATCGGAAATTTAAATTGGAACACGAACACGTTTTCAACTCGAATACGCGCTTCTAATGTACAAGTAATAGGGGCAGTTGCCACATATTTTATCGCAGTTGTTTGAGTAGGAAGCCGCTGGAATATAAGAAGAAAATTAATTAAATGCTATAGGTACCCACGTTAGTCCGTTCTCTAGCGCTTATTAGAAGCGAATTAAAATAAGAATCTGAGGTGCTATCATCACCACCATCGAGATAATTACCGTTATCCTAGACGCTATTAATTGGAGGCGATGCACGGTGAGAATGCCATATTCGATAAGGCGCCGACAGCCATCGGGGTGGTGCAGCTACTCCCATACCCGAGACCCGCTCCCTTCTTAATCACGCCCTCACTGAACTGGGTCCGATTAAAACATGACGGACCATATATTACGCTAGTCTACAATTGTTGGACACCAAAGCCTGCACCAAGTACGTATAATCATCAGACTATTTTCTTCGTGATGCTTTGTATTATGTGCAGTGTGTTTCAGTGGATATCCCACTTTTTAATTAGCTATAACCAGGGAAAGGATTTATATGTAAATACATATTTACTTATAAAGCTAATATAATTTATATTTTGCATTATCTTTATGTTTCACAATGTGTAGGGTTGAAAAATCCTACTTTTATTTTCCATATTTTTCCATATTTTAGAGTTTAGTACATATTTTCGTTAATTTCCATATATTTTCCATATTTCATATAAAACAGTCCATATTATATTAGGTTTAACAATAAAACAAAACAAAATTCCATTAACTTTTAAAAATACATTTCAACAATAGAGATTTAAACACATGTTCAGTAATCCCTTTAACATCAGAGTTATTTGAAAATTAGCAGTCCTATCAACAATGGGAAAGTAAGTTACAAAACTGTATTAATTTAATTTAAAATTTTTAACAGACTTCAGTTGTGCAGCTCAACAGTTAAATGCCAGTCAGAGTACACATAGGTTCAGTTTTGTAAATCATACTATAAAGACGGTAAATATGCCAAAAGTACGTCATTCAGTCAATTTAAAATCAAAACTAACAAGTTACATTTCAGAATTTAAAGAAGATGGTTTATCAACTGACAATAAAATATTATTTTGTAATTTGTGTCAGTGTGCAGTATCATCTACACAAAAGTTCCTGGTGCAACAACACATTACAACTAGTAAACATCAGGCCAACAAACAACTAAATTCCAAGCAGAGACAATTGTTTTTAACACAACCAACAACATCGAATGTAAGATCTGAGTTTAACATCGACCTGTGCCGTTCTCTCATCTCTGCTGATATTCCTCTCTACAAACTAAAGAATAAGGTCTTCAGGGAATTCCTTGAAAAATATACTCAACATACAATCCCGGATGAGTCAACACTTAGGAAGACGTATGCTCCATCCATCTACGATGAGACAATACAGAAGATAAGAGATGAAATTAAAGATAGTTCAATTTGGGTTTCCATTGATGAGACTCCCGACAAAGAAGGTAGACTTGTTGGTAATGTAGTTATCGGTTTGTTAAGTGAACAATATTCTGAACGAATTCTTTTACATTGTGATGTTCTAGAAAAGTGCAATAACAAAACTATAGTTAAACTGTTCAACGAAGCTATGGGTATCCTGTGGCCAAAGGGTATTATGTACGATAATGTGTTATTCTTTATTAGCGATGCTGCCCCTTATATGGTCAAAGCTGGACAAGCATTATCTGTTGTATATCCTAAATTGACTCATTTTACTTGTGTGGCGCATGCATTTCATCGTGTGGCAGAAGTGGTCAGAGACAATTTCCCTAAAGTAGATTTGTTGATTTCATCAGTGAAAAAAGTATTTCTCAAAGCTCCCAGTAGAGTTAACGTGTTGAAAGAAATGTACCCTGAAATTCCATTGCCACCAAAGCCAATTTTAACTAGATGGGGTACATGGCTAGAAGCAGTTGAATATTATGCCGAACATATAGACTCTATTAACAATGTTCTCCTTGCATTGGACTCTGAAGATGCAGTCTCAATTGATACTGCGAAAACAGTTACCTGTGACATAAGTGTGAAGAATGACTTAGCTCACATTCAGCATACATTTTCATGCATCATAAAAACGCTCAAAAGTCTCCAAAATAGGCACCTTTCACTATCTGAAAGTTTTGAAATTATAAATAGTACTGTGGAACAACTGAATCGTGGTAGAGGTAAAGTTGCAGATGCAGTAAGAGCTAAGGTGGACACTGTACTTTCAAAAAACCCTGGATATGAAGAACTACAAAAGGTTGTTGCTGTGATGAGTGGTGAATCAACAGTGAAGATTAACTTGGACTTATCCCCAGCAGACATTGTGAAATTGAATTATGTACCAGTTACTTCTTGTGACGTCGAACGCTCTTTTAGTCAGTATAAATCTATCCTCGGAGACAATAGAAGAAGATTCACTTTTCAGCACTTGAAAGAAATGTTTGTAACCTATTGTTATGGTAACAGACAATAAAAATTGTGTTTTGTTGAAACTACATTGGAAGATAAGGTACGTCCATTATATTTTTTGTTTAGTTTGATTAAAATGTACCAATATTTAACGTACATAGTCATTTTTTTATAATTTTAAGTCCATATTTAATTCCATATTTTGGTAAAAATCCATATTTAATTCCATATTTTGGTAAAAATAACTACATATATATTTACATATTTCATATATTTTTAGTCCATATAAATCCGTTCCCTGTCTACTATGTATTATGACTAGGGCTATGATTTTGATGACCTATAAATCATATTCTTAATCGTGTAAATGTTTATTGTCGTAGTTTGTTTATCATTCAAGTTTTCAAAATATCCTTTACAATTGCAGCATAGGAGTGCCAGTTTCTGCCATGATTTTGGAAGAAGAGAGGAGAGTTCCGAATCCCAGAACTGAGCACATACCTACACAATTGAAATAAACAAGTGTTCTCAGGTGGAATATCTTACAGCATACACCAAACTCTTAGATGACCGAAAAACAAAAATTCACGAGGTGTGAAATCAGGTGATCTTGCCGGCCACGGAACAAGTCCATTCTTCTCAATCCATTGTTCTGAAAACTTTACGGCCAAATGTTTTAGATAATGTGCAGCGTACATAAAGGCAGCCGCACATGAATTCAATCGTGCCCCTCCAAAATAAGACTCATGTTAGCGTGTTCCCAATTAAAATTCACGTCGTAACTCTGTAACTAAACTAAGCCGTTTAGACAATTAGTTGATATGACATTTTTTGTTTGTTTACAGATATATAATATGCTGCATACGTTTAAGGTAGTACACAATAATGGGACACCCCTTACTTGGGCAAAAACATTTTATTCGAAATAAGATAGTGTACTAATTAAGATAGTATAGCACATCTTGCGAATGCAAGTTGTTAAAGAAATTACAAAATAAGATTTAAAAGAGAAAATCTATTAATAGAACTGTCAAACATGGTTAGATGAGATTATTGAAGAAAGTTGTTGAGTCAACTGTTCGAAGACAGGTTTGAAACTCATAAGCAACCCCAATAAGGCATCACTCATGAGGCAACTAGGCCAGGAGATAATGGGGTAGGGTGGCCTGTTCCTTTCCCCCTCCAATGCATACATCGCCGATTAGCTACATATTCCACTAATCAGACTTCAGATACATACAAACAATTATTGTTCTTTCTCTGACATATCGTTAAGTGAGATGTGAGATGTACTGCCTGATAATAGATTTAGCCTTCATATCAGCCAAAACCTCAATCAGAGGTGTTTTTTGAAGAAATGTGTAAACAGAAAATTTGAAGCGTTAGGTGTATATATATATATATATACAGGGAAAGGATTTATATGTAAATACATATTTACTTATAAAGCTAATATAATTTATATTTTGCATTATCTTTATGTTTCACAATGTGTAGGGTTGAAAAATCCTACTTTTATTTTCCATATTTTTCCATATTTTAGAGTTTAGTACATATTTTCGTTAATTTCCATATATTTTCCATATTTCATATAAAACAGTCCATATTATATTAGGTTTAACAATAAAACAAAACAAAATTCCATTAACTTTTAAAAATACATTTCAACAATAGAGATTTAAACACATGTTCAGTAATCCCTTTAACATCAGAGTTATTTGAAAATTAGCAGTCCTATCAACAATGGGAAAGTAAGTTACAAAACTGTATTAATTTAATTTAAAATTTTTAACAGACTTCAGTTGTGCAGCTCAACAGTTAAATGCCAGTCAGAGTACACATAGGTTCAGTTTTGTAAATCATACTATAAAGACGGTAAATATGCCAAAAGTACGTCATTCAGTCAATTTAAAATCAAAACTAACAAGTTACATTTCAGAATTTAAAGAAGATGGTTTATCAACTGACAATAAAATATTATTTTGTAATTTGTGTCAGTGTGCAGTATCATCTACACAAAAGTTCCTGGTGCAACAACACATTACAACTAGTAAACATCAGGCCAACAAACAACTAAATTCCAAGCAGAGACAATTGTTTTTAACACAACCAACAACATCGAATGTAAGATCTGAGTTTAACATCGACCTGTGCCGTTCTCTCATCTCTGCTGATATTCCTCTCTACAAACTAAAGAATAAGGTCTTCAGGGAATTCCTTGAAAAATATACTCAACATACAATCCCGGATGAGTCAACACTTAGGAAGACGTATGCTCCATCCATCTACGATGAGACAATACAGAAGATAAGAGATGAAATTAAAGATAGTTCAATTTGGGTTTCCATTGATGAGACTCCCGACAAAGAAGGTAGACTTGTTGGTAATGTAGTTATCGGTTTGTTAAGTGAACAATATTCTGAACGAATTCTTTTACATTGTGATGTTCTAGAAAAGTGCAATAACAAAACTATAGTTAAACTGTTCAACGAAGCTATGGGTATCCTGTGGCCAAAGGGTATTATGTACGATAATGTGTTATTCTTTATTAGCGATGCTGCCCCTTATATGGTCAAAGCTGGACAAGCATTATCTGTTGTATATCCTAAATTGACTCATTTTACTTGTGTGGCGCATGCATTTCATCGTGTGGCAGAAGTGGTCAGAGACAATTTCCCTAAAGTAGATTTGTTGATTTCATCAGTGAAAAAAGTATTTCTCAAAGCTCCCAGTAGAGTTAACGTGTTGAAAGAAATGTACCCTGAAATTCCATTGCCACCAAAGCCAATTTTAACTAGATGGGGTACATGGCTAGAAGCAGTTGAATATTATGCCGAACATATAGACTCTATTAACAATGTTCTCCTTGCATTGGACTCTGAAGATGCAGTCTCAATTGATACTGCGAAAACAGTTACCTGTGACATAAGTGTGAAGAATGACTTAGCTCACATTCAGCATACATTTTCATGCATCATAAAAACGCTCAAAAGTCTCCAAAATAGGCACCTTTCACTATCTGAAAGTTTTGAAATTATAAATAGTACTGTGGAACAACTGAATCGTGGTAGAGGTAAAGTTGCAGATGCAGTAAGAGCTAAGGTGGACACTGTACTTTCAAAAAACCCTGGATATGAAGAACTACAAAAGGTTGTTGCTGTGATGAGTGGTGAATCAACAGTGAAGATTAACTTGGACTTATCCCCAGCAGACATTGTGAAATTGAATTATGTACCAGTTACTTCTTGTGACGTCGAACGCTCTTTTAGTCAGTATAAATCTATCCTCGGAGACAATAGAAGAAGATTCACTTTTCAGCACTTGAAAGAAATGTTTGTAACCTATTGTTATGGTAACAGACAATAAAAATTGTGTTTTGTTGAAACTACATTGGAAGATAAGGTACGTCCATTATATTTTTTGTTTAGTTTGATTAAAATGTACCAATATTTAACGTACATAGTCATTTTTTTATAATTTTAAGTCCATATTTAATTCCATATTTTGGTAAAAATCCATATTTAATTCCATATTTTGGTAAAAATAACTACATATATATTTACATATTTCATATATTTTTAGTCCATATAAATCCGTTCCCTGACTATAACTCTACGTCCATGGGTGACTTTTTAATTGTAAATATATTGAAATGATGCACGAAATCAGGAATTTCAGTGCATACTGGCAGAGTGCAGATTACCTTCGACACATCGTTGTAATGTTCGTTGTTGTTACATAAACATTCATCTCTCAGGCTATGAAAATTCCCAAAACACAAGGATATGAGCATCAGAAAATCCTCATGTGTACCATGAGACATCACTTCATCTATAAAAAATTGGAGAGTGGTGTGCAATATCCGGTCATAGGATCATTGGACCAATTTTCTTTGAAGAAACTGTAAATAACATTTCCATGACCTTCGTTAAGTAGCTAGACGACATCGAACTTACGCAGGGATATTTTCAACAGGATGGCGCCACATGCCACACCTCTAATAAATTCATGGCACACATCAGCAGTCTCTTCGAGGACCGTGTTGTCTCTAAAGATTGTGGCCTCCAAGGTCACCAGATTTGAAGTTAGCGGATTATTGTCTGTGAAGCTATCTCAAGGATAAAGCCTACAGAAACAGATCAGGAACTATCCAGGATTTCTGGACGAACATCGCAACTGAAATAAAGAATACTGACGTAGACACATTGAGGCGTATATCTTAACATGATGAAACTGGCAAGAATGTTTCTCAAGGAGGAGGGGGATACTTCTAGCATATCTTGTAACTGTAAATTATTTTCCCAGAGATAATCTCATTTACACTTAACTACATTAATGTTTTTTGTTGTTTAGTCAAACAATAAACTTAATTAAACAATGAGACATCCAATTGAAACACACTGTAGAATAAACTGACAAATACGACGGTGAAGTTAATAAATAAAATAGTCTTGCTGAAATAAATGATTAATGTATAGAGAATTGTTTCTACTTTTCGTTTCGAAGTCCGTTTTCCGCAGAAACCCGGTAGTGGAGAAGAGCTAAGGAGAAATATCTGGAGTATAAACCCATTAGTTAAGCGTGAATCACTGAATTAATATCTAATATCGTCCATTCGGAGGCTGCGTGATATAAACACCTACTTTTGTGACGCAGACAGTCCGGGTTCGAGTGCCGGTGAGACTTGGAATTTTTAATTGAAAAGTTCATAGTGACAATTGTGGTGGACAAGGTTGAAGATAGGATTTTTCTCAGCATCAACATCATTTTCCTTACATTATCATAGGCTAATATTCATAGCACTACTCCATTAGTTGGCGAAGCGTGGATGGGACTGAGTTAGACACATAGGGTGCTATTCATAGACATTTCGCAGCACGCGCTACGAGCGTACTAAGCTAGCCCCGGCTATCCACTGGTTACTTGTACAGAATTCAAATCATATCCTATCGCTAACACTGGTTTATGAATACGAAAAACGCTGATCATCCACCGGAAACCCGCGCTAAAAATGTCTATGAATACGGCCCATAGAGTTACCTGCATGACATCTGGATATGCAACGAACCTTAGCCCAATCAACTGGGTTAGAGACGTATAGAGTTACCTGCATGGAACTTTAATATGCAGTGAACCTTAGCACCATCAACTGGAGTGGCTGAGAATACGCCTAGGATTCGTCGTCTCTCTTCGAGGTAATGAAAAGGTGTAAGTAATCAGTGGTGGTTCGTGATATAATTTATAAGTTGTTTAAATTCTGAATACGGTCTTGAAGTTATGCAACACGAATTTACCTCTATAGAAAGGAATAAGCAACGTAATACGAGAAAGTGGCTTCTTTTTTATAATCATAATGAAATTACAAAAAAAAAAAACATACTATGTGCAGGATTAGGTGTTATTAAAGACATATGAACAGTTAAAATACAGTAGCCTACTAAATGCTATAAACATATTAAAAATTTTCCTTAAAAACACTTAGTCCTACTTGAAAAGGAACTCCGATCTACGTTCTTTGCTAATTTATTGAAAACTTTCTGGTTGAAATTTTATTGGAAATGTTCATAATCTTCATTTTTCCAGTGTGAGGATTGCTAATGCAGAATGTCTCTCTTGTCCGATGACATTTCTCACAAAATAATGCTTTATTCTCTTCAGTGTAGAAAAACAACGCTCATCCGCAAAGGTTGCAAGCCGAGTTTCACTACCATCCGCAAAACACAGCTTAACGGCTTCGTTTATAAAAAAAATTACGCTAGCCTATGGCCATTAGGTTCACTCAGTCTCTAAAAGAAATGAGTACCAAAGACATTTCCTTTAAGATAAAGACGGTAAGTACGTAGGGCTGACATCTCTACTAGCCTACTACTCCTACTGCTAATGCCTTAACCTCCCGCTACCGTAAAGGCCTCCGCCCTTAATTAGAAATAACTTAAATTTACAGGTACCAAATAATACAAATTCAAGATCAGGGATTAATTTACCTCCACAGACGTGATAATATATTGTAGATTGTCTTAAACTTTCTGCTGTCACTATATAACCATTTAGTTGTATGATAATAATTCTAGTTCGTTAATTTTCATATTCCTTGCAGGGTTTACCTGATACTCAATTAACAATATAGAATACCAACTTCAATCTTAATAAAATTCATTATTTGTGAATAGAAAGAGAAAGGTAAGACTTGATCCTGGAAACTGACGAAATTATTTACAGTATCTTTCTGATGAACACACAAACAAGTCTATCTGAAAGTTTATGTCGAACATCACACAAAGATAAAAGCAATAGATCCAGAAGATTTTTTCTGGGAAGAAATGTCATAATTAGGGCTAGGATTTTGATGAAATTGCATATTTTTTCTAGTAAGCCAGAAACATTGCTGCTTTAGTATTTGTACGTTATGTGATAAACTGAATATTTTAAAACATATTTGTTAGGACATTTTTTTGCATTTTTTTACCTCTTACAACTCATAAGAGCATTTTTTGTTTTATTCGGTCATTTTTGGGATATTTTCATTTAATTTTGGCCATTAATTCCCATTATTCATGTAAAATATTATTTATTTCCTTCGATATTTTCTCTACATATTTTTTCAATTAATACCCATTATATTGTATATTATTTCAATCGTTTTTCTACACAAATATTGTCATTTTAACGTAGTACACCCCCACGTAATGGATCAGTCCAACCACCTCTTCAATATAGACTCCTCTATATCTGCTAGTTCCGGATAATAGTGGTCTTGTGGTGGGCTACATAGAACTACATCAGGTAAAATAAGTAATTAAAGTGTACTACTTAGAAAAATGATGTAAAATTAAATAAACTTGAATGTTGGTACTAGAATTTAATTTAATTACTAGTCTGAATATTAATATTCCTACTAAGCCAATTATGTAAGATCAATTTTATGGCATTTTAAGGGGATTTTTGGAAGATTTTTAGTTCATAAATGCATTGTTTTTAGGATAAAATCAAAGTACGAAAAGATTACCTGGTTAATGAAAGCTAGACAATTTATCATAGAAGTTAAGAACAAAGAATATTTTTTGTATTTACTGTAGCCTATTACAAATTAAACCTAGAATAAGAAAATTGTATAGTGATGAAATTACCGGATATTGAAATATTTTGTGATAGATTAAGAGAAGTATTTACAAGAAACCATAATCTGAACGAGTCTCAATTACTGACCAAGTGCCTAGTAAATTTGCGTTTGAATTCAATTTTATTTCGACAGTCCCTGATGCTAGCAGGTAGCGAATTACAGAGTCTTGGCAGGGCTTTGTGAAAGAGGATGAGTATGAGGAGATGCGATGGTACTACTACTACTACTACTACTACTACTACTACTACTACTACTACTACTACTACTACTACTACTACTACTACTACTACTACTACTACATGGAAAATAATTGTTTCTGAAGGAGATGGCTACAGGCCATTTTCTTGAAACGTCAAAATTGTAACTTTTTTATTTTCTTTTTTGTGCTTTGAAGAAATTAATATTACGATAATCTCATTTAAATTGCTATGTATGTCAAGGGCATTTTCTGCACGTACTCACAGCAGCAAGAGGAATGGGTTGCTGTAGCTCTGAGACAGTTGACATGCGACATCCATTCCAGTGCGGTGGTTCCGTCTCGAGGCCATCAAGTGTGAAGAATCGCGCCGGGGTCCGATGGTCTTTCCTGCAGGCCAGCAGCGCTCCACACGTGCACCATCACGAGTCCACGGACCTACTAACTCAACTGCTCACTCTCCATCCTCGGAGATCTTCCTCCTCCCTCTTCTATCTCTCCTCCAGCTCGAGGAATTTCACACCTCCGAATTACTCCATCTGCGCATGAGTTCTTTCAAGATCTTGTTCAACGTCCACCAGTTGTTTTTTGTTCTAGACTTGGAATCTCGTGATCACTGATTACTGCTGTTCGGCCATAGAAGGGGGGTAATAAACAAACGTGTGGTGGGGGGGGGGGTGAGAAGAAAGGGAAATATGGACAAATGAACAAGTTCTGTGCGTTGGGTCTGGACCAGTTAATATCCTTCCTATTACCCAAGCTTTTGGTAACAGTCTTACTATTTCATTGTAACAAATACGTATAGGGCCTAATATTGTGATGATGGAAAAGAAAAACATTAAGACATTTACACGTTTTCAGTACCCCTGATTTCGAAAAGTAATTTTGGAATGCATACTTCCCATCCATATTTCTGGTTGGGTACATCTGTTCTCTGGGAAATTATTGTACGGATATTGTTCAAACTCGTTATCTGTTAGTAATTTATCCAGAAGATATAGGTATGAAAAAATAGCATTATTATTATTATTATTATTATTATTATTATTATTATTATTATTATTATTATTATTATTATCATCATCATCATGAAGTAAGGGATGAATATAAATGTCAATAGGACGAAGACCATGGATGTCGGAAGAAAAATAAAGAAGGTAAACATGCAAATACTAAATGAGGCAGTAGAGGAAGTGGACAGCTTCAAATACTTGGGGTGTACTATAAGCAGTAATATGAGTTGCTGCCAGGAAGTCAAAAAGAGGACGGCAATGACAAAGGAAGTTTTTTAATAGAAAAAGGAGCAGCTTCTGCGATCCTCTGGAAAAAGAACTAAGGAAGGGACTAGTGGAATGCTTTATGTGCAGTGTAGCATTGTCTAGGGCAGGAACATTGATTTTACGACGAAGTGAAGAGAAGCGACTAGAAACATTTGAAATGTGGATATGGAGAAAAATGGAACGTGTGAAATGGACAGACAAAATAAGAAACGAAGCCGTGTTGGAAAGAGTGGATGAAGAAAAAATGTTGCTGAAACTGATTAGGAGGAGAAAAACGAACTGGTTGGGTCACTGGCTAAGAAGAAGCTGTCTACTGAAGGATGCACTGGAAGGAATGGTGGACGGGAGAAGAATTTAGGGCAGAAGAAGATATCAAATGATGAGACGATATTAAGATGTAGCTTATGGATCGTATGCGGAGTCTAAGAGGAAGGCAGAAAATAAGAGCAATTGAGGACCGTTTCTGCAAAACTTGCTAACTGTAAAAACTAAATTTTATAGGAGAAACAAAAAACTGAAATAACTGTAAGTTTTGCTATAACTCTCACTTAGCAGAAAGCAAGTTTTGAAAAAACGATCACACTTTCACACACTACTGTGAAGGAAATAATAAGATTTTCCTAAGAAGCTTTTAACATCATGTAGAGGCCTGTCTTATGTTAACTAATTCACCAAAATCTCAATTTTGAAAATGTTGCACTTAGCAAGTTTTGCAAAAACGGTCCTCAATTGGAGAATATTGGGTTTGCAGAGAAAGACCTGTCCTTGGGCAGAACATTATGTATGTAATATATCATTATCTTTATCAGTATTAGTATTATTATTATTATTATTATTATTATTATTATTATTATTATTATTATTATTATTATTATTATTATTATTATTATTATTATTTTATTTTTAAATTGAAGTCTTTTCGGCTTCAATTCGCCTCTTCAATTAGAAAAGTGTGCAAACATTCTGTCGATCACTACTCCTATATAGAGTGGAGAAGGAAAGATTTCTAACGAGAAATTCCAAATTGTAGAATTTGTAACTAAAATACTATAGTCTATCAACACTAGTTTCCATAAATTCATTTATATCATAAAAAGGTTTTTGATTAGCCAGTCACGAATAACACATCTAAATCTATTAAAATTATCAATATGTGCACTATAAGCAAGTTTATTAAACATAGACAATGCAATTGATGTAAACCGGTGTTTAGACTTGGCTAATCTAACCCTAGAGGTCACAATGTGGTAATTATGACTTGTAGAATAATGATGAATCTCACTATGTGAATCATAACTTTTTAAATTCGATTTAATTTTAATCAAGCAATGGAAAATACACAAGTTAACAACAGCTAAATGTTTTTCAGAAACAAATAAAGGTCTGCCGTGAGCATCAAAATCAGAATCAGTCAAAATTCGTACTAAAAAAAAGATTAGTATTGATGGAGAACTTTGGAAGTGAGAATGTTGTGACTTTTTAACTGAAAAGATCTGGAAAAAATTGTCGTGAATAATTTTATAAAACTGATAAAATGATACGCCTATATATTTCAATAATAATTATTGCTGCATGGTATATGTGAGGGTATCGTTTAATGATTCCGTTCATATGTTCCTGAGTTGGAATTCTGTTTACTGATCACCTATTATTTCTGTTAAGTCAGAGAAGAAAAGAGGAAACAAAAGTGGCGAGAGAAAGAAGGGGAAATGTAGACAAGTGAACTAGTTTGGTCTATGTAGCCTGAGGCGATTAACACCTTTCCCCCTATCTGAAGTATTTCCATTTCATTTTGTGAGTTATTTTGAGAGTTCTGTTTGTATACAGTATACACTACGTACGAGACAGTTTGTTAAAGAGATTCTTTGTTCGAAGGCAGTCATTCCGTATGGGACTTCTCTCACAAACTGAAAACTTAAGATTTTAATAGTTCGTAAACACATATCAAAATCTTCTCTCTCTAAAAATTCATAATAACTTATCAGTTTATCTGCGATGTGCAGGCATATGCGGTTTAATAAGTAAATAAATAAGTAATTAAATAAGTGAATAAGATCTAACTGTACATCATCATATCACGGGCATAGCTGATATTTGTCTGCTGATCCTGAGCTGCGCTGGAGCGTGGGTTCGAATCCCTCTAGGGCTGATTATCTGATTGCCCCCCCCCCCGAGGATTTCCTCAAGTGTAAGACGAATGTCAGATAATCTGTGGCGCATTCTCTCCAACATTTCGCCAAATAACATCTCGCGATCACCAATTTCATCGACGCTAAGTAACGTAGTAGTTAATAGAGCGTCATTAAATAAAAACTAACTAAAGAAATATTAACCACTGTTGTCCTCTACGTAGTTTACCGCCCACTTCTTTGTTCTGGCTTCACAAAGTTCAAGTTGCCTTATAAAAGTATCTTCATTTTCTAGGTCTGAGGAATTTCGTATCCTCTTGATACATGATTGATTACTATCTCACATCAAATCCGATAAGGCATTCATTCCCAACAGATTGTAAAGTAATTTTGATGACAAAGTGTAACTATTCAACAATCGAAATAATTTTATTTCTGTTGTTTGCATATTTTGTTCTCAATATTTTGTATGTGTAGTACTTAGATTGTGAGGCATAAGTTAGAATCGGACAGCAACTGTTTTATAAAAAATTTTAATATTTTTCCTCCGCATACTTCATAGCTAAATTCTATTAATCGTTTGCATTTATTAATCCTCTTATGAATATTAATCGACCAAATGTGGCATTTTCGGATTTTCACATTTTCTTGCTATTCCCGCCTCATAGAATCAGAACCTGTCATTGGTTCTCTCATAAACCCATGTGTAGTATTAGAAACTGAAGTTCATGTAATATGCTGTTCCAAAAAATAAAATGAATTGAAACTTTGTTTTTGCTCTCCTGAAAAGTTGCCTTTTGGTTCATAACCCACTTATTGTACTGAGATCTTCAATTGTTTTTCCTCTAACACATGGTCAAGTGAGATGTACTGTCTGATAATATATGAAGCATTTGGACACTTAAAGTAAATCCATGGTGCTACAGCCCATTAAGGGCCAAGACCGACCAGCCGGCTGCAGGCCTCACGTCCACATGCGAGACAGAGGTGGACGATCGTCCAACCAATATGGAGGTATCGTGTGGTTAGCACGATGATCCCCTCATTTGGACACTTAGGAGTATTAATTGAGTCTTTCAGAGCCTTCTCAAAAATCTCAGTATCATAATTTATTATTTATGATGTAAGTATTAGTGACTTTTATAGGCCTAAACTCACATCCTGCAGACTTTTGTTCCTATGAAACATGTGCGTGAGAAGTTACCTCCGGTAATTTTTCTTTGAGGACTCTATTGTGGCAAAAAATAAGTTTATTTTCCTTTCTGAACGATACTGTATACTTACGTACTTATAAATGGATTTTAAGGAACCCGGAGGTTCATTGCTGCCCTAACTTAGGCCCGCCATCGGTCCCTATCCTGAGCAAGATTAATCCAGTCTCTACCAACATATCCCACCTCCCTCAAATCATATGCAAATCTTAAACCTCGCATTCAATATCGATTATGGAAACCACTAATCATCGAGAACAACAAAATTCTAACATATACTGTCGATAATCGAATCCAGATGTCGTAGTTTTGTTATTAGAAGAAATATCAATGGCGATTTTTATACTATTCACATTGAAGAAACAAGGAAAAGAATATTAGTCTATTTTTGTAACTATGACAGAAAATAACACACACGCACGACTTACAGTGAGTAATCATTTGAATGCCAGCATGACGTTAAAATTTAGGGTCCCATTTGTCACCACCAAAAGAGGGAGGGCCAACACAGGATGTGGAAGTGTGGCCTGCATTGTGTTGAAGCGGCGTGACTAGTGCTGCCCCCCGCAGAGAACAAAGACGAACGCAGCTTAAATAGTAACAAAGTGAATTAACAACGTAAGAAACTGGGACCGAAAGGAGAAAGAGGAACCTCCCTTGCTCGTAAATAGTTCTCAAGAATTGACGTATTTTGGATTTTTTTTTTTTTTTCGGGCGATCTATGGTCGATCCGAAGCGCTGAGTCTCAATATAATATGACTCATCGTGTGTCCCACGGATAAGGATATCACAATCAATTCAGACGCAAGTACGAACTTACATAGGCTGACTAGTTTGAGCCTCTTACATCCTCGCGAACCAGATACACTTCCTGAAGTATTTACACCTAGCTTCAACCAGTTTAGGACAAGGCGTGTGAAAGAATGCTTCTTAGTGCAAAGTATACACATGAGTTCATTAATAATGTCTTTTGAAACAGCAATGACTAGTCAATATGCCTGTCACCATGTTTATGCTCCTTTCGTATATTAGAATAATTATTGACTATAGTCAAGTTATGGTTCTTCAATGAGGAGTTCAGCCTGAATCATGGCTGATTCCTCACTCAAAGCCCTCATCTTTCAATGCTCGGAATTCAGCAATTACAAGAAGGCACTGTATAAGGTTCCGATTTAAAAGAGACAGTGTAAACCCCTTTCTTATTAGCATCAGTCGTCTTATTATCTATGACACCAGGAACCCATTAAAGATAGGGTTTATCATTCCTTGCCAATCGGTCCAGAATGTCTTCACTCAACCAATTTAGAGGTCAATGCAGAGAAAAGAATAGAAGAATGTAGTGGAAAGGAGAATAGAAAAATTCACAGAGAAAAAAATGTATTGTTTATTGTTAGTAAAATAACATGTACAAAAATACAGTCTTAATTCTTCCCTAAAGGAGTAAAAACTCGTGCTCAGGGAGTTATCTAAACACATACTTAACACAAACAAAGATAATTATTTGGCACAAAGTGGATCAAGAAAAAAAATTATAGGAATAAATTAACTTTAAAAATACAATTTCAATTTTAACAAACATTTCAATTTTTAACAAAAAGTAGTATGAAAGTACTTGCAGAGAAAATAAAAAAGAAGAAATCATAGAGAAAGGGAGGAAATAAGAACGCACAGAGAAAGTAGAAAAGAAGAATACACAAAGAAAGTAGAATAGAAGAATACACAGAGAAAGTAGAAGAGAAGAATACACAGAGAAAGTAGAATAGAATGCACATAGGGAAAATAGAAGAACTCATAGAGAAAGCAGAAAAGGAGAATGCACAGAGAAAGTAGAATACAAGAAAACACATAGAATCGGAGAATAGAAGAACGCACAGAAAAAGTAGAATAGAATAACGCATAGAAAAATTATAATAGAAAAATGCGCAGACAAAAGGAGAATAGAAGGACGCAAGAGAAAAGGATAATAGAAGAATGTATAGAGAAAGAGAGAATAGAAGGACATTGAGAGATGTGGAATAGAAAAACGCACAAAAGGAGGGAGAATAGAATAATGCAAAGAGAAAGAGAGAATTGAAAGAACGCACAGAGAAGGGGAGAATAGAAAAATACACAGAGATTACAGAACGCACGGAGAAAGGGAGAATAGAAGAACGTACACGAAAATGGAAAATAGAAGAAAGCACAGAAAATAGAGAAAAAGATAATATAATGTTGCACTTAGTAAATGAGACTATATATGTGGTCAGCAAAATCATATATTCTCATTCCCCTTATATTTTTCGAGGAACACGTTAACATGGTAAAAAAAAAACTCTGCCTGAAAAAATCGGGGTGTGTCTATGTCCGGGACACGATCGTGGGTTTTACGTGAATATATCTGGCTTAAATCGAAAGATCTAGATTCGATCTTTCGTTTGGCACCAAAATCAATGCGCTAGCACATGTGAGACGCAAGATATACTGCCTTGAAATTTTCGCCCACGCCCAAAATAGCCGCCAGTCCCTGAGGGCCCACACTCCGCCTCGCGCATTCGCGGCGTCAACGCAAGGTCATGTTCACATCATAGTCGTATACCCGATCGAACGAGACCACATTTATTTCAATCGTGATATTAGACACGAAGTTACAGTGTCGGAATGGATCATCCTGCAAAGATTACATCGCCGTTTCCGTCCTGATATCTGGAATCTGTTAAAGACGTAACCCAAGTAGAATATAAATTTTACAATAGAGCCTTATTCCATATACTTTATACAAACTCCTTACAGTTTATCCCATTTTGGAGCTCTAAATAAAAATATACGGGTTCCACAAGTCAAAATTTTGTCGGGACTACAGATCCTCCAGATTTCCTTATCGCGGTAATATACATAGACTATAATAGTTATTTACGTTACAGGGACCGAAAGTGAGGTTTTACTTATGAGTTTGAAAGTTTTTTCTTCTGATCTACAACACAGCATATGATGTATTAGTATTGCCATTAAAATTATCTTAGGCTCGAAGTCTATTCAATCTTAAGCAGTCATCGTCACCCTCCTACTTTCAAGTATATATGCCAGACTGGACTTTCCTTTTAAAAGTATATTTCTGCGTTTCTTATTTGCATGTGACGTTATTACATCGTCATTTCTCTCATTATTGTGGGACTTTGTATGAATACTAAACACAAACAAATAGGAGTCTCTGAACAACGTGGTCGGTGTGACAGAAGATCGTCGCTTTAAGTATATATGTCACAGTCAAGTCTTTGAGTTTGAATACCAGCTATTGGTAACTGATAACCTGTGTGTGTGTGCCTACTTCCAGATAGTTGGAAGGTACAAGGAGAGGAGGTAGAGTACCCTATTTAGCTAAACTCAGTACCACTGCATGAATTGAGATAATACCCTCAGTCTATACTATTCTCCATAGGAAATGACTGTACTTGTGCGCTTGGCGTACGTTATATTTCCGTATTCGCACCAGCAGGATTGTCTGAACTGAAAACGTTGATCGCGATTACATGTTGGTCCGTGCCGGTGGAAGGCAATGTTTGTTTTCAGAACACTACCTGCTCGCATCCTCCTTGCCTCACTCCATCCCCTCATGCAACGGTCGCCAAGCTCAGAGATTGGTCTCGGTATTCGTAAGCACTTTCAAGGACGATGCAAAGCAACCCATTCTCACATGGTGAGTGACATGCCTATTAGGGCTGCACTATTTGAATTTTGTGTTTAAAACAGAAATTATACTGAAAAGTCGGGAGCAGTTCACAGTAACATTTCTTGTAAAGAGCTCAAATGCCTCTTGCTCTGATATGGGCGGGCTGGGGTTTGAAAATTTGTAATATAGGAGGGGGGAGGGGAAGTAGGGCCAGGACATTAACGTTGCGCTGCCACGAATACTTAAAAGAATGGGCGTCACTGTGGTGGAATGGAAGCACCGCTCTGAGGCATATACTAATAAACACTGCCATTACCGCATGTTCATTACAAGATTCAAACTGTAATAGTTACGTCCTTGAGAGAGGCAATAAAGCATTTTCACTGCTGTGTTATATACATAAAAATGTGTCGCCGATACTTCGATATTCGTCCGCCTGCAGGCAAATGTGAAATGTCATTGCTCCCTTAAGTTCATTCTACAAATTTTTACTCATTCATTAATATTAAGTATAGAGAAAGTACTGCAACACTACAAATCATTTGTTTCGAGATCTCTAATTAGTTGCCAGAGATAAATTGAAATATTATTTAATGAGATGGGAGAGCGGACTGCTAAAAGCTGGATTTTTTTCTGTTATGCAAACATGTCCGTCCATCGGCGTCACTCAGGCTGTAGCACGTTTACGTGCTGATCCAGAGCTGCGCTCGGATGTGTGTTCGATTCCCGCTTGGAATGATTCCTTTGTTTTTTTTTTTTTTCCTTAGTGCTCCCGAATGTCGGTTAATTTCTGGCGAATCTTCGGCCTCATTTCGCCAAACACCATCTCCTTATCACTAATTCCATTGATGCTAAATATCCTCGTAGTTGATACAGCATCGTTAAATAATCGAATAATAATAATAACATGCTTCCAGTTTTAAAATAGGCGATATTTATTTATTTAATTTGTTTTATTAGTTTATTTTACGACGCTTTATCAACATCTTAAGTTATTTAGCATCTGAATGAGATGAAGGTGATAATGCCGGTGAAATGAGTCCGGGATCCAAGTAGGCTATATTAGTGCCCAATATTTCTCAATTTGTATTCCTTCTAAATACTCCACCGGCGTAGCTCGGCCGGTAGGCGTTTGCATGCTGGTTCGGAGTTACGTTCGGACTGATTAACTGGTTGGATTTTTCGAGATTTTCCCCCTAATGTAAGGCGAATGTCAGGTAATGTAAGGCGAATCCTCGCATCATCTCGCCAAATACCATCTCATCACCAATTCCATCGACACTAAATAACAAAGTAGTTGACACAGCGTCGTTAAATAACCAAGTAAAAAACTACTACTACTACCACCACCACCACCACCACCGCCACCATCACATAACACTTAGGAGCCTCGAAATCCTTTGACCTATCGCAAGTAGTCATCGCTGTCGTAATCATCACCATCACCACCACCACCACCACCACCACCACCACCAGCAATACCGTTATGTTAACTGAGTCAAGATTAGAAAATTAGGCCATTTCTGCCCTCACTCTTGAGGTATGATCACACGTCGCTACTTTTGCTGCGCAACTTTTTCTGCTACTGCTGTTGCAAAAGTTGAGCATCGTGTTCACACGTAGGCCAACAACCAAAAGCTGCAGGCTACTTTTCGTGCTGTGAAACTCGAGAAAAATGGAGATAATCTTATCTGAATTTCCAATCACTTGCTCAAAATGTTCTCCATTACGTTCTTGTACTTATTTCTATATTTCTCTTTACTTCATCCAAACGAATATTAAACAACAATAGAATAGGGAATCTTCCTGTCTAATTTCACATTCAGTTTTACAGCTTCTTGACGTTTTAATTGCGTTAACAGAGATACTTCTCCAAATTTAGATTTCCATAGACATCTCACTTTCGTAAAAACAATGATTTCCATAAAACTCGTATAGTGAGAAAGGTGGTGGTGGTGGTGGTGGTGGTGGTCCAATGTCTAGGCACTTGACAATGCAGTCATTCGAAATCTTGCACTCCAGTATTTTTCTACGATGTTATCTTCTTGTAGCAATGCTGTGCAACTTTTGTTGTGTTCCACGTTCTTCCTTTCTTCCAGTGGCGGCTGCTCCCTACGTGCTAACGTGCTGTAGCACGCCATAAAATTATCGTCGAAATAATATTGTTAAAAAAAACGCACATAATACAAATTCTACTTATAATAGTTCACTATTTTCGATAATTTGGTGCTATGGACTCAATGGAATCCATCCTTACTCTACGTGCTAATTCCCTATTTAGCCCGGCTAGCAGTGTCTGCTCATGCGCAGAACAGCACTTCACCTCGCCCTCCTTGATATTTTGTCCTGCTTTTTCACACAACATCGTGCTCACTATTGTGCAGCGCGCTACGCTCTTCTTCACTTTGTTTTGGTGACACTTTCTCTCTTCCCTTCTATATTCTTTGGTTCGTAGCAGTCGACGGAACAGTGCTGCCCAGACACCGCTAAAGATATAACTTTGAAATAAAGAAAATACGTTTTATATATGTAGCTTATTTTTGCTTTTTGTGTTTTTCATAAATATAATCATATTGAAATACATTTTTGAACGTTTGTGTAAACAGGGTTACTTTTATATAATCTCAGCAGATAGTTTTGAGTTTATTATCTACGTGTTACGGGGTCTATGTTGGCATACCTTTTCGCGGGAGTCCGTTAAAATAGGGATTATTTTCCACTTTCAAAACAGTGTGTGTAGGTTTATGGGATTCATTATCTTTTATACTGTGGTCATTTTAAATGTATATTCTGCTGTGTGTCTGTGTATATTTTGTGCCTAGTGTAATTCAAATATATATTATATATATATATATATATATATATATATATATATATATATATATATAATGTGTATGTTAATCCAGAGGCGGCAGGTTTTAATATTGGAATTAGAAACAGTTTCAAAAATATAATGTAGTTATATCATGATGAACTACATCGATTCATTACTCAAAACTGCTTTCTCCAAGCAGCCATAGAAGATTAAATTAGAATTTAAAAATCTAAGGCGGCCAACACCAATATTGCGTAGAAAGTAAAGGATGGTAAAAACTATGTGTACACTAGGAAATGTAACAGAAGAGTTTATGACAACAGTGATTGGATATGTGGATGCGAAATACGAAATGCTCTGTTCTGCTTCCCTTGCCTCCTATTTTAGTACCAGTGATTCATGTCTACGACAGGTGTCAAAGATCTTGGTCTCTGAATGAATATATAAAGAAACATTCACACAGAAAGAAACATAAACTCGTTTGATCTTTGTACGATTGGCACCGCAAATATTGCAGCGCAGCTAATAGAGCTTATCAAAAATCAGCACAGAAACATGAGAAAGTCGAAAAAATCGATATATTTTATCGAAAATAATTGATTGTATTAAATTTTGTGGGAAATTTGAACTAGCGCTACGTGGCCACGATGAGACGGAAACGTCAGATAATCTCGGTGTGTTCATAGGTCTTACTAATCTGATAAGCAGTGTGGACAGTGTAGTGAGAGAATACACTGAAAATAGCAAAGTGTTTAAAGGCAATTCTAAGTCGATTCAAAATGTCGACGGATGGATTTCACCTTCAAAAATTAGGAGAGTCTAAAATATTTTTAGCACGCTATTATTTTCAGGTACGAGCCGCCACTGCTTTCTTCATTTGCATCACACAATACACAGGCGGATGCATGGTAAATTCATATCCTGTGGAGGTTGCTTGCCAAACAATCATGACCAGATATCAACCTGAACATCATGCCAGCAGATTTACGTGGCCCTTGAGGGATTATCTCAGGGTTAGTCATTAAAACTTCACAGGTTTTTTCTTTTGCTCCATCCGATATTTGTTGTTTTTGGACAAATCTGAATTTAGTTTTGTTTAGTAGGTTCACAGAATAAAATGGAGGTTCATTATTATATAGTTGTAAAATTTCAGTGTCCTTCTTAGCCAAATATCTGCTGTTTCATTTCCCTTTATATCATAATGGGAAGGAATCGACTGCAAACTGTTTTTTTCTATTTTAGTTAGGTAATACATCATTTTCTTACAGTCTTGAATTTTATCCCCTTTTGTAGGTTGTTGTGAAATTATAGTTTATATAGCTGCCCTTTAATCTGATAATATGATAAATTTTTGGAATTTATTTAATCTGTAGAAGAGATTTTACAAATACATATACGTAAATAGCAGTAACTTCAAAATGGTTAAATGAAAAGAGAAGGCATGTTTCTGCAGGTCCTGCTCCTCTTGAACGCGGTATAAAGGATCCATCTGTATAAACTTGTAACCAGTGGGTATCTTGTCTCAATAATTGTTTCCATAGTCAGAGTCTTCAAAACTACTTTATCTGTTTGAAATGTTTTAATTTCGTCCATGAAAACAAAACAAAAAACTATGTTCTATATGAATGGTATTTAATGGCTTTTCTTTCATTAATAATTTAGCAATTACAATAGTAATAATAGGAGATTTATACCTAAGTTTTTTTTTAATTGGATCCAATATTTCATCCTAGTGACGACATTATATGATCGAATTTTCTAATGTTTAAGGAAGATAGGTGTAGCAGAAAGAGGAGAAAAGAAGTAAATGGGAAGGCAAGGAAAGAAGTTGAATACAATAAGAAGTAAGTTATGTACCGGTAACAATAATTTTTAATCCAACTTTTGTGACGACTTTAGTCGGAACAACGGTACCATGTTCGTAAAGATCCATATATTATGCGAGTGTTAGGTACGTAATTAATTATACATGAAAGTACAAGGACAATACTGCATTGAACAGGAAGATTAATTGTTGATGTTTTATGTATCTTGAATAATATACATAAAGAAGAATGTTAATGAGACGTCCGAGAAAGTGAGATTAAGATGCAAGATGTAAATAATTTGTTCTTGCAGTGAAGAATGTGTCTTCGGACTGTTCTGTCTTCGGTAGCCACTGTAACTCTTAAGTTGGATGTGGTATGACGTACTCTCCGCCTCGGGCTTGGACAAGGCGTGGCTAGGGTCGCCACTCGTCCCGATTTCAATGAAATTGTCTTGCGTCCCGACAAAATTTGATAGGAATTACAAAAAAAAAAAAAAAAAAAAAAAACCGATTTTTTGCACAAACATTAAAATAATAATAACCTTACCTAAAGCTTCGTTTAGTTGTTAGATGGGATCTCAGTATCGATGAAGATGGATAATTGTATAACGAATTCATTTTTAATAAAGAAAGTTGCAGGAGAGCTGATTAAGGTATACCGAAAGATGATAAATGGGTACGATTCTTCCGTCTTTACGCAACATTTGTTTCAAGAGTTGATGATAATAATTTTTAGTCTAAGTGCATTATTGAAACAGACGAAATTATATATTATTTCTTCTTACGTCAAAATGAAATGTGTCGTGTAACAAACCAACAAACAAACTGAAATAAATTAAAATATTGACGCTGTCACTTTTCTGACATTGTAACATGAAAAGTAGGCTAATACCATTGTGTAACACTATAAAATAATCTTATCTGTGGATCATGTGGAGATTTTTTATTTTAATGTCAACTTTAAAGGCTAATAAAACAGAAAATGATTTTTGGCGTTTAGTTGACTTTGGCATATGACATCCAACTGTACTTCCTATTACTTATTAGTTGATTGATTAATTAATTACATAATATTAGGATATAGTATAAATGCCTATTGTTTGGATATATAAAAATTAATGTAAAATGCTTGTCATAAATGCGCGTATAAAAATTATCAAATTTTCACAGCTCGAGTACGGTACTATTCCCAATAACTTACCGCCAGGGCCACAGCCCATGTGTAAATATGACCCTGTGTTGACAAATTTCTTCACTCCACTCCAGTTTTGACACATTAGGACCGGTTGGTGAAATTATATTAACCGCTGCGCTCTGCTGCTACAATGAACTTCGAACAAGTGGCAAATCTCGTCCACATCGAATGCGGACTTCCTTTGATGTACCGACAAGCGACGGATCACTTATGAAGGCGAACTAAACGATTGGTTCGCCTTCGCTGGACCGTTCACTTGTTCCGAATTCAGTCAGCGAATGCGTTCGTTGTTCGTTCGCTACGTGTGTACGCACCGGTCGACCTCAGTCTGTGAGTGCCCGAACAACTGCTTTTCATACTTACAAAGCGGATTTCTGAGCATTATACTCAATGCGGAGGAAGTTTTCTAACGCACTGTACTATTACAGAGAAATATTTGGCCTATTTGATATCACTGATGATAATTCTACTCACTGTTCAGGAAGCAGTTCTATTATTTGATTACAATTTGTTGAAGATAGATAGATTGCTTGTATGTTCCTGTTCGGGATTTCCATTCCTTGACTGTACTCCGTGAGAAAAGGATCGAACTCAGCTATAAGTTTAAGAGACATCATAACTGACCGTTATGTAATGAATGGAATTTTTCAACATGCCCATGCAGAGGAAGTCCACGACTTCTTAGCTTTTCACTACTGCAAATACGCTTTTCAGAACATTGCTCCAGTAGGGCTATTTTATGCTTCAACATAATGACTCGAAATGATTTTCGATTGTTTCAAGGGTTTTTTCTTGTTCAAAGCGACAATTCACAATTTTTGTGTCCAAGTGAATTTTCATGATGAGATGTAACACTAGAAAATAATGTTCATTAAGGGGTTAGGTACAGCTTACAGCAGTAAAATTTTGGAAATATTCAACATTTTTTTCCTCCATTACTGTATCTTGTACAATAATGAAAATTAGTATGTGTAAAACAATCTCTTTCTGCTATATGAAAAAAATATTTTAAGACTTAAAAAAAAGTATTTACATTTTTTTTAATTCCGTTCACTGTGCAGTGATGAAGCTTTTTCCACATAACTAAAAAACTATCCAACATTCTGTGATGAAATTTTGTGTGTGTATTTATGCATGTCATATCCACAATATGATGCAAGATCACTTCTCTATCTTTGATAGATTGTCCGATAAAAAATAAATTCATTCAAAAAATGGTCAGATACCGGTACTTTCTTCTAACACAAAATAAACAAAATATTATTTATTAAGGAATGTAGTTGAAAGAGCATAATGATATTGTAAACATGAGTTTCAGCAATAAAATAGGAGAGAGAACATGAAAAAATAAACAAGTTTATGAGTTATGAGGGAAACAATTCATCACTGCACAGTGAACTACCACCATTATGAATTTTGAAAAAAAAAAAAAAAAAAAAAAAAAAAAAAAAAAAAAAAAAAAAAGAATAATTTACTGCTGTAAGCTATACCTAACCCCTTAAAGCAAAATTGGGGGAAAGAAACTGGACGCCTTACCTCATTATCTCCTGGGCTAGTTGCCTCATAAGTGGTGCATTGTTGGCATCACTTGTGAGATTCAGACCAGTCTTCGGACAATTGACTAAACGACCACAAAGTGAAACGATATTTTTTCGATTACAAATGTTGTTTAGAAGTAAAACTCTCGTATCGAACTTTATTTCCATCGCAACAATAACAGCACGATGCAATGTATTAAATAAAGTTGTGCAGCTCTTATTCTATTTATATGTGGTCGTACCACTAACGTCCAAACTGTCAGACGGAACAAAATACAAAGCTAAGCAAGTCCCCACCTTAACATAACTCAGTCGCACTTTTATTGCTCATAAAATCCTTTGCTCTGCGGGACAACACAACACCATGCAGCTGCATAGTGGTCCGAATTAGTTTGGACCGTACAGGTTCATACGTCATATTCTGTTAATATTCTCAGTCTTAAAGATATCAGTTCAAATGTATCGTCATGTATGCCTATGAAATGAAAATAATTTGTATTGCGCGTATGCGCTACAGCACATAATGCAGTGTGCATGGCGTCACATGACATAGTACATATAGCAATACAAAGCATTTTGATATTATGTAATACGCTTAGGTAGGCTGGCATATTTCCTTGAGACAAAAATGGGGCATTGGGATAGCAAAAACGGGACAGAGGTCATATAATAGTCTGTATTGAAAATGTTATAAAAAGTTTTGTTAACTACATGAACATATTGAAACTTACCATTATCCTTTAGTAACAGAAACCATTGAAGAATTTAGGTCAGTGGTATGCATATTTATCCTTTAGCCGTTCTACAGTGAACGCAGCAAACCCACCTCGTACGCTAGATTGTCTCAAACCCTCCTTGCTACTGCTCAGTGGTAGTTCGTATTTTAATAGCAAAATCTCATTGCAACTCTTAATGCACACTGAACTTTATTTATTTATTACAACTTACTTACTTACTTACTTACAAATGGCTTTTAAGGAACCCGAAGGTTCATTGCCGCCCTCACATAAGCCCGCCATCGGTCCCTATCCTGTGCAAGATTAAGCCAGTCTCTATCATCATACCCCACCTCCCTCAAATCCATTTTAATATTATCCTCCCATCTACGTCTCGGCCTCCCTAAAGGTCTTTTTCCCTCCGGTCTCCCAACTAACACTCTATATGCATTTCTGGATTCGCCCATACGTGCTACATGCCCTGCCCATCTCAAACGTCTGGATTTCAAGTTCCTAATTATGTCAGGTGAAGAATACAATGCGTGCAGTTCTGTGTTGTGTAACTTTCTCCATTCTCCTGTAACTTCATCCCGCTTAGCCCCAAATATTTTCCTAAGCACCTTATTCTCAAACACCCTTAACCTATGTTCCTCTCTCAGAGTGAGAGTCCAAGTTTCACAGCCATATAGAAGAACCGGTAATATAACTGTTTTATAAATTCTAACTTTCAGATTTTTGGACAGCAGACTGGATGATAAGAGCTTCTCAACCGAATAATAACACGCATTTCCCATATTTATTCTGCGTTTAATTTCCTCCCGAGTGTCATTTATATTTGTTACTGTTGCTCCAAGATATTTGAATTTTTCCACCTCTTCGAAGGATAAATCTCCAATATTTATATTTCCATTTCGTACAATATTCCCGTCACGAGACATAATCATATACTTTGTCTTTTCGGGATTTACTTCCAAACCGATCGCTTTACTTGCTTCAAGTAAAATTTCCGTGTTTTCCCTAACCGTTTGTGTATTTTCTCCTAACATATTCACGTCATCTGCATAGACAAGAAGCTGATGTAGCCCGTTCAATTCCAAACCCTGCCTGTTATCCTGAACTTTCCTAATGGCATATTCTAAAGCGAAGTTAAAAAGTAAAGGTGATAGTGCATCTCCCTGCTTTAGCCCGCAGTGAATTGGAAAAGGATCAGATAGAAACTGACCTATACGGACTCTGCTGTATGTTTCACTGAGACACATTTTAATTAATCGAACTAGTTTCTTGGGAATACCAAATTCAATAAGAATATCATATAATACTTCCCTCTTAACCGAGTCATAAGCCTTTTTGAAATCTATGAATAACTGATGTACTGTACCCTTATACTCCCATTTTTTTCTCCATTATCTGCCGAATACAAAAAATCTGATCAATAGTCGATCTATTACGCCGAAAACCGCACTGATGATCCCCAATAATTTCATCTACGTACGGAGTTAATCTCCTCAAAAGAATATTGGACAAAATTTTGTACGACGTCAACAAAAGTGATATTCCTCGAAAGTTACCACAGTTGGTTTTGTCCCCCTTTTTAAAAATAGGTACAATTATGGACTCCTTCCATTGTTCTGGTACAATTTCCTTTTCCCAAATAGCAAGTACAAGTTTATAAATTTCGCTATATAATGCACTTCCACCCTCTTGTATTAATTCTGCTGGAATTTGATCGATACCTGGAGACTTGTACTTTTTCAGATTTTCTATCGCAATTTCGACTTCTGAAAGCGTGGGTTCGGGTATAAATGGCTCAGCAGTTTGTATTTCAATTTCGTCCCGATCATTTCTATTTGGCCTATGTACATTTAGTAGTTGCGCAAAATAGTTTTTCCATCTGTTTAGGATTGATGGAGAGTCTGCAAGCAAGTCACCATTCTCATCCTTGATCACGTTTACCCTTGGCTGATATCCGTTCTTAAATTCCTTTATACCCTTATATAAATCTCGAATGTTTTTATTCTTACTATTTGTTTCTACCTCATTCAGTTTTTCCTTCAAGTAACCTCTCTTTTTATTCCTAAGTGTACGACTTGCTTCCCGTCTTTCATTGAAATAATTCTCTCTCTTCTCCTCAACTGGATCCTGTAAGAATTTCAATTTTGCCTGTTTCCTTCTTTCTACTACCATGCAACAATCTTCATCAAACCACGGTTTCTTTTTCTTAGTTTCATAATAACCTATGCTCTGCTCAGCTGCAACTTTGATACTATCTCTGATATTTTCCCACACGCTATTAACATCTAATTCTTTCTCAACTTCGTCGGAACTTTCTAAAGTGGCAAACCTATTCGAAATTTCGACCTGATAATTTTGCTTAGCTTCCTCGTCCTTTAATTTCAAAATATTGAATTTAGTAATATTAACTTGTTGCTCTACTCGCTTGGCTACTGATAATCTTTCTCTTAATTCTCCAATCACCAAATAATGGTCAGAATTACAGTCTGCACCCCTGAAAGTTCGAATATCTACTATACTAGTATGTCTCCGTTTATCTATCAAGATGTGATCTATTTGGTTGTGTGTCAATCCATCTGGAGAAGTCCAAGTATATTTATGTATATCCTTATGGGGGAATGTTGTACTTTTGACAATTAAATTTTTCGATGTGGCAAAGTTGACTAATCTAACTCCATTGTCACTACTAATTGCGTGTAGGCTCTCTTTTCCAATAGTTGGTCTAAAAATATCCTCCCGTCCTACTTTAGCGTTGAAATCCCCCAATAAAATTTTCATATGATATCTAGGGAACTGATCAAAAGTATGTTCCAATTCCTCATAGAAGCTATCCTTTACATAGTCGTCTTTCTCTTCTGTAGGGGCGTGAGCATTTATAACTATGATGTCGCACCATCTACCCTTAAGTACTAAATATGATAACCTGTCACTGATAAATTCGACCTTTTTTACTGCTGATTTTATTCTTTTATGTACAAAGAATCCTGTTCCTAATTGGTGATTATTGTTTCCTTCCCCATAATACAACAAGTAATCTCCTATTTGTGATATGCCATTCCCATCTAACCTAACCTCTTGTACTCCTACGAAGTCTATTCTATATCTAGCTAGTTCTTTTGCTACTAATGTTACCCCTCCTGTTCTATAAAGACTAGTTACGTTCCAAGTGCCAAATCTCAAAACCTTATTCCTTTGCTGTGGTCGTGCCAGAGAATCAGTCCTACAATAAGAATTTAAAACTCATACTTACGCTAACAAAGAAGTACTTTTCATCAAGACCTCGCAAGAAAATTTAACGTAGATCTATCAAAATGGTTATTATTATTTTTTCTTTTTTCAAAATTCGCCTTTTCTTGAGAGCATACACGTTGTGCTACTTTCATGAGGAACTTTGTAATAAATTATCCTTCCGTATACGATTTTTTTATTTATCAATTTCCCACGTAACTTCTAGAGAATGATTTCCTCATGAATTATTTTCGGTTACTGAATTTCATCAATTTCTAATTGTATTTTATTTATTTCTACCATAAAACCTGCTCTTAAGTTCTACCAGTTGTTTAACATGATCAGCACCTGGGAATGGATGAATTATATAAATATTTTATTAATGGCTGGTACGAAACTGTTTGTAAATATAATAACTTATATTATCGTGGTGATGAATTTTATGTCGAAATTAGTAGGGACAGATACGTAAATGGATATACTGTAGTCCATACCTGTGGAGTAACGATTAGCGCGTCTGGCCGCGAACCCAGGTGGCTCGGGTTCGATTCCAGGTCGGGGCAAGTTAACTGGTTTAGGTTTTTCCGGGTTTTTTCCTCAACCCAAATGCTGGGTAACTTTCAGTGCTGGGTCCCGGACTCATTTCATCGGCATTATCACCTTCACCTCATTCAGACGCTAAATAATCTAAGCTGTTGATAAAGCGTCTTAAAATAACCTACTAAAAGGCCTATACATTCACTTGTCATTAAACATATTTTATAATGTCACTGCACATTTCTTATTTTAGCAAGGCAGTGATTGATCGTAACACATCCTTCTGTTCGACGTCTTCGTGAACCACGCAACCTTTCAAACACTCCTGGTTGGTTTTTGATGTGTTGCCAGCCTTGAAGACACGCTCAAGTAGCGTTTGATCGTCTTCAGTGGATGTTGCATACTAAGGCTTTAAGTGCCCCCATAATCAAAAGTCCAAGGGATTAAGATCTGGGGAACGAGCAGGCCATGGTACAGGACCACCTCGACCAATCCATCGAAAAGTAAATACCCGTGTTAGGTTTCGTCTTTGTTGTCTTTCGTTGTGCTCCGTCACGCATAAACCACATTTATTTTGTAGTCTTTGATGATACGACACTTCCTTCAGCATGACTGGCAATTGGTTTGCTAAGAAAAGTCGATGCTGAGAATCAATAATTTTTGGGGTAAAATGTGTGGTCCTATTAATCTGTCATCAAGACACGAATTTTAAGTACGTTTTCCGTAAAAAACATTAATTTTAGGACTCATGTTTATTGCACTTTTTTGAGGCGAACTATCTCCCTCAAAATATTAAACCGTTTTTTTAACACTCTGCATAATTAAAATGCCGTAAGGCGGGCAAATTGTTAATAAAACTTGCTCAAAATGCCAATCGTTGTTAATAAAATTTGCTAAGAATGCCAACCGTATATTCCAGAGCACAATAGTGTGATTGTGCCGTCGCAGTGACTGGCTAGTGCTTTATGAAATGTCCGGCATATCGTGAATATCGTCAGATCTAGCAATAATTCTATCAACTCCTCTTCAGTATGGTTGAAATCTCGTGCATAAGATTCTCAATATATCTCAAAAAAAAAAAAAATCGTATTTCCTAACGGACTCTCAGTGGAACATTTTCCAAAAATGCTAATAAAATGAGTTACAAAAACTGTAGGTAGATACATGTCAGACGGAATATCATTGAATTTCACGCGGCATAACTCCTTTGCTGTCCTACAGCACATGGTGGAAACTATGTTTCCGCCATGCTACAGCATAAAAACCAGGCATCAGTGGATATGCGTTCCCTATCTGAAAATGCTGGTATAGGTTCCCTGAGTCATTTCTGAAAAATGTTCGGTGTTATTCGGATTATATGAAGTTGCTACAACTTTTGCATCCAAACTAAGTGTGTGTGTTCGCCATCTTTCAGTTATCTAGTATAACAATCTCTTCAACTCAATAAATAGCAGCTCTGAGAACATATCCAAGAATAGCTGCTACATTCTTTATGATTCATACTTTTAACTGATGAGTTGACTTGGGGTTTTTAAAAGTGCCTTTTCTTTTCAAATAATACTCTATTTTCAGAAATTCGCTTGATTAATATGTGATGAAATTGCAAGTTCACACATGTGAGGAGGTAATTCACTACACCTCTGAGAGTATCATAAAACAAAAGAGAATAAATCGAGAATTGTTTGATAGAAGTATAATGTATATTAGGCCTAACTGTAACCTCCTTTGCCCCCTTGGGTGTCTCCATGGTCAGATCTCCGACCTGTCACGCAGGTGGCCCGGATTCGAGTCCCAGTCAGGCCTGGGATTTTTCATTCAAAAATCCATAGTGACACTTGTGGCGGACAAGGTCGCAGTTGGGGTTTTTCTCGGAGTTCTCCCGTTTTCTCCCATATTACGCATCTACATCATTCCGTCACTATTTCTCCATTTCATCATAATTCCATAGAGCGTATTCCGAATCTCACCGGTGAGCAATCCGATGGCATCACGGTGTTCCGAATTCCACCGATGACGTCATTGATGCTCCACCGGTGTCACACCGGTGCCATCAACTTGCAGAGGTGGTGGCAGTCTCCATCAGCCGCCATCAGTGAATCTGATTGGTTCTTGTATAGGGCGGGAATTAGCAGACGAATAACATCGTGCACTGTTGTGTCATGGCGGTGTGTTCTGCTTTAGTTCTGCTGCATTGTTTGTAATGAGCACAACGTAAAAACAATATGTTAATGGCTTATGAGCGAACATGTCAACGGACCCGTTATTACTACCGGTTCAAGAAATAAATTGTTTTTGCTATCTTTTCTTTGAACGAGATGGCAGTACGAAAATTTCGGAAAATTTTGCTACCGTAGCACAGACAACAACTTATACAGTCGCCATGACAGCCATCGATCCTTCCAGCAGTTTTGTTCCATATTTCGCTGCAACATGACGTCATTGATGCCACCGGACCGGTGAGATTCGGAATACGCTGATAGCAATCCCCGATCACCGGCTGGCGACGCACGGAGGGAGCTGACCTAGGGACGAGGGGAATTGTTTGCTCGAAACCTGGATAGAGTCCGATCGCAAACTCGTGGCACCTGCACGAAAGACGAATTGGCATCCACTTACATGGACTCGCCCAAGAGTCTTGCTGGGGGAATGTTTGAACTGTACGCTCTATGAGTAAGCAGTCGCCCGCACACACAGAACCCCCCCCCCCCACTCCGAAGCCTGAGGAAGAAGCTCGCGCATGTTGGTGCCACGAGTTTGCGATCGGGCTCTACGCAGCGAACCTTAGTGTAGTCAGCCGTTGTGGGTTTGTAAATGCGCCTAGCTTGAGGGTTAGCACAATAGATCATAACAGGTCGCAGTACTGGGCCATAGTGCCCCCCCTCCCGAAATTCCATTCCATTCAATCTCCTTTGTAGTTCACCTTTGTGGATTAACGGTTAGCACGTCTACCGGGCTCGAGTTCAAATTCTGGTTGGGACAATTTACTGGTTGGAGTTTTTCCTCAACCAATTGAAGCAAAATTGCTGGGTAACTTTTGGCGTTGGACTTCGGACTCATTTCGCCATTATTAATAATTCACATATAATCATCATCATCATCATCATCATCATCATCATCATCATCGTCATCCGTACCATAGTCCGGGTTAAGTTCACAGTGCGGCGTATTGTAGGCCTACTTGTACAAGAACGCGGCCGTTTGACTACCCAATCATTCACAAAATAGGAGTGGTAAGCACAATAAGCCTCGGGCTGTAGTGTAAGCCTTCGGGTCCCTCCTCCTTAAAAAAATCCTCCTTTGTTGTTCCATTTAAAATTAGTTTTAAAAAAAAGGGGAGAGTACGTATACGATGAAACAAAAAGGCGAAGTCAATATCAAGCAGTCACTAACTGTTGATTGAATTTGGGTTATTGAATGACAAAATTTTGTCATTATTTGTGTATACACAACCATTTAATTCAAAATGCACTTCTTTAGTCCAAGAGACACTATGAAACCACTTAGATTCATTTGAATTCTAGATATTGTTCGTAGGCTGAAATATATCTTCTTAATTATAGTTTTGGAACTGCTTTCTAACAATTCGACCTATTGTTACAGACGTCTTGCTACCTTCTCACTAAATATTTCATATTAAATTTCACCAAATAATTTCTTTAGGAAACTAGCATAAACGTTTAAGAATAAAGGCTGGTTCACAATAAACCGAGAATGGAAACGATAACGAGAACGGGAACGGAAATAATGTTAAAATATATGCATTTAAATACGAGCATTCACAATAGTTAGTTGCGAATGCTCACATTTAAATACATTTATTTTAACAATATTTCCGTTCTCGTTTTCGTTGTTTCCGTTTCCGGTTTATTGTGAACCAGCCTTAACGCTCCTTACTGCAAGATAGTCAACCGCGTAATACATCATTAATTGATTCAATAATAATGAAGTGTGTCAGTTAACTGGTTGAAGTTCCATCTTCAGACATGATTCTTTGTTAACCCTTCAGTGCTCACGCAATAATTTGACACCCGCACTCGCGCGAATTACATATTTTGTAATCCATTTATTTTTTTAATAAACAATTTTTTTACACTTATGAATATGTAATTTTACAATATTTATATAATAGTAACATTACTTTACTGATTCTATTATACTGTTTGTGATACAACGGTGTAACTCTTAGAAATACAGTATATTATTTAAATCAGCGATGTCAATAGTATTACGTTGCAAACAATGCAATTAAAACTGTATTGTTGTTATTGTTATTATATGGGCTTAATTGTTTGTTATTAAACTATACTCTAGAGTTCTAATTTTCTACTTCTAAAATTTAAGTCACTATTGGGCAGGGTTGCCAGATGTCCAGATTTGGCGGGACATGTTCCGATTTTCATATGAAAGTCCCGGGTCCCGCTTCGATTCGAGGCGGGACGCAAGAAGTCCCTCTTTTAGATAATTACGAGTAACATCACTTGAATAACTTTATCGTTACGTAGTAACTATTTTCTTTAGGCCTAAATAATTACATTAAATTTCAATTAATTTTCTTAATAATGTAGCTTTGCACATTGGAAAAAAAAAACGAATATTTTGGCAAGTGTAAGGTTTGTAACAGCGAATTCAGTGATGAATATGATATTTCTGAACATTTAAAAAGAGACGATCATCAGAAATGCATGGCACAGAGTATGGACAGAAGCTTGTTTAAAATGATAAAGTTCAGTGATAAATATATAGGAAGCTCTAAAAATGTATACTATATGCTAAATGGTGGGTTTGGAGCAGTAATATGTTAAGGCACAAATTAAATGTGAATTTAGGTATAAATAAATTGTCATTCTTATCAATTAATAGACACTGAAATTTAAATATTTTGTCACATATGATGCCAGACAGAACTATTATTAAGTCATTTAAGTTAATAATTTGGCATAACATATTATTGCCACAAGCCCTTCTGAAAGACGCCAGAGAAATGTGATGTAACTTACAGCCAGATAAATATTGTTTGCACTTGGATAGCTGTATCTATAATATATGTTTTATTCAAAATTCAATTTTGAGATTCATATTACTTTTTTCAGCTGCGGGATAATTTTTATTTATTAATTTTTTTACTTATTTTGTATTGTCATGAAAATGTCAACTCTGCCCAAATTCATATTACTCTTTCTTTAAGACAAAACGTAAGTACTACCTATGGTGAAAAAGGATGTCCCTCCTTGGTAATCTAAAATCTGGCAACCCTGCTATTGGGTTCAAGTTCATGTCTGATATGAAAAGAAATAATTGTTCTGTATTATGAAATATGTCTATGTAATAATTTATTTATATTTCAGGATAAATAACCACTACAACGCTAGAAAATACGTATAAAAGTGTCTTATGTACGGCTTATAGGAATAAATCAAATTACAAATAAAGACATAGAAAATATTCTTTTGTGTTCTCATCTGTTAAAAACATTAGCGTTAGCACTCGCGCGGATTACATTGTTATCCACTCTATGTTGTTGTTGTTTAGTCAACTGTCCGAAGGCAGGTCTGAACCTCACAAGTGAAGCCAACAAGGCACCACTTTTGAGGAAACTAGAAACATATAATTATATTAGTACTCAGAAAAGAGTCACATTTACATCTAAACACTCCACACATCAGAAGAGCTAAACTTTAACAGGAAGGCACTGAAAATTTCACTCTATCAGCATTGAAAGCGGAGGTGTGATGACGTAATAAAGAGCAATGGATTATAAATGTATGCCGCGCGAGTATTGGAGGGTTAAACGACTATCATATAAATTACCAGATTGGTAAAATGATAATTAACTTCTTGCAAATAGTTTTATATTGGATATTCATCAAAATGTTTCTTAAGCATAGACAGCTATTGATGCGAGTGAATTTATATTTCCCTCCGCCTGATATATTTACTATCTATCAGTGCTTTATTATTCATGCTGAATGAAGGCAACAATATATCTGTCTGATCGCAGGAATTCATTGCAGGTGCAGTCGCATATTTAAATGTAAAATTTTATTGCTTGCATTGTGGACCCCTGCAATGAGGACCAGACTGACGCGGTGGAGGGGGAGAAGCGGGAGAAGAAAGAAATTTGTTCCGATCGTTATGGGTGCGTATATTGAATGACACTTTACTGTCCCGAGGTCAAAGTTTATACCTCCTTGATGGAATAGAAATGAGGAAGTATTGTTGTCGTGGGGTTACTTATTGTACTTTATCTCGACTAGCAATGAAAGTATATAAATTGCCTATTTCTGGAAATGCTATTGTCGTTGATTGTAACACGCCGGAAATAAATATGAGTTACGTTTACCTTTCCGAAAGAAATAAGATATATGCGTCTGAAAGATGTAATAAAAGTGGTCAAAACATTTACGAATTAAGAAAAAATGAAATGTTTACACGATGCAGTACTGTATTTATTTTGTCACTATATTATCAATAAAAGATGTACACTACCATTATACTATATCGTAAACAGATATTAACGTATCGATAGAAAAAAACACATTAATTAGATGTATTTCAATAAATTCTGACAGTTCTGTAATTATAACTATATTTTCATCCTTTTCCTCCACATCACCATAACCACTTCCGTATACATCCTGTTCATCACCATTACCATTGACGTCGACATCACAATTACTGTCGCCGTCTTCATACTCCACATCATAAATTATTGTAGTCATCCCCAACCTACAAATCTCAATAATTACTGTAGCCATCTCCATCCTTTAATCTAAGTTACTGTAGTCATTCCCATCCTTCAATCTCAGTTACTGTAGTCATCTACATTCTTCAATCTCAATTACTGTAGTAATCTCCATCCTTCAATCTCAATTACTGTAGTCATTCCTATCCTTCAATCTCAATTACTGTAGTCATCTCCATTCTTCAATCTCAATTACTGTAGTCATCTCCATTCTTCAATCTCAACTACTGTAGTCACTTCCATCCTTCAAATTTCAATTAATGTACTCTTCCCCATCCTTCAATCTCAATTACTGTAGTCATTCCCATCCTTCAATCTCAATTACTGTAGTCATCTCCATTCTTCAATCTCAATTACTGTAGTCATCTCCATTCTTCAATCTCAATTATTGTAGTCACTTCCATCCTTCAAATTTCAATTAATGTACTCTTCCCCATCCTTCAATCTCAATTACTGTAGTCATTCCTATTCTTCAACCTCAATTACTGTATTCATCATCATTCGTCAATCTCAATTACTGTAGCCATCTCTATCCTTCAAATTTCAATTAATGTAGTCGACCCATTCTTCAATCTCAATTACTGTAGTCATCCTCATCCTTCAATCTCAATTACTGTAGTCATCTCCATCCTTCGATCTCAGTTACTGTAGCCATCTCCATCCTTCAAATTTCAATTAATGCAGTCGACCCCATTCTTCAATCTCAATTACTGTAGTCATTCCTATCCTTCAATCTCAATTACTGTAGTCATCTCCATTCTTCAATCTCAATTACTGTAGTCATCTCCATTCTTCAATATCAATTACTGTAGTCATCTCCATTCTTCAATCTCAATTACTGTAGTCATCTCCATTCTTCAATCTCAATTACTCTAGTCACTTCCATCCTTCAAATTTCAATTAATGTACTCTTCCCCATCCTTCAATCTCAATTACTGTAGTCATCTCCATCCTTCGATCTCAGTTACTGTAGCCATCTCCATCCTTCAAATTTCAATTAATGTAGTCGACCCCATTCTTCAATCTCAATTACTGTAGTCATTCCTATCCTTCAATCTCAATTACTGTAGTCATCTCCATTCTTCAATCTCAATTACTGTAGTCACTTCCATCCTTCAAATTTCAATTAATGTACTCTTTCCCATCCTTCAATCTCAATTATTGTAGTCATTCCTATCCTTCAACCTCAATTACTGTATTCATCATCATTCGTCAATCTCAATTACTGTAGTCATCTCCATCCTTCGATCTCAGTTACTGTAGCCATCTCCATCCTTCAAATTTCAATTAATGTAGTCGACCCCATTCTTCAATCTCAATTACTGTAGTCATTCCTATCCTTCAATCTCAATTACTAAAGTCATCTCCATTCTTCAATCTCAATTACTGTAGTCACTTCCATCCTTCAAATTTCAATTAATGTACTCTTCCCCATCCTTCAATCTCAATTACTGTAGTCATCTCCATCCTTCGATCTCAGTTACTGTAGCCATCTCCATCCTTCAAATTTCAATTAATGTAGTCGACCCCATTCTTCAATCTCAATTACTATTGTCATTCCTATCCTTCAATCTCAAATACTGTAGTCATCCCCATCCTTCAATCTCAATTACTGTAGTCATGTCCATTCTTCAATTTCAATTACTGCAGCCATCTCCATCCTTCAATCTCAATTAATGTAGTCATCCCCATCCTTCAATCTCAATTAATGTAGTCATCCCCATCCTTCAATCTCAATTACTGTAGTCATCTCCATTCTTCAATTTCAATTACTGAAGCCATCTCCATCCTTCAAATTTCAATTACTGTAGTCATCCCCATCCTTCAATCTCAATTAATGTAGTCATCCCCATCCTTCAATCTCAATTACTGTAGTAATCTCCATTCTTCAATTTCAATTACTGAAGCCATCTCCATCCTTCAAATTTCAATTACTGTAGTCATCCCCATCCTTCAATCTCGATTAATGTAGTCATCCCCATCCTTCAATATCAATTACTGTAGTCATCTCCATTCTTCAATTTTAATTAATGTAGTCATCTCCATTCTTCAATCTCAATTACTGTAGTCATCTCCATTCTTCAATCTCAATTACTGTAGTCATCTCCATTCTTCAATCTCAATTACTGTAGTCATCTCCATTCTTCAATCTCAATTATTGTAGTCACTTCCATCCTTCAAATTTCAATTAATGTACTCTTCTCCATCCTTCAATCTCAATTACTGTAGTCATTCCTATTCTTCAACCTCAATTACTGTATTCATCATCATTCGTCAATCTCAATTACTGTAGCCATCTCTATCCTTCAAATTTCAATTAATGTAGTCATACCCATCCTTCAATCTCAATTACTGTAGTCATCCCCATCCTTCGATCTCAGTTACTGTAGTCATCTCCATTGTTCAATTTCAATTACTGTAGTCATCTCCATCCTTCGATCTCAGTTACTGTAGCCATCTCCATCCTTCAAATTTCAATTAATGCAGTCGACCCCATTCTTCAATCTCAATTACTGTAGTCATTCCTATCCTTCAATCTCAATTACTGTAGTCATCTCCATTCTTCAATCTCAATTACTGTAGTCATCTCCATTCTTCAAACTCAATTACTGTAGTCATCTCCATTCTTCAATATCAATTACTGTAGTCATCTCCATTCTTCAATCTCAATTACTGTAGTCATCTCCATTCTTCAATCTCAATTACTCTAGTCACTTCCATCCTTCAAATTTCAATTAATGTACTCTTCCCCATCCTTCAATCTCAATTACTGTAGTCATCTCCATCCTTCGATCTCAGTTACTGTAGCCATCTCCATCCTTCAAATTTCAATTAATGTAGTCGACCCCATTCTTCAATCTCAATTACTGTAGTCATTCCTATCCTTCAATCTCAATTACTGTAGTCATCTCCATTCTTCAATCTCAATTACTGTAGTCACTTCCATCCTTCAAATTTCAATTAATGTACTCTTTCCCATCCTTCAATCTCAATTATTGTAGTCATTCCTATCCTTCAACCTCAATTACTGTATTCATCATCATTCGTCAATCTCAATTACTGTAGTCATCTCCATCCTTCGATCTCAGTTACTGTAGCCATCTCCATCCTTCAAATTTCAATTAATGTAGTCGACCCCATTCTTCAATCTCAATTACTGTAGTCATTCCTATCCTTCAATCTCAATTACTAAAGTCATCTCCATTCTTCAATCTCAATTACTGTAGTCACTTCCATCCTTCAAATTTCAATTAATGTACTCTTCCCCATCCTTCAATCTCAATTACTGTAGTCATCTCCATCCTTCGATCTCAGTTACTGTAGCCATCTCCATCCTTCAAATTTCAATTAATGTAGTCGACCCCATTCTTCAATCTCAATTACTATTATCATTCCTATCCTTCAATCTCAAATACTGTAGTCATCCCCATCCTTCAATCTCAATTATTGTAGTCATCTCCATTCTTCAATTTCAATTACTGCAGCCATCTCCATCCTTCAATCTCAATTAATGTAGTCATCCCCATCCTTCAATCTCAATTAATGTAGTCATCCCCATCCTTCAATCTCAATTACTGTAGTCATCTCCATTCTTCAATTTCAATTACTGAAGCCATCTCCATCCTTCAAATTTCAATTACTGTAGTCATCCCCATCCTTCAATCTCAATTAATGTAGTCATCCCCATCCTTCAATCTCAATTACTGTAGTAATCTCCATTCTTCAATTTCAATTACTGAAGCCATCTCCATCCTTCAAATTTCAATTACTGTAGTCATCCCCATCCTTCAATCTCGATTAATGTAGTCATCCCCATCCTTCAATATCAATTACTGTAGTCATCTCCATTCTTCAATTTCAATTACTGAAGCCATCTCCATCCTTCAAATTTCAATTACTGTAGTCATCCCCATCCTTCAATCTCGATTAATGTAGTCATCCCCATCCTTCAATATCAATTACTGTAGTCATCTCCATTCTTCAATTTCAATTACTGCAGCCATTTCCAGCCTTCAAATTTCAATTAATGTATTCATATCCATCCTTCAATCTCAATTACTGTAGTCATTCCTATCCTTCAGTCTCAATTTTTTGTAGTCATCCTCATCCTTCTACTCAATTACTGTAGTCGTCTCCATGCTTCAAGTCCAAATTACTGTCATCCTCATTCTTCAAATCTCAATTACTGTAGTCCAGGAATGTCAAAGCGCCTGTATTACGTGCTCATACTACAAAAATTGCAAATGTAACAAGGTTTTATTTATTTATTTGTTTATTTATTTTTTGTTTGTTTATTTATTTATTTTATGTATTTATACTTGCAGAGTTAAGGCCACAGGGCCTTCTCTTACACTCTTTAAGGTCACAAAGTACACAAGCAGTGAAATTTAACAAAAAAAGTGAAAGAACAAAATACTAACATGTTAAAAAAATAATAGCATAACAAAATCGACATTAAACAATATGAAAATAATACCATATTAGAAAAAAAGTAAAATACAGATCTAAAGATTGGAATATAATAAAAGCAACTCAGTATAAACAGTTAACAGGAAAAACTTAAGGAAGAATGCAACAAATGGAATGTAATAAAATAATAGAAAAGAAAATATACGAAATATAAATAAAATCCACAATAAAAAGGCTATGATAATAAATTCATCTGATGATAAAAAAAGAGAAAAGGAAGAAAAAGAATTGTATGTATATATATATATATATATATATATATATATATATATATATATATATATATATATATATGTTTACAGAACTGTCTGAGGAAAGGGCTTATAATTGAAGGGAATCTGAATTGAAAAAGTGCAGTTTCAGTTTATTTTTGAAACTAGATATTGTCAGACAGCCTGACATGCTGTAGTGCAGAGTTCCTGAGATGAGCTGTAGAGGCGGTGAAAGATGAAGAGTAGGAGGATGTTCTGTGTTTAGGAATGAAGAATGTGATATGGTGTTGTGAGCGAGTATCTATTTCGTGATATGAGGACAAATGTTGAAAACGAGAAATTAAAAAGAGAAGCTAAGTAGCTAGTGTTAGAATTCTGAAAAACATTGAAGAGTAACGTGTGAGAGTGAATAGTTCTTCGCTCTTTGTGACGGATCCAGGACATCTCAACTTTTCCTGGCAGGATGTTTTGTTTGCTGTTACAGTATCGAAATATGAATACATTTCAGTTGTTGCATAAATACTTTCATCCCATCAATACTACATGCAGTTGAAGGGAGTCTATAGTTACTCCTTTAACACTCTCTAATTTAAAGTTCTTGTTACATTAAATAAAATAGATCTTTATCTTCAGAACTGACAAAGTAAGATCTAATTGAATAATAGTCCAGATTTAACTCTGTCTCCTGACTAGTATCTTGAGGGTGTTTCCTTGCTTAAGTAATTGCCCACCCGTGATTTGGCTCTTAATTCTCAGGTCATGCGTAACGCTGCTGCCACCATCAATCTGCAGCAAGAAGTGCGCTGTTAAACAAAGCGGGCAGTATGTCTTGTCAGTCATCAGTCCTGAGAGAAAAATGAAGCAATTATTCGTCCTCGGATCCAAATCAAAACACTTGCGTGTTCTCGCATTGAAGACTGTTAGTTCGTGGCTTTTTATTCTCTCCGGACACTTGTTCATCTAAAGCCGTGAATGTGTTTAAAATCATATAGTGCTCTTCTATTTGTTAGGGTCGAGAGTTTTTTTTTAATATACACATAGTATACATGGCTCAAAATATAGCCTCGAGATTGTGACGTTTATTGCTTCGACAATGAGTGCTCATACGATTTTCTTTTTCTTTTGGCAATAGGCCACCTTCTTCCATCCACATGATTTCCTGATAAAGTGTCAATAAGCAGTTTCGTTTCTCCATTCACATTATGTATTTGCCTATAATGGATCTACGTGCAATTTTCAACTTCAATCCACATCCTTTTCCGACAGTAGGTCAACATCCACATTATTTCTTCACATTTGGTGTTTATGCTATTTTCTTCTTCCGTCTAATTGTTTCCTGGTAATGAACTACGTGTCATTTCCTTCTTTCACCACATTCTTTCCTAACAATGGGTTCACGTACAATTTCCTTTCTTCATCCACTTTCCTTCCCAAGAATGAATCTACAGGAGTCGTTCATCCATATTCTTCACCAACAATGGGTCAACTAATGATGTCCTCCTTCTATCCACAATTTTTCCAGGCAATGGGTAATTTCCTACTTACATCCATATTCCATGTGTGTAGTCTGTGTGTGATATTCTCCTTCCATTCGCACTCTTTCCTAACAGTGAGTGTATGTGCGATTCTCTTCTTCCGTACATTTTCTTTCCTGGCAATGGACCACGTGCCGTTTCCTTTCTCCATCCACATTCTTTCCCGACAATGAATCCATGTGTGATTTCCTACTTCCTTCCACATTCCTTCCTGACATTGGGTATATGTGCGATTTTCCTCTTCCATCCTCACACTTTCCTGGTAATAGGTCATACGTGCCATGTTTCATTTCCTTCCACATTCTTTTGTGACAAAGAGTCCATGTACAATTTCGTTTATCCATCCACGTTCATTCCCAAAAATGGGTTCACGTGTAATTTTCTACTCCCATTCACATCTCTTCCTGACTATATAGATCTATGTGCAATTTCCTTGTTCAATTCACATTCTTTCCTGACGATGGATCCACGTGTCATTTTCTTGTTACATTCATATTCCGTCCAGGCAAAAAGTAGGCCTACATGTGTATTTTTTTCTCACATTCTTTCCCGACGATGCACCAACTATTATTTCCTTCTTCCATTCACATTCTAGCCTGATAATAAATCCATAAGCGATTTCCTTCTCTCAATATAAACCCATTCATTTTTTTTTTCTGACGGTGAGTTCACGTACGAGTTCCTCTTTCCCTCTACTCACATTCTTTTTTGAAAATGGGCCCACCTGCTATTTTCTCCTTCCACCTATATTTTTTCCTGTCAATGGGTTCACGTGCGATTTCCTTCTTTCATCCACTATCATTTCCGTCATTGGTTCTATTCATCAAATGGTTTCCGCGCGGGGTATACTCCAGTCGATCATGATTTGCAAACTGTTTTAATGGTTTTCTTCCTTTCGGTAATGAACATATTTTGAACAGTTACTTTTGTCATTTTGGCACAGAAGTTTGGTTATAAGGCGTCATTAAGTCTCGAAATGGTTGAAAATACTGTTGCCCTGGTTGATAGCAGCTGCAGCCTAATTCATGCTGTTGCCATATAGATCGACTCGTAAGTTTTGCACCACAATCCTCCCAAAAGAAAAAAATAAATAAAGAAACTTTTTAGAGAAACTCATGGCAGAAAAAGTGCCTGCTAATTACCAGGATATTTGCACGATAACCTGGATTCGTCAATATACTTCTCTAATGTCGCATGGTCAACTTTGTGTGTGTCAACGTACATAATTAAGACCTGTGATTCAATGTTGCAATTTTAATTCTGAATATATAGGAAACAGATTGACGGTATATTTACCTCGTATTAAGTTTTATTTTTCAAATTGTCTTCGAGCTATTCTCATACTAATACACGATGCTGTCGATTCTGAGCGACAGCCGCTTTTGAGTGTCAAATGATGAAGAGAAGGGAGCAAAGACTAATTCGGATTTTCCGGTCTCTGATCAGGTAAAAACCCCAGATAGAACTGATACTTAATCATTTTGGTGAATTTCGTTGAAGTCCAGAGGGCCTAATTAGTGAAATCCACTCTCCTCACCTCCAGGCTGGGGCTCCTGGAATCTTTAAAGATGCGAAAGAGACAGTGGTGTGCGGAAGTCAACGGGAAGCTGCCTCATTTATCTTTTCCAAGAAAAACTGCAACGAATTCGAAATGAGGCAGTAAAACAAGTAGACAGCTTCAAATACTTGGGGTGTATTATAAATATTATGAGCTGCTGCCAAAAGGTCAAAAGGAGAGTATCATTGGCAAAGGACGTTTTAATAGGAACTTCTGGAACTTCTGCGAACCTCTGGAAAAAGCGCTAATGAAGAGGACTAGCGAAGTGATTTGGATGGAGTGTAGTATTGTATGGGGCAGAAACATGGACATTACAACAAAGTGAAGAGAAACCACTAGCAGCATTTAAAATATGGTTATGGAGAAGAATGGAATATGTTAACTGGACAGACAGAATAGAAAATGAAGCTGTGCTGGAAAGAGTGGGTGAAGAAAGAATAATGCTGAATCTGATCAGGAAGAGAGAAAGAAATTGGTTGGGCCACTGGCTAAGAAGAAACTGTCTGTTGAAGGATGCACTGGAAGGAATGGTGAAAGAAATAAAAGTTCGGAGCAGAAGAATATATCAGATGATAAACAACATAAAGATACATGGATCATATGCGGAGACTAAAAGGAAGGCGGAAAATATGAAATATTAGAAAATGCTGGGTTTGGAGTGAAAGATTTGCAGAACACTATGGATTAATGAATGAGTTATGTTAATTAATTAATTATTTAGGGCTCACTGATGAAAATTCTGTCATCACGGCCTTCTGCCCGAACCAGGCCTTGTCAACAAACTAGGAGTTTATCTAAAACGTTTCACGGCCTCTTGAACTGTGGTGTATGATTCACTAAAGATAGCAGCATAACGAAGGCTGTGGTTCCATTTATCAACAGAGTGAAAGCCCTTCCATTATTTTCGTGGTTGAAAGGCATATTGTAAACTGAAATCAGTACTGAAATGACAGACCGTAACTGTTGCTGAGGAAATTATTAAAAAATGGATTGAAGAGAAATAGTACGTTCAAACACTTGTTAACCCCGCCTAATGAATCACTTCTTCATATTACTGCCTTTTACGGACCTGAAAAGCATGGATGAATGGATGGACGGATTCAGCAATATTATACATACAGATGCACTACACTATCATAATTTTCTCTTAAATCCAATGCACGGGTCTTTTCTTACTGAGCATGCGTAGTATGTTATAATTGGAACTTGGAAAAATTCAGGTGGCCAAAATTTTGTTTCTGAATCTGTAGATATTATAAAATAATAACTTCTCTAATGTCTGATACATTTATATATAGTTTTATTATGGTGAAACTGGCGTTTCAAAAAGAGAAATGTTACTAGAATATTTTTTAATAATTTCACGGGAAAAATTTTTCCGGGGTCGGGTATCGATCCCGGACCTCTAGTTGAACGTACCAGCGCTCTGGCAACTGAGCTACCCGGGAACTCCACCCGACACCGTTTCAAACTTTCCCTTTATAGGCACCGTGCATGGGTCCGAAAATCGTACTGGTGGCGCCGCGTAGTGTCTCAATTTCCTAATTAACTACAGGCTCGCAGTCATTCACTAGTCATGTGTGATAGAAATTAGATGCGGCTTTCTGCCCATAAGAAGTTGTAGTATTAGTAAGAATGGATTCATTCATTCTTTGTGTTCTGCCCAAAGGCAGGTCTTTCACTGCAAATCCAGCATTCTCGAGTCTTTAATTATTTAATAGATGCAGTGGAAAGTCCAGTAGGCTACTGCTAGAGGAGTGTAAAAATGTAAGTACAAAGTTCCTAAAATATCATTGTAGTTGTTTGGCATTTAATTCAGATTTCAGACAATTGAATGAAGTGGAAGTCATATTACGAAAACATTGATATACTTATATTTGATGTCATGACGTATGTAATATTTATGTGTATAATGTCTCTATAAATTACGTATGTGATTTAATTCTAAAAGTAGTCTTAATTACAATTCCTGAATAATAGGCGACTGCAAATTCGCTAAAACACAACACATATGAACAATATCAACATACCACCTCTGATTAAGGTTCTAGCTGATATGTAGGCTACATCTATTATCAGGCAGTACATCTCACTTGACGATGTGTCAGAGGAAGAATAATATTTTTTCTATGCATATGAAGTCTGACTAGTGTAATATGTAGCTAATCGGCGATGTATTTAATGGAGGGGAAAAGGAACTGGTCACCCTATCCCATGATCTTCTGGCCTAGTTGCCTCGTAAGTGGTGCCTTGTTGGTATCACTTGTGGGGTTCAGACTTATCTTCGGACAGTTGACTAAAAAACAACAAGATCAACATACGGAAACAGTTCAAGTGATAGTTTGTGTAAAATGTTATATATATATTTTAATTCGCTGATGCACCTTTCAACATGAATTAGAACACTGGCAACGCTGTAAGTAGTTTCGACTTCTTCAGCTGTTAATTTGCCATCATGCGGTGGAGTAACAACAACGATCCCTTTATCGGAGAGGTTTGTTTTTATTGGGGAAAACCTGACTTCATCACCACCTTTTAATAGAGTCAATAATCTGCAATCAGTTGTTATGAATGTTTCACTCGATCTGCCACCGTAGCATTTAGATTTGAAGACCACCATTTGATCCACGATGGGTGGCTGTTCCGCTTTAACTTCAGTACAACTGTCACTCTGTATTTTGGGTAGTCTACTTTCTTTTCAATATTGCTGGCGTTGTTTCCTGAATACTTTCTCTGCTAGGCCAAAACCCATTGTGGATGTCAGCAACATTAAAGTGGTGGTAAAAATACAGAACATCACAATCACATAGTTGTACGATTAACTTCGAACATCACCCTCATAGAAGAATACGACAATCCAATTTTCATTTTAATTTGAAAATATGAGTAGACGATTTTCTTTACTATTCTTACGATATGATTGTGTTTCAATCGGCAGGAATTTTAACAATACAGTATATTCAAAACCACAAATGTCACTCCCGGTAAGTCTCGTAGTTCTGTCTCATCTCTTACTGAAGAATAACCTTGGAAACCTTGCATTTCATTACACATATAATCTGTTCCTGAACTCTTGTCATTACATTTCTTATGTGACTTCAGTTCGTCATACAATGAAATAGACACTTGAGTAGACAATTCACACAAATCAATTGTGAAAGAAAAAACAAAATCACTAAGAATGGTTCACTTCTGCCTGTATGGCTACTTCATTTTTCGAAACAACACTTGTTGAGCATTCACCTTCCATAATACTTAATTTTTCATCTTCTCTTCTTCTTTTTGCGTCTCTTTCGTACCTTTCCGAAGCTAGTTAAGATAAGGCAGTCTTTTTCTTGTAATCTTTTGGAAAAATACTGGGAACGGTATGCTAGTTTTGGGGGGTATCCTGATCTCGTTCCCAATATAATGAATACTGCAAATTCTTGTTGCGGGTGTTGATTCCCAAGGTGAATCATCAGCACTTTAAATCAAGAATTAAATATGGATATGAATACATTTAAAAATAAATATATTATTATTTATTGTTGCTAATATTATACATAATATATACGAATATGTAAAAAACTCAGTAATTATGTACTGTGTTTTTACTTTTAAATATAATAGCACATACAGCATTGAAATTTAAATTATAAACTCCCGTTGTTGTTAACTTAATTGTTATTTATAAACATAATTTAATATACAATATACATTCCATTTTTTTATATTAGTATGTAATAATAATATGATTACAAGCAATGTAGCGCTATTTACTTTCGTCTGCGTACTGCTTGGATTCACAATATTAGCGTCATTTTTCTGTTTTGGAAATGAGTAAAAACAATATCGGTTGGTGTGTTCCTATAAGCATCACTACACCCAAAAACAGAGCAATTTGCGTTACCTTTCCGCTATTTAGGATCATCCATATTTCTAATCGTTTAACCTGAGATGTTAAGTATATTCATACGCTAAAGCACAACTCTATCGCTGCTGTCCTGCAGTTAGTAACAACAGCCGCCACCAGAGGAGCTTGCACGGTGCCTATATCCACACAACTCGCGTGGGCTGACGAAACGCCAGAGACCCACATCGAGTGCACACAATCTCTGTGTGACTTAGAATTGTGGTTTTCTGTTAACGTACACAGTGACGTATATATTATGCAAATCTAGAGCGCTGGTACGTTCAACCAGAGGTCCCGGGATCGATACCCGGCCCCGGAACAATTTTTCCCTTGAAATTATTCAAATCTGCTGTACAGGGAGCCTTACCTGAAAGACTAGATTTGCATAGAATATTTTTGTCAATTTACCACGTTGAATCACCTCTTAAGCTATGGACAATTAAACTTCTTCCAGCATGTATAAAAGAAGAAGTGATGGGATTAAATTCAGACGGTGTTTGTCTGAAGCAAATGCACCTGTGGATTCTCTTATTTTGTATGTAAAATAAAAACTGTGAAGTGTTAAGTTTTATACACTCCAGAAAGAGGAAGGAAAATAAAGAGAGAGAGAAACCACAACGACACTGTAATGAAAATTCTTTTTCATATTTCATACTCACGCCTCTAGTCATGATGCAAGTTTTTGTGTGGACAGCTCCACTTGACAAACAAGAATCCATTCACGACACCGGGTGGCACTGGAGATGTGTGCACAGCGTCTTCACAAAATCTTCGTCGTTATATGCTTTCCTCGTTCTTCTCTGCTGCTGTTCAAGTCACTAAAATCTATAATATTGGAATTTATTAATATGTTATTCCTAATATGTGTATTCTTTCTGAACAATTCAGGAACTCCAACTTCTCCGTGACATAATGGTCTCACCAACTTCGCTCGCCTGTCATTACTCCATCTTCCATTTGGCTTGTTATTATATATTTCCATTGTTAGTTTTACAATGTGCAACCTTGTATGTCTTTCTTCTGTAATGTTCATCATTATATATTTTAAATTTCGTTTCTCTGCGTAATTTGTTTCAAGCGACTTATGAAATTACAATTTAATAACTTCATCTCGTTACTACGTTAAAGGAACGTTTTAACAATAAGGGTGGATATAATTTTGCTTCAATCACTAGTAAATGATGGCATTCCGTCATGCAATACACACTACGCACCTTGTGACCCGATGACGGATGATGGGCAATCACTACAAGGTATTATTCAGTTATTTTCTGGGGTCTGAGAGGATAAAAAGAAAGGAGGGAGTACTTCAAGCCAAATATGCTTGAAATCGGTGCGACGGATATGACGTCAAACTATACCTTTTACGCCCCATAATCCACCGCGAAATACTCCCAATTGCCAAATATTAAAATGCTACTATCGGTTTTGGTCATACGTAAACGGATTAGAATGAATGTGGAGGTAACAGGACTACTAGCAGATTATTATATCAATGTATGTTTCACTATACATTTATTAAAAGTGTTACGGTTGTGACATGGACTGAACACTTAATTTCCACATTCTTTCTCTCACCAAGAAGGATGTTGGCACTTCTTCATATGTTAAAGCATAGTGGGACATATCAACGGACATATTCTACAGTTGAGCCGAAAAGAATATTAGCTTATTTATAAAAAGAATAACACCTGCTGAACTTGACTACACTTTTGAAATATTAACAACAACACGAAACAATCTGTAATCGTAATAATATGAACAAAACAGCTGATAAAAACACCGGAAAAAGAGATGAACTATGGGTAATTTGACGGCCATACTAGTACACCTTTTTGGTTCCACCATTTCAAGCTTATGGTTCGGGGTTGGGTGGGGTATTGCATTTCCTCTGCGGTGGCTGAGTGGTCAGACCTTCAGCCTGTCACGCAGGTATCTACGTCATTCCGTCACCATTTCTCCATTTCGTCATCATTCGATAGCATTCCACGAACGCCGGCTGGTGATGCACGGAGGGGGCTAACTAGGAACGAAGGGGGGGTTGCCTGCTCGAAACCTGAATATGCAGCGAACGTTAGTGCAGTCAACCAGTGTGGATTTGGGAAATGCGCCTAGCTTGAGGTTTAGAGCAAAAGATCGTAAAAGGTCGCAATGCTGGGTCATACTGCCTCTCCCCCCTCTCGAAAATTCCATTTCCTTCCAATTGGGTATTGCGTCACTTTTATGGGCTGAGTTTTGTTTATACCTGAGCTCTTATCCGTTGTGTGTTTTAAAGCGAAGCCGAATGAAGCCAGCCAGCTTCAGCAACAATAAGCATTCCTAGAAAACTCTCCGATAACATCGATAATATGCTGCCAAGCAGTTCTCACTTCTCAGAATTTGTGGCGGAATTTGTGTTACGGAAATACAGTCAAAGATATTGGACAAACAACAAAAATGGATCACGTATACACAACACAGCGCGTACAAACTCTTAAAAAGATGGCGCACATCTAATTGATATAAGTGATTTAGTTTTAACAAATTTAGAGTTCTTCTAAAAAATAATGCAAGTAAAAAACCTCCAAGATTTGTGTATTTATAATTGTTTCCTGAAAATACATAATATTTACATAATTTTGTGTGTTTTATATTAATTAAAATTCGGTTTTTACGGGACTTCACATTTGAAATTTTTAACTTTGTTATTGTGTTTTGTCACGCGTAAAGAAACATTTAATTACATAGGAATCCGCTCCCTTATTATTATTATTATTATTATTATTATTATTATTATTATTATTATTATTATTATTACTTACTTACTTACAAATGGCTTTTAAGGAACCCGCAGGTTCATTGCCGCCCTCACATAAGTCCGCCATCGGTCCCTATCCTGTGCAAAATTAATGCAGTCTCTATCATCATATCCCACCTCCCTCAAATGGATTCGTAACAAGCCGTTTTTTACGGTGATGGGTTGGTAGCCCTTCGCCCAACCCCCAAGCTGGAGGACCACCCCTTATCGGCTGTCCACGACTGCTTATTCAATATATTCGCAGCTACCCTCCATATCTGGAGGCCGTCTCCTCTATCCGCAATGCCGTGGTGATAGGGACCCACAATACATGGATAATATTTTATTGCTAGAAAAGATACATATTGGTGTAAAAATATCCCTTGTAGCAACCAAACGAAGACGAACTGGTTTTACGATAACCAACATAAAAATTCATCGGAAGAAGAAAACAACGTGATGGAGAAGTAAAACAAACTATTTATACTAAATATTTCTTCGTAGTCTAGGAAACGTAAAGTGGCGTGGGGTGAGGAATCTGAAAATAGGGTAAATTGTATAATGTGACACGAATGACATGCCCGAGTGTTTGTACAGGACAGACAGACCCTGCCCGCCCACCGAGGAGGTGCATACCGAGTCCTGCTTAAAATTCTGACCGCGCAGCAGGAGAGCCTCGCTTTTTGTTCCATTATCCTCTGCTTTGATTAACGAACCTGTGGTTAATTGTTTGACAGTCGCCCGGTGATAGTAGCCAATTTGTCCGAGATGACGCTTATAGCTCCTGATGTTGCTATCAGAGCAACCGAATGGGGCTACTTGGTCGCTTTTTTTCCCCTCACATTCTTGTAATTATAATATTAAATGTAATGTCTCTTTTAAAACACATGTCCATCCTCAGACGGTACTTCCAATTGAGTGCGCTCCTGTATAATGACAGTTGACTTAATATATGAGCCGTTCAGAGCAGAAGTGGTGTAAGTCAAAATTGGGTAGTGAGATTTAAAGTAAAAATTCTGTAAAATACAACGCAAAGTAGCAATTAATATGTCCTTCGTGCTATCCACTGACTACTAATAGTTTAAATAAAATGAATATGAATTGCTACTTTGCGCTGTATTTTACAGAACATTTACTTTAACCCTCATTACCCATTTTTGACTTACACCACTTCTGCTCTCAATGGCTCATATGTCAACATATATGTCGAACTTGGAGTCAGGCCACATAGGGAAAAACACTAGAGAGGAGAGGGATTCGATCCGCTGCTGTGGATTGAACTTCGGCGTAGCTCAGTGGTTAGAGCGCTTGATACGTAGAACCAAGGACCCGGGTTCGATCCCCGGAGCCGGAGTGAATTTTTCTCCTCTAATAACAAGTCATCTTACGTTTGTGACATAATTCAGCTTATTGCCACAAGTCTGAATAATTCCTTTCAAGTTTTTACATAATTTGTGCTATTTTGGGTTGTATATACTCATAGTTTGTATACATATTAAAATATGCCTTGTAAGTGAGTTAACTTTCCAAACAATTTTTGTTATATATCTGCGGTGAGTTAACTTTGAAGTCTCAATGAAGAAAAGAACTCATTGATTAGTAAATCATACGAACTTTATTTTGGGTGAAAAGTAGGTGACCAGGCTAAAATATTATGCCCCACATATCTGCTGTGCTTCACGTGTGTATCACGTGGTGGCTGAAAGAGTCTCGTCACATGCCATTCAGTGTGTCCATGGTTCGGAGAGACCCGATTAAACACCAATGGACTGCTGCTTTTGTATTACAAAAATCTATGGGATAACGTAGAAGACTAGGAATACTGTTGAAATATTATGATATTCCTTCAGCTAGAAGGCCTGTACCTCACAGTTTATCTCTTTCCATGCTTACAAGACCAGAAACATGGAACACAGAAGAGGAAGAAGTCAATGTTGAAACCCGAGCCGACTACGAAGTATACTTTGTTGGCGAGTTTCTTGATAACTACAAAAAAAAAAAAAAAAAAAAAAAAAAAAAAAAAAAAAAAAAAAAAAAACCTCGAACGTTATAAGTCCCTAAAAATCCATTTCTTGGACTCTCATTTGAACTTTTTTTCCCCTTCAACTTTGGCATTTAAGTGACGAACATAGAGAACTCTTCCACAATGAAATATCTACCATGTAAAACGTTACCAAGATAAATGGAGACCAATAATATTAGCTGAATACTGCTGGACTCTCAAGAAAGATGTTCCTCAAGCGAAATACAGCAGAAAATCCTCAAGAAGTACATTACAGGCTATGTAACACATTCTAGTTTTATCAAGCAAGATTATTTCACTACAAGAAAAAATGTATATTAAAAAATCTATGTTCGATAGAAAAAAACTGTAAACAGATCTAAAATCTACGGAAAAGATAGCACATGAATTACCTTTCCTTTTCCATTTAACATAGAAATTGTTAAATTTTGCTGTCCAGGTAATCCAAGGGAGGCAGTTAGTAATACTTTACCTAGCAGCATGTCATTCTTTCTTCAGCACTCATGTTATGTTTTTTTATTGTAAAATAGCTGTGACTATGAACTATCGTATCACGTCCTGATAGTCCATTGGACGTCTTTGCCTTCTCATTTATTTTTAGAATTTGTAGATTCAGTGACTTATAACAATCACGTCTTTTTATGTCGTAGAAATATCTGTAACACATTCTTGCAGTATGTAAATCTGATTATGTCAGTTTCGTAAAATATATATTTATTTTATGCATGGAACTTAACATTATTTTCTCTTAGACACAATTTAATATGTAAGACATATTGCGTTAAGAAAAGGATGTATTTTGTATAAAAATTTAAACAACCAGTTCATATGCTGTAACTTCACTTAAAAAAAAAAAAAGCGGATTTTAGGTACTGCGTAAAATACAGGGTGGAAGATATATAACTGTGCAGGTTGAAGGGAGTAATAGAATATATTAAAATAAAGAAAGAAATCTATTAAGCGTGTTGAAATTAAATGCATGGTTAATAATTAGAATATTAAGCTGAAAGTCTGCGTAATTTGACAACAGCTCATCGCCGGCTCATGTACGAATAAACACGAACTCAAGTGTGAATAGTAACAGTCCATCCCTTAGTCACAGTAGTATGGTTACCGTACTTCCTAATGGCAGAAAATAACGATACGTGTTATCTTTTTACTAAGAAAATCGTCCATTTTATTGAAAAACTGCAAAAAGATAGTGGGTGGGTGGTTGAATGAGTGGATAGAATATTGCCTCATTAACCATATAAAAGTACAGTTCGAGATGTCATTTACATAGAGTTAAAACAATATCTATAATTTAATCAATCAATCCAGTGTCATAACAGCTGTCGCCGTCTTCCTGAAACCAAACGCCACTCCTCTCTGTTCATCATTGGCCTGGCTTTAATCCTCTAGCACCCATAGCTGCTAGTACACCCTCCATCCAAGTCTTCTTTGGTCGTCCTTTCTTCCTTCTTGCTTGTGGGATCCATTCCATAATTGAAGCGTCAGCTGGAACAACGTTGTAAGTTACAAAATTTTCATTCGGCGTGTTTCCGTGTAATAATGTTGTATGTCATGTTACCTTGCTATACTCTTTGGCTTGCAACTGTCCATCAATGCAATACGTGAAATTTGTCCACTCAAAAGTTTGCTACCCTATAAGAACAACGTTGTACGTGTACACATTTTTGCAGCTCCTGTAAATTTTACCAAATGTAACTTATAACGTTGTTCCAGCCGACGCTTCAATTATTTTTGTTAATCGTTGTTCTAGAATTCTTTTGATATGGCCATACCACTGTAACCTTTTCCTTTCTATTACATCTATAATGTCTGGCTCGTCTTGCACTTCCATAATTTCTTTTATTCGTCTATTTCTTACTTTTTCCATTTTAGACTTCCCAGTTGATCTTCTTAAGACATCCATTTCTGTACCTAAAATCCTTTTTTGTTTCCCTAGTTGGAATTTGCCAAACTTCAGCTCCATACGTTATGATACTTTGGACTATGGTTTTATATATTTTTAATTTCTTATTTTTTTATATATTTTTGCGCCACCAAGTAGAATTTAAAACATTAAAAAAAAAGTAAAATATGACTTATTTCTTATATGCATGGGTAAAGAATTATAAACTTTATATGATATTTAAATAAAATTATTGCTTGTAGTACTGTACTTGTGCTTGGTTAAAAATATATCAAGTCTGGAACGGGTTGAATAATTATGAATAGATGAGCAAGCAGGAAGATAATGAACATTACGCTTAACATAAAGAAGACAGTCGAGAATAAACATTAACGGTAACGTAATTATTCCTAGTTGAACAAAAACTGGTTTACAATGAGTTCTAGAAGACACACCACAGATAATTCTCATTGCTCTCTTTTGAAGAATAAACAACTTGGCAACCGAAGTATGGTTACCCCACAGAACGATTCCGTAAATTAAGTAACTATAAATATGAGCATAATAAACTGTAATAGGCCTAATTCCTTATCAATTTCTCTCATGATAATAGTAAAAGTTAGAATTGTGCGCATTCATCGAGTGAAACAGTGTCAACGTTTAGGGAAAAATTATTTTTTCTGAGAAAAGTATTCATTTGGAACTAATATGTAGTACAATTTTTTGTTGTACATTATCCAAGAAATAAGCGGTTTAAATCTGCATAATTATAAAATTACTTCTGTAGACATTGGTGAAAATATGCGCTATTTTACATGGTATTTGTTTAGGTCTGCCATTGGAGGTGTTACGTGATTTGAATAATATACTTCTTAAATATGATTCATATTGCTACAACTTCTTAGTAATATAAGACAGAGTGTTTTAAAGTTTGTCTGTATTAAAGTTCTGGGCACGTGAAACTCGAGAGCAATCCTTTCACTCGAAATCTACAAGATTTTATTGTCGTGAATATCTTGAAGAATGTAATAACGGTCATCGTGTTTCCATTTACATTCCATGCAGCTAGAGCTTTACAAAGTTGCTTGTACGAAACGTGTTAAAACATTCCTTCATATAAAGAATTTTAAATGTTTTTAAAAGCAATTCTAAGGGGGCGGGATCCAAGGTGACCCTCACGGAACAAGAGAATGGAGGACACGAGCAGAAAGGGAGAAGAAGAATGATGGAGAAGGGGTATTAGAAGAATACTTTGAAAGTATGCCACAGGAAGAATGTTTGACAATTCATGCAATGATTAGGCTTTTTCCATAACGAAATGGGTTGATGTTTTGATTAATGTATCCTAAATGACTACAGGGAATGTATGAACTTTACATTTTTTCACTAGTGTAACTAGAGTTTGTTATTTTTATAACATGAATTAAACAGACTTACCTTGCCTAATTCGTACGTGCTGAACACAGAAATGACGCAGAAAAATTCGTAATACGTCACATTTTATATTTTATACATCGGCTGTTTAGTTTGAAAACTAAACAAATTAACAAATTAAAGATTATATTGTTCTCATTTCTTGTATGTAAATCCCTGAAGGCAGCTATGCTATAAAAACAGTTAAATCAATTATAAATCGGCTATTAAAATTTTTGAATACTGAAATAAATTAACACAAAGCATCCCTCCTCCTTCTTCTTCCTCAGTAAGGGCGTAGACAGCTACGGAAGCAAGGCACGAATGACATATTGTGCGTCTCATGCACTAGAAGTCAAATTAGGAGACCACAGTGGGTGACCACCAACGTAAAGCTCTCCACATGCCTAGTAAAATATAAATAAATTACTTACTTTTTCTTCCTATGAGGACTGAAATTGTCTCTATTTAAAAACAGCAGTATAACTGGATCACTTCTTTCTTGATGCCGTCGCTCCATTGCAGCAATATCTTGATGGAATTACTCCCACTGTTCATCACTTACAGCTCTCAAAATTTTTCGGAAAGAAGTCCAAACACGAATGCAAGAAGTGGACAGACGGAGATAGACAGAGAGAGTCAGACAGATAGACAGACAGAGATAGACAATTTAATCAAGCTAAAGATATGTGAATGTATAGCATCGTCATCAAGTAATATTAAAAATTAACATCAACATTGTACAATGAGTTCATTATAAATTTCGTCTTGACAGTTTTCCTAAAATTAGGAATAGACAAACTTCTCATATTAGGAGAGGGTCTGTTATATAAACTAAGCGAAACATTTCAAAGCGTTCTGAATAGCACTATATTTATATTTCTTCTTATATATGTTATTATTATTATTATTATTATTATTATTATTATTATTATTATTATTATTATTATTATTATTATTATTATTATGAACATCAGAACATGATTTGTAATTTTTAATATTTTTCCTAACATGTAGGAAACATGCCAAGACAAAAATAGACTGGTACAGTAAGAATACCTTTATCGGGAAAGAACGGTCGAGAGTGATTTCTAAAATCAGCTGCACATATAATCCTAACAGCTCTCTTCTGCAAAAGTAGAAGTCTTTTAGTTGAAGACTGATTGTCCCACAACAAGATTCCATAATTTACATGGCTATGAATCAATCCATAATAATAGGCCGTAATTATTGTTTCAGCTGTCACACTTTTACTTAATATTCTGAAAATATATAAACACTACTTTCTTTTGCAATGTGATTAATATGTGAAGTCCAACCCAGACCGGGTTCAAGATAAATACCAAGAAACTTAGTTGAATCATTAGAATTTCAGTGACATTCGGCACTCCATATTTTGATAGTTCCTGAGTAAATCCTGTATTAATTCATCTTTCCGCCTGTGATTCAATACAAATCCTTTGACAACAAATGGAAAAAAAAATTCATGCTGCTAAATCCTTAGGACCTAAAATTATTTTTAATGCTGTTTCTCAAAAGTTCTCTAATTTGTGAATATGAATTGTTTTAATTTAGAATCACTTGGTTTAGGGAACTGAGTGTTTGAGAATTGAAAGGCTTAATTGAAAAAGTGACATTGATAATGAATAAACTGAGTGAAATACCAAACTGAGACCTAATACGGCTTCGTCCGTGAGGGAAGTAAATTAGGCTTTGGGAGGGAAGTGGGTCGTGACTTTTTAAGTTGGTATTATCCTAGCATTCATCTGGAGATACTTGGGAAACCTCGAAAAACCCAAGTCACGATAGCCGGGCTCTGGGGTCGAACTCTGGAGTTCTCGAATACAAGGTGGACGCGGTAACCACTACACCACAGTGCTCGGTGTTGATTATTTAGCAGGAAATAACTGTCATTTCACATTAATGATGTAACAGTGTTTAAAGTACTATTCTTAAAAGAAAGGATCAGACTTTCTCTCTTTTTAGTCCATACCTGTGGAGTAATGGTCAGAGCATCTGGCAGCGAAACCAGGTGGCCCGGTTCGAATCCCGGTCGGGGCAAGTTACCTGGTTGAGGTTTTTTCCGGGGTTTTCCCTCAACCAATACGAGCAAATGCTGGCTAACTTTCGGTGCTGGACCCCGAACTCATTTCACCGGCATTATCACCTTCATTTCATTAAGATGCTAAATACCTGAGATGTTGATACAGCGTCGTAAAATAACCCAATAAAATAAAAAAATAAATTCTCTTTTTATTTTCTTCGGTAATCTAGCGGTTGTTTGCCATTAATAATTGTCATTAAAATAATGTGTGTAACTTGTTAATCTTTCTAGCCTTTTTTTTTATTTGTTCTGGAGGCCTAGCTCGAGATCTCTGAGTGGATTATTGTGTAGTGTTTGGTGGAATGACGACGATAACGGTGAAGAGAAACAGCAGAACCCTCAGCATCCTCTCTTTACACCAAAGATTCCACCTTGACTCGAACGGAGATCGAACTCGGGGTCGCCACTGTGAAAGGCACAGCGGCTAAGCACTTAGCCTCAAGGGGGCTTCGTTTTTTTTTGTCCCCCTCCCCCCGGTTTGCGGGATTTTAAGGAGAGAAAAATTCTTGGCTTGGTTTCCTTCGGAAGGTAATAAAAATCGACACAACAAAGAATCCTCGACCCGACTAAAGCAAAGCTTCGTGGCGGCAATGAGGGCGGATGGATGTGAACGAGCCGCAGAGAGTGCAGATCCTGATGCTGGAAAGAAATAAGCGAGGACAATAACCTCCCAGCTATTTCTTGTAGGCCTACCACCAAGTTCCCCGTCTGGCGACAAATACCTATTCAGATAAAGTAACCTATCGTAAGACCTCAACTTCAGAGCTATTTACTCGAAAGTAAGACCCCCATCGATTATAAGACCCTCCTAATTTCTTAAAATATTGTTTTATAAAAATGTTTTGTATGCAAATATTAGACCCATAAGAAAATATCAGTAATATAATAATAATGTATTCTAAGTGAGGCAGAAACTGTAAGCTTTTCAGAAAATCGTCAAGAGAATGCAATAGATCCCGAAGTCACTAAAGAACGGTACGTGGAATACTGTTAGGTTCAGTCTAAGGACTGTTAGGTTCAGTCCAAGGACAGACTTCACCCTCTTTCAGTAACTTTGCGAAAACAATGAGACCGCAGGAGTGTCAAAGCTGGCCGTTCAGTTTATCCTTTCTACCTAAGCATGCCTTTCAGTATTACAGCTCATAAAATCAGTAACCACCGATAGTCTTGTGCCTGAGTGTTGTAGTGCTTTCAAGTGCCTGCAGATACTGCATAAGAAAATGTATTTTATTTGTTTTATTAAATAACGGTCACATACCTAGTTATGTAAATTTAAACATCTAAATATCTTTAGATTTCGTCTGTGTTAGTAAAAAAAGTAAATCCATGGCGCTACAGCCCATGAAGGGCCAAAACCGACCAGCCGGCTGCTGGCCTCACGTCCACATGCCGAAGCAGAGGTGGACGATCATCCAACCAGAATAGAGGTATCGTGTGGTTAGCACGATGATCCCCTCCCAACCGTTATAGCTGGTTTGCGAAACCGGATTTTCGCTACCTATCGTAGCTCCCCAAGTGCATCACGATGCTGGGTGGCCACCGGTCCCATACACTGGCCGAAATTTAATGAGAAAACTTCTTCCCCCATGATGACTTGAACCAGCGCGCATTCCGTAACGCGAGTCCTAGGCAGGATGCCTTAGACCACGATGCCACGGCGCGGGACCGTCTGTGTTAGTACAATGGAAGAATCTTTACTTAATTACAATCTAAGTCCTCAAATTGTGTTTTCATGTTTTTATATATTTGATTTTAAAACTCCGTTGCGAATATAACACCCTTTCAAATTAAAAAATTGTAAAAAATTCTGGTAAAAAGTTGGGGTCTTATTTTCGAGTATACACGGTACTATGATGGGCAAAGCAGAAATTGGTACAGTAAGCCTACGAAAAATATTAAATTTAATTCTTAACTGTAAATCATCGTTTGTTTTATGAAATCTATGTAACAGTACAGGGCGTAATTTTTCAGAAGGAAGAAAATAGTTATTTATGAGAAGTTCATAAAAGTTCTCTTTTTGGCACGCCTCATTTCACAAACTTTACAGTCGTGTCAAGAAGATGACTTTACGAATGTGTCCTACAATATTTTTTCTACGATTGTACGTGAAGTGCAATTTCACGCACTGTTAGCAGTGTGTGAAGTGATCCTTTTCAATACCAGTGCTTGAAGGGAGCGTAGTGTGCGTGACGTAAGAATTTGAGGTTATCGAAGGAAAAAAATCATTGTCTGGTACACATTCGTGAAGTTGTACTTTGACAACCTTGTAGTATTTTGACAATAAAACCTATACTTCTGTCAAAATACTACTCATTTCACGAACTTGTATCACAAATTACTATTTTCTACGGTAGCATAAATTTACATTAAATAAATATTTCAAGTTTGAGAGGTTATAAGATCACAATGTCGTGACCATCTAAACTCAGAACCATTAAGAAGTAATTATCCATGGAATGGCAGCCTGTTTTATTCATGTTCAAGATTTCATGGCCGTCTAAACTGGCCTTACTGAATGCATTTTGTACATGTGTGTGTGTGTGTGTGTGTGTGTGTGTCTAATGCCTACCAACTTCACTTTTGTGATACGGGTCCCGCATACTGCGGATAGATGGCAGGACTGTGACCATTTTCAAGTCATCACTTCAGCTGGCCACGTTATCTATGATGTGTATCTGTGAAGAATTATGTCATGTAGTAGGGCGAGTATATGTGTAGAAGTATAGGGAATGAGTGAGGATAATGATGATAAGGAAGGGAGAAGGGGAAACTCGGTGCCGGCACGTAGCTTACTCCTGTCGAATAGCGCCAAAGGGGCCGCCAGGCTTAACGTCCCCATCCGACGGACGAATCACTGTCAACAGTGACATATGCCTTCCCTTTATATGCACTGCGGAGAGATTTGGAATTTAACCCAGGCATATTGGTGCACAATTTAGTGATTATAAGTTGTGCATCTTTCGTAGTCCCGAGAGGGAAATTTTACATGAAAATTTCTAACCCCGCCGGGAATCGAACCCAGGCCGGCTAGTCTGGAGGCAGACGCGCTACCACAGAAGCTAACTCGGCGGACTCAAAAATTTGTACATTGAATATTACGTTTTCTTTGGCAGTGCGTAAAATGAATAGCAATGCCTAAAGTAATTACTTACTTTTTTAGGCACTAGAGTTTTAAAGACTCGCTTTGGGCTCTGATAAGTGGTAACAGTGGTTAAAATGCAACTTTACGCACTGTCGTAAAAAGAATTAATTAAACATCAATAGGTCCACACAGATCCCCGATGATGTCATTGATGTCCATCATATATTTTACCAACGTTTTCTACCGAATTATCTAATATTATTCTGTAGGCCTACTGATATTTAATTACTTTTTTCTTCCTCCTGAAATCAACGACGAAATATTCCATCAGCGTTATATTGATCATTCTAACAACGACTAGTTCTAGATAGCATGGCTTTTCGAAATAAAAAAAAAGATACACTGGTTGAGGTTATTCGTAATGTAAATTATTTACAAGGTGAATGGTGTGACAGTAATGAGAAAGAATGTACTTGAGTTCGAAGTAATGGGAATATAGGTGCATTTTGGATATTAGGTATAAAAACCCATACTATGCTTACCAACATCCGACTTGAATATTTGCAGTTTTGAGTTCGTTTACGTGATTTGCTTGCATTTTAAATTTATCTTATGGAAAACAAGATTTAAAATGTGTAGTTTCGTGAGAGTTGTTTTCTTATATTCATTTCTTCTTTCGGAGGGAAGGAGATAACAGACTGACCATATCCAACGTTGACAAAATGTTGACTGGTGAAGTTTGTGGAGTATATCTAGAGTTCTTCTCTCTCTTTTTCTATTTTCTTCTGTAGCTAGAAGTGACAACAGTGCAGTTTGTATTTCCATCCGTTTGTTACGTGCCACTCCTCCCTTTCTTATGTTAATATAATGGAACCTGTGTGTAGTTCCGAAACATTGGAAATGTCAAGTTCCAGGACACGTTGAATTATCCCAAAGTCTAATTCTAAGATTTATTATGTGCATGGTAAAATTTAGTTAATCACCATTGGGGAGATTGAAGAGCCTATGTTGACAATACTAAATTTCTTATGTTTACGTGCAGTTTTCTCAAGAATTATAAGAGCTGAATGATTTAATTTTTTCTAGTAGATATTACAGACCTAGTTTTATAGAATAGACCTTATTTAATAGCTGCTTCTTACTAAAATTTGTTTAAATTTTTAACTTAATTTTATTATTTAAATATCTATAATAATTATAGTGTAATATATATTCACAAAACTGTTAAAATTAAATAAAGTTTGGTTTAGTTTGTAGCTTTTGTTGTTATAAGACCCTCTGTGGAATTTTAAATTTTTATATGAAGTACTTTCTGAGAAAAGTGCACCTGAGTACACGAAAATGTACTTACTTACTGGCTTTTAAGGAACCCGGAGGTTCATTGCCGCCCTCACATAAGCCCGCCATTGGTCCCTATCCTGAGCAAGATTAATCCAGTCTCTATCATCATATTCCACCTCCCTCAAATCCATTTTAATATTATCTTCCCATCTACGTCTCGGCCTCCCCATAGGTCTTTTTCCCCTCCGGCCTTCCAACTAACACTCTATATGCATTTCTGGATTCGCCCATACGTGTTACATACCCTATACATTCAGGAAAAACGAATATGAAGTTTTCTTTATTTTCAGTTACTATGATACCGCCCTGAAATGCTCCAGCATCATATTCTTCGTCTTCATCATCTTCTCTCTTCCTCTATATGTGTCTTCGTGTTTTTCTTGCCTATTTCTCTGAGTTATAAGGGAATGACTGAAGTTTTACGAGAAAAGAGGGCGTGGAATGTTATGCATGGAGATAGGAAATGTGTGAAAATCAAGACAAGAACATAACTAATTTCATATAATATTCTAGACACACTTAACTATAAATGGACATAAAAAAAGAAAATTTCAGATTTTTCGTCCTAATTTGATTGTTGAAAATATGTGAATTACGTAAAAATCACAACTTCACAGCACAATTCAAACAAACAAAATAGTGAATACAGGAAGTGGGAAATATAGCAGTGTGACAAACAATTGAATGAAGTGTCCCTAGAAAAATAAGTGTTCGTTCACAAATGTTGCTCTATTTCTTCCAGAGTCATAAGGAAATGACTGAAATTCTGTGACAAAAGGGGGCGTCGCCAGAAACAACAGTAAACACAAAACTAATTTCATCATCATCATCATCATCATCCTTCACGAATTAGGCCTCTGTAGACCTGTTTCGGCCCCATCTAGCAGTCTTCTTAAAGGTCTTCCTGGTCGACGATGTCCTCTAGGTTTATACTGCATCATAATTTTTGGGGTTCTTGAATTTTCCATTCTTCTTACATGATCTAGCCAATTGAATTTGTATCTGCTGATTTCTTCTTCTACTGACTCTACTTCTAATTGTTCTAAAATTTCATTCCTTTTTCGGTCTAAAAGAGTATATCCCGCTGTCTTCCTGAAAAATTTCATTTCCGTTGCTTTGATTCTGTTCATGTCTTTTTTCTTTTTGTCCAAATCTCGCTTCCGTATAAAAGGGAGGGTAATGCTAGTGTATTATAAATTTTTATTCTTGTAGATTTTTGTACTAATTTAGCTTTTAATATATTGTTTATTATTCCTAGAATTTGTGTAAATTTGGTAATTTTCTTGTTCACATCTTTTTTCATTTTGATAAGATATTTCACAACCCAGATAATTGAAATTTTGCACTTGTTCGAGGCATTGGTTATTGTGTATTATCTTACTTCTGACTGGGTCTTGTCCTAAACTAATTTAATAATCATATTCTAGATATATTGAAACATAAAAAGACACAAGAAACAAAATTTCCAATTTTTGGACCAAATTCGGTGTTCAATCTCCCCTTAAACCTACAAAAGTTGAATTCATTATAAAGTGTTCTGTTTATATATTTTAATGTTTATCTCTAGGTATATATAACTTCAATCTTCATTTTATAGGTTATTTTTTTAAAGATTTGGGTATTGTGTTTTAGTGGTAAAATTATATAATGAAAACGAGCGAATTTATATGAAACCTATAATCTTGACCCTCACAACCTCCTGACAGGTGAACTTGTTCTATTGTCTATTATACATATCACAGTAAAGACTATGTCAAAGTCTTTTATTCAATATTTTAAGTTCAGATTTACAATATCTCATAATTTATTGAGTAAAGCTAAGACAGTTGTGGAACATAAATCGTGAAATTCAAGTAGGCTATAAAAATATTAAATATATGTATCTTACGATAAATGAAGTGCTTGATACACATGCGGAATTACCTAGTTTTTTTTTTTTACTTTTTTAACTAATTTTGTAAACTGTTCATTATGAAGTGGCCATTTATTTTTATAGATATATGAAAGTAATAGCATTGCTATTGAGGTTGTAAATTAGCACTTATTATCTTAGATAGCACTATAAATTTGTAGAAACAATTTAAAATTATATTCTCAGGGGAATTTTTGTTACTATAGAATTTAACTTTACCTATACCCCTGAAAATAGCATTCAGATGTTGTTTAGTGCTGTGGATGCCAACAAAATACTTCTGAAATTTACGAGTTTTTTGTTACTACAGTTACTTCAGTGTTTGCTCACAGTGTGTTTCCTGTCTGTATTCATAAGTACCTTAGCTTGCTTTGCGATCATCTTACCTTACATTCTTTTTTTTCTTCCTATTTTTAAACGTTTTGCTTGTGTTCCCCTCCATGTTCCAACATAGCGTTACAATTATTACTAGGTCTCAATACGAGTGGAACTTGCTTCCCCCAAAGATATTGGAAACATTCCCAATTTCCTTTGTCAAGTGCCACTTGGGTAGCTGACTTTCTCTTTTTGTTTACTATAGTGATATCTGCTCCTTCATTTATGAGGTACATGGTACAGTTCACAACTCCACTCGCAGCAGCTTTATGGAGGGGTGTGTCTCTATCCTTAGTGGTTGCATTGATGCTCGTACCTTCTTTCAGCAAAGTCTCAACGCAGTCCAAATCACCTGTTTCAGCTGCGTAATGTAATGCAACGTGCCAATCATTAGTTTTTGAGTTAACGTCAGCCCCATATTCAATCAAAAGCTTGACACAATCAACGTTTCCACTCTGTGCTGCGAAGTGTAGAGGCATTTCTCCTTTATTTGTCTTCACCGTGGGTGAAGCTCCTTTTCTCAAAAGAATTTCAAGACAATTCAGATATCCATTTTTTGCTGCACAATGTACAGCTGTTTTATTTCCTTTTGTTGCAATATCTTTACTAGCGCCATTCGCTAGTAAAACTCCTAAACATTCGTAAAATCCGTTTGCAGCTGCAAAATAAAGGGCTGTTTCTCCTTCGAGAGTAGTGTGATCAACACCAGCACCGTTTTCTAGCAAAATTTTAACGCATTCCAAATCTCCGTTTTGAGCCGCAATGTGGAGAGCTGTTTCCTTGTCCTTAGTTGCAGCATTCACGTTCGATACAATTTTGATCAACTTATTTACAACATCCAGAAGGCTATTGTTGACAGCCAAGTGGAGCGCGGTTTCTCCGCGGTTGTTCTCGGCATTGACATCGGCACCTGCTTTTATAAGAGCTTCAGCGCATTTTGAATATTCCTTCCGCTGAAGGAAAATGCAGTCACTGGACATTTGATCAGTTTTGGCACGTTTATCCATAGCCGATGTAAGAAAGTCCAAGTGTCCACAACTTGCTGCTAAATGCAGTGGCGTTTGGCCATTGCCAAGTCTTGCGTTGACTGTGGCGCCACTGTCCAGGAGTAGCTTAACGCAGGAAGTATGGTGCTCAGAAACTGCCAGATGAAGCGCAGTGGTTCCGAACTTGGTCGCCTGGTTGACATTGGCGTCGTGTCCAATTAGGAGATCCATGCATTGTAGAGACCCGTTCTTTGCTGCGATGTGTAGAGCAGATTGACCTGAAGAGAGCGTCGCATTGGGTGAAGCACCTGCGACCAGAAAAACTTCAACGCACTTGACAAATCCGTATTCCACGGCATGAATGAGTGGCGTCTCCCCGGATTTTAATACCATCTTGTTGACATCAGCGCCGCAGTTCACCAAAATGAGCAAACCTCTCAAATATTTTGCTTCTGATTCCGGAGTATAACAATTCAGCTTTGTAATTTGTTTACACCTGCAAGACTTACTTTCCACAGTTTCAGGAGGTGCAATTTTTTTAAAAAACATTGAAACTTGTAAGAAAACATCCTCAAGAAATATGGGCTTAAAGAAGGGTTTTGATTTCCCTTTTTCGTTTGTTTTCGTTTCTTCTAAATACATCCTGTAATAGACGTAATCAACAGCTTTGAAAAATGGTGTGCGACCGTTGCAGTCTGTTACATTAATATCTGTGCTCATGTCAATAATCCTCTTCAAACTGTAAGTGTAGCCACTCTCAGCAGCTGTATGTAGGAGTATTGATTCAGAATTGAATTTCAATCCCAGCCGTTTTGCAGCTGCTACATATTGATGGTATTCGCTTCGCTTTTGTCGACGACGTCCCATCTTACATCAGAACTCTGTGAAATAAAAGGAATGAGCGTCACTAAATGAAACATTCTCGTCATAATATACAAGTTGATTACCAAATAATTGAATTATTATTAACCATTGCTATAAGTAAAGTTTGTCAAATATCCACGAGTGAACGATTCTCTCCATCTGCAAAGTTACAACATTTCCACTTCCGGAATTACCCCACGTATTCTGATGGAGAAACCAAGAGCTTTGGAAGTCTAACCGACATATAATTATTAAGTAATTTGTGTAGGTCTATAATATTATTTTGAGCGAAACGTTTTTGAAGCGAACGGTTTATTTTGCTTAAGATTATTTTTATATAATACTTAAACGTAGTAAATAAGTACAATAAATTGGACTCAAATCTGGCAGACGGACGTTTTTTTTTTTTTGCATTCTTTTCATATACAGTAGGTACTGAAACGATCTTGTGTTTATTTACGAGTTAATTCAAGGTTAATGAACTTGTATAGGCCTATATTTAGTATGCACACAATCAGTCTTAATTTGTAGGAGAAATAACAGCAATACCAAGATACAAAAAGAAAAACAAATATCGAAGACATCATACCAGAAGGGCGCATCAACAAAACTGCAAGATTACATTAGAATCATATAAATATGGAAAGACTTTTCCTAGCTTTGTCTACATAACAAGGTACTTTCTTCGAGTCTCATTTTCATTGTAATTCTCAAACGATTGTTTTCAAATAGGCCTACAAATTTATTCATTCATTCATAGTGTTCTGCCCAAGGGCAGATCTTTCACTGCAAACCAAGCTTTCTCCAATGTTTCCTATTTTCTGACTTCTTTTTTCTTATATGATCCATATATTTTAATGTAGTCTATGATTTGCTATCTTCTTCTGCCCCGAACTATTCTCTCGTTCACCATTCCTCTCAGAAACATCCTTCAGTAGGCAGTTTCTTCTCAGCCGGTGACCCAACCAATTACTTTTCCTCTTCCTGATCAGTTTCAGCATCATTCTTTCTTCAGCCGCTTTTTCCAACACAGCTTCATTTCTTACTTCGTCTGTACATGTCACACGTTCCATTCTTCTCCATATCTACATTTCAAATGCTTCTAGACGCTTTTCTTCACTTTGTTGTAATGTCCATGTTTCTGCCCCATAAAATACTACACTCCACACAAAGCAATTCACTAGTCTCCTCCTTAGCTTTTTTCCAGAGGTAGGCAGAAGATGGTCCTTCTTCTATTAAAAGCTTCCTTTGCTATTGCTATCCTCTTGACTTCCTGGCAGCAACTCATGTGACTGCATATAGTGCACACCAAGTATTAGAAGTTGTTCACTTGCACAACTGTCTCATTTAGAATTCGCAAGTTTACCTTCTTTATTTTTCTTCCTATGACCACGATCTTCGTCTTATTTGCATTTATCTTCATCCCATACTGCTCACAGATGTCATTTAGCTCTAGTAGCATATCCCTTAGTATCATCTTCTCTTCTGCTAACAACGCCATAACATCATCAGCAAATCTTATACACTTTATTATTCGTCCTCTTACTATCACTTCTTTCATATTCTGAAAACAGTTCTTCACTAAATCCTCCAAGTATATTTTGAATAGGGTAGGTGATAAAGGGCATCCTTGACATATCTACTCCTCTCCCTATTTCACTTGCTTTTGTGTTTCTTCTCCTATTCTGACTTTGACTCGTTGTTTCATATAAAGATTACTGAATAGCCTTCTCTCTTTCCAATCCACACCTCTTTCCTGTAGAATCATTCCCCCAGCAGTTTATTCCAATCCACTCTGTCAAAAGTCTTTCCTAGGTCCACAAATACTACATACAATTCTTTATTCTTCTCTAGGTATCTTCCGCCCTTTTGTTCGTAGCAGTGCAATTGCATCTCTCGTACCTTTTCCCTTCCTGAAGCCAAACTGCTCTTCTTCCAACTGGTCTTCCATCTTGGAATATAAACATCGATTCAGTATTCGCAGGAGAATCTTCGCCGAGGGTGATATCATGTTCATAGTCCTGAACTCCTTACATTTTTTGGCATTAGTTTTCTTCGGTATTTGAAGCAACACTGCCTCTCCAAAGTTCAGGCCATTCCCCTTTCTCATATATTTCGTTGCATAATGAAAGAATTTCCGTCTTGTCTTCACCCTAGCATTTCACTAATTCAATGGGCATTCCATCAACGCCTGTTGCTCTCCCATTCTTCATTTCCCTAAGCGCTAGTTTATGTTCTTCTCTTAAAATTGAACATAGTTCTACGTCTTCCGATATGGTTGCTTTGTCTTCTATAGCTAAGTCATCTGGACGATTCCCTGTCAAATATAACTATTCTACATAATCTCGTCCATCTGTTCAGTACTTCTTGTTTGTTATTTCATTTCCCATTTCGTCTTCCATCAACCATGTGGATTTCCTGCTCTTATTTGTAAATTCCTAAAGTTTTTACTTCGCGGTACATTAAATCATATCTTCCTTTTTTCTCTCTAGATCGTCCATTTCTTTACATTTCTCTTTCATTCAGTCTTTCTTTGCCTTATCAGTTTATCTTCTTAGTTCGTAGTTAAGTTTCCTGTAGGTTTTTCTACCTTCTTCTGTGTTGATATTTTTCAATTATCTCCTTTTCTCCATCTTCTCCAACATTTTCCCTTTCTTAACTCTCACACCTTCTCTGTATCCTATTGTTTCTTCTGCTCTTGTCTGTATGCAGTGTTTTAGGTGAGTCCAGTACTCATTATTATTCTCAGGTGTGGATTCTAATGTAGCGTATTTTTCATAAAAATTTGCTTCAAATTTTCTTCTTTCCTCTTCGTTCTTCAATTTTTCCATGTTCAATTTCTTTGTCACCTGCCTTACTCTTATCTTCTTCAGACGAATATCTACTTCGCTATCAGCAGGACATGATCTGAGCTTACATCCGCTCCTGGTAGAGTCTTCGCATTTTTTAAGTAATTTCGTAATTTTTCCTGTAGGCTATCAATATATACTCTATCTGGTATCTGCTTTCATTCTTCTGGCATGTCCATGTGTATGTTCTTCGTTTATGTTGTTGGAATAATGTATTTCCAACAATCATTGCATTTCTTTTACAGAAATTCACCAAATATTCTCCTCTATCATTTCTTTTTCTCAATCCACATTTTCCAACTGTTCTTCCATCTTGTCTTTCTCCTACAACTGCGTTCCAGTCGCTCATTAGCATTACGCATACTCCCTTCTTCTCCTTCACAACTATCTCTTCTATACTGTCATAGCTTGCTTCCATTTCCTCGTCTGCTAATCCACTATGTGGCATATAAACTTGCACTAGCACAAAGTCCATTTTCTTTCCATTTTCTTTCCTAGTAGTCTCACCATTATCATCCGGTCATCTACATAGCGCACTGATATTTCTTTATCTTTCACACGTGGTCTCCGCATTACACCAACACCATGACTTTTTTTGCATTCACAATATAAATAAAACAATTTAAATTCATCACTCACCAACTCGCCACTATTTTTCCACCTCACTTCTGATATTCCCAATATATTCTGTTTCTTCTCATTTCTTCCTTCAAGTTTTCCAATTTACCTGCTTGCAGAAGAGTCCTTACATTCCACGTTGCAGTCCTCAATCCTATTTTCTCCACTGTTGGGTTGCTTCGTAATGCGTCCTTCCCCAGCATCCCCCTCCCGGACATCCGAATGGAGTGATAGTTCACGTCCGGAATTCAAACGCAAATAGGTTACATTCAAATTTTTCAATAACGCAAACTGTGTTACTTTGTCCTTGTGCTGTGATACTCTCGATATATAATCTTGTTCTACTGTGCGGATGGTAGTTAACTGCGAACTAAGATTTCTGTTTACATTCTGCCAAATTTGTAACAGAATTAACATGAGTACTGGAATCTACGAGTAGGCCTATATCAGCATCGGAAATTCGTACTACCTCCAGACGTCACCCCAGCCTATTTTTACTGTTATATGTGATACCTAGATGAAATGAGTGAGAAATAAAGTGTATCGGTGAAATGAGAGACTCTTTGATAGCGCGCACTTTGTTGAACGTTCTAATTAATCATTGCTATGCAGACGAAAGAGTTTTAGAAAGGATACAGGAATTTATTAAAGTGTTTCAAATAGTAACAGCAAATTCACACTATTATACGAACTAAACACCTCAAATATTTGAAACTTCACGAAGAGAAGATAGGCTACATGCTTTGAGAAGATGTTGGCACTTCTAACAGATTGTAAGGCCTGCTGAATGGGAAAGACAATTTAAAACAGATGACGGCGCCATTGGTTGTGTGCACCATAGAAGAACAGCGAACAGTTATCAGACTTTTGTGGTTAGAGGCTGTGAATTTTCGTGAAATAATAATGAATTATTCATGTCGGAGAGATGCGGAGATAGCAGCATTAGCGAGAGGAGAGTGTACACTTCGGAATATGTATTGTATGTCTCCTGGTTAACATGTTTCGGCCTGTTATGGGCCTTCTTCAGAAACATGTTAATCACGTGCGATAGAATTTAACACGAGAATAGTAATATGCGTTACAAGAGCGGTATATTGAACTTTCATGTTCGAGGAAAAGTTTGAAAAAGCGAAACGTAGTTGAGCTTTTTTAATTTCCGAGAATTGAAAGAAAACATACCGCTCGTGTATCGTACATTATTTTTTGCGAAGAGCGTTTATTACATACCTGAAAGAGGAATTTCTAATTAGTTGCAATGAAATCTCCATCTTAGTTTCTGTTCAATGACGGCAAATTTGCAAAACAAAAATATCTATCTTCAACATTGTTGCTTTAAAATGTTTTCCGTGTTTACTATACTCCAGCAGGCCGTGATATAAGTCTGTCTTTTTTTTCCCCCCAGTCTATGATGAGTCTGGAATCTTGTCGATTTTTTCACGGCTTCCTTAATGTTACTTGCATCACGAATGCAGTAACTTAAGTGAAGTTGTAGAGTTTACTTAATTTTTGCAAATATTTAAAAACAATAATTAACAGTGCAATTTAGGTGAAATTGCAGTGGTAAGTTTCCAATTTATAATTATTACTATATTGAACGTCTCTAAAAATAATGTTAAAAGCCTAAAGCAGTAAAATCAATATGTCACTTAAGCGGTAAGAAGAGGGAAATTGTTATGTGTGTTAGGTTGGGAATACTGAATGTGGAATTTTAGACTTTCCGCGGATTGGTTTTGTGCGGAAACCATGCAAATACACACGATCTAGCACAAAGACATATAATACACATTCCGAAGTGATTGTAGAGTTAAAACTTGTGTAATCAAGATGTATAATCGAGAGTGTACAATTGGATAGATGCGTTTAAGTGCGGGCGTACGCCAGTATTTGATGAGCAACGCTATAGTCGTTCCAGTATGATACAACTAAAAACATTTTTTTTCCGATGCAATAAATAGTCAGTGCAACGGTGTGAGAGATGTATTGAAAGGAGGGGAAATTATGTCGAAAATGATATATTAGCCTATATATTATTTGCATCTCAAATTGAATTATGTATATATTTCAAAAATTGAATTTTCTGTTACTTTCTCAAACACTGTCTGTAAAAACCTTTCGTGTTTTTATTCTGTTAATGTAACATTTCAGCTTAGCTTACTTTTGATGTGAAGTATTGTTGTTTCGTATTTTCGCTCTGGGTAGTTGGAATTGCTGTAGTATCACAGTCTAGTATATACAGTCGCGAAGCTCAATACGTAGTAAATATGCAAACATTAGATAGTTGCTCACCTCTAGGATCGCTAATATCGCCTCATTACAGGCAATGCAAAATAGTACCGTCACAGTCTATTGTTTTTAGCACCCTCAAAACTCAAGCTTCGTGACTGTATACAGTAGACTGTGATAGTATTTAGTATGTCGTGATACGAGTAGATAGCAGTTTGTTTTTTAACTTTCTTACAAAGAGACGTAATAATGACTTATTGCTGTGTTTTATAATAATTATTATCATTTACGTAAGTAATTCGGTTTTACAAGTTATTTAAGTTTATTCGTTGAATAATCTTATTAAATTGCACTCGTGGTTTCACCTTACTAGCTTAATTTCAGAGCCCTTGAGGCTCGTGAAATTATCAATAAGATGAAATAGCACTCGTGCAATTACTGCATTTAAGCTTGTTACTCACCTTGAACGTTCAATTGTTTTCTGGCTTTTCTAGTGAAGTTTAAAACTGCTTGGTTTATTCAATTTCACAAATTCTGAAAATAGAAATTAAAGCAGAGATTAATGACGCCCCATTTATAACATTTAAAATAGACGTGATTCAGGAGGAATAGTAAATATTTTAGGGAATAGTAGTATGTACCATTCTGAGTAAAAAAGGTTTATATATAAACGTGTGACCAATTCTTAATGAAGAAGACACAGCTGTTTAAATGTTACGCATAACAAGCCTTACAAATAGTATGAAGGAATGAAAAATGACTACGTACTATTGACTAGTTACAAAGCAATAATAATACATATCGCTTTTCTGAGCTCGTCTAAGTGAAGCTTATAATGTTCATAAGGGTTGTAGAGAAACAGCTTCACTATTTATAGTTCTCTTAGCTACAAGGATGGACGTGTTCTTCCAGCACATCGGAGCCCCCGTACATTTAGTCGTCCGTTGATACGTCATCTAAGCCTCACATTCCCCGAACGATATCACATGTATTGGCCACCAAGGTCCCTAGACCTTACTCCTGTCGATTTTGTCTGGGGGTGAATGAAAGGCGAAGTGTACAAAATCATAGTAAACACAAGGGACGAATTGGTCGCTTGTATTATGAATTAGGCTCTTCTCATAAAATAACAAGAGATCTCAAAAAAGCAACACATACTGTTGTCAACAGAGCGGAAAAGTGCATTGAATTTTTTAAATGTATTCGTATTATGTAACTAAGCACTATTGAAGCCATATACAAGGACGCCAAAACTAAAGTAAGAGTAAGAAACCAGACCACAGGTGAAATAAAATGTGAAGGAGGAATACGGCAGGGTGACTCCTTAAGTCCAGCAATTTTCAACCTAATAATGGATAAACTAATTGATAGCGTTAAAACAATGAAAGGTTATATAATGGGTAATAACCAGATAAGTGTCAGATAAGTGTAGTAGGTTACGCAGATGATGTAGTACTTATAGCAGAATCCGAAGATGATTTACAGAGATTATTACATAAATTTGTGGTGACATCTAAATTATATAATATGGTAGTTTCAACAGAGAAAACTAAAACTATGGTTATATCCAAGGAGCCGTTAAGATGTAAGCTGGAAATAGGAGGGACAATTGTATTATTGAACAAGTAATGGAGTTTCAATACTTAGGAGTTAATATACGAGTATCAAGTGATCGCCAAACGTATAAAAAGGCTAGAGAGCAGGTCATCAAAGGAGCTCGAGTATCAGGTTACTTAAGGGATGTAACATGGAAAAATAAGTATCTAAGTATAGAAGGAAAAGTTAAAATATACAAAACAATGGTAAGACCGATATTGACCTATGGAGCCGAAACACGAGCCACCACAAAAAAATAATAAATCAGCTATATACAACAGCAGAAATGAATACATTAAGATCGATAATAGGAAGGCGAGAAGAGATAGGGTGAGAAATAAGTAAGAGACCAATGTGAAATAATAGACATTAATAAATTTGTGAAAGGAAGAAAAAAGGAATGGAATAATCATGTTACAAGAATAAGGGATGATAGAATAGCAAAAATAGCCAGGGACATGAAACCCCTAGGAAGAAGAGGTATAGGAAGATCGCAACAAATATGGAAAGATGGCCTGCAATCAACATCTAGTGAATCTCCAGGATAAAGCGTGAAGAAAAACAGGTTACGACCTATATAAAAGAAGAAGAAGAGAAAAGAAGAAGAAGAAGTAACTAAGCAATAAATGTATTAATTAAAGCGTTCGTCTATCGTTCTTGCCACTTTCTATGCTTACGGAAACCAGCTATAATGGTTGGGGGGGGGGAAATCATCGTACTAACCACACGATACCTCCGTTTTGGTTGGATGGTGTTCACACCTGCTGAGGCTGTCGCTCCACGGATGTAATTTTAATTGATCGCATAAAGAGTGAAAAATATATGTCGTTTGTGGTCTGTCCCGACAGTTTACATACTGATGAAGTCGTCACTGTTTAACAATTTATTACAGTTAATATTTATAATTAATATTTGAGGAGAAAAATTCGCTCTATAATATTATAATAAATAATTTATTACAGTTCCTTTAGTACGTATGCCTATTGAAGACGAAATACGCCAATAATAGACCCAAATCATGAAATATTGATAATAATGACGCAGTGCTGCTGAATGTCATCTACGTTTCACAACTGCATTCTTTGGACACTTATGTAGCCATACATGTGACGATTGTGAACAAAAATAACTTTTACAATAAGTGCTAGTCGCGATATGACCCAGATGTCAAAGCGACTATAAATAAATAGGATATAAAAAATAAGATAAAATAAACTTTTAAGTAGCGAGAGTGGCATGAGCCGCGCAAGGTACCCCTTGTGACAACACAATACAAAATAAAAACAAAAAACACGCACATCCAGCACCTATACAAAAGAGAGGGAAGTTTGCATTTCATTGACGAACTCTGCTTTATTTGTAGCAATAAAGCCTGCTACTTAGAGTTTCAGCGAAGAACGCTTTTGAATGGAAGACAAATATGTTGTATTTAAGGAAAAAATGCCCACGTTGGATTCGCGACCTTGAGATTAGGCTATGATCTGAACCTACCTTCACGCAGTATTATCACATTTTCCTTGCAAAGATTATTCCTGGTTACAATTATTTTTATACAGACATCAACAAATTAATTTATACCACCACCATCCACAGTGAATAAATTTTAAGCTGCAAGATTACCTCGAATTAAAATTGAAATTAAAATTACTAAACTTTTTTATCGTTATCAATTAATTCCAGATACAATAACATTGGCTTTTACTCCAGTAGAGTAGATATGAGAACGACTACTACAATTGCTAACGCATTATTCGTAAACATGTGTTATCGCTTTTTTGACTGGAGCAGCATCTGAGAAGAGCCAATCAATAAACAAATTCTTATCTCTTCAAAAGAAAGGTATCTCTTTGACACCGACTGGGTATTAAATGAACGCTCGGACTATACCTACTGGTATTTGTTTGTGTTCGAATGTCAACAACAGAGCCTGTGTCGGAAGAGGTAGGACTAGTATAATTGTACCATGGCACTGCTCTGTCCAAAACTTCAAGGTCTTCATGTAAAAGTAGATTCAAAAAGGAATATATGGACAAATTTCAACAGAGTTTACTAGCCATCCATTTCAATACTTTCAGGGTATTGAGAATATTTTTTTTATTATTTGCAAACCCCATGTCGATTGATGTTCGGAGTTCTAATTTAAATTTATAGCAAGAGCTAATACAAGTGCGCAAATATATCATTTAAAAAAAGGCAGAGATTTACGTGAAGAGCATTTCTTTAGAGCACTTTAAAAATCACATTATCCTAAAGTTAGGACATTTTCCTAAAAATTAATGGCAATGTTTATTTTGCCCAACTCTGTGAATAACTCTTTAAAACTGTAACTTCTTAAGTAAAAAAAGAAGGTTGCGTTTGTATGACAAAAAGTTAGAGGCGTTATTGAGCATTGCTGTCACAAAGGGAGATATTAATAATGTTGATTGTTAGTTATCACTCGACAATTCCGATTTCTAACTCGCATGTGTATTAATAAACATACTTATCTCTCAATCAGTCTGGCACTGACCTTTGATCCTTGAGTTACAACTCTCGATGACGCAACAGACGAGAGACAAGTCACTATTCTATATTAATAAACGTTACTACTCACTCATATAATTGAGTTTATACTATCAACTTTCTGAGTTAACTGAATAGGTGACTCAAAGCGGTTGAGTGAAGTTAAAAAATCGTAATGACGAGGTATATGATCGTTGTATAACGCAGAAAAAAAGGTATAAACATCGCAGAGAAGCTTGTAAACATAGTTACAAAGATTTGTACAAATTTAAGAAGGAGAACGTACGGTACAGTGACTAGCGCGGAATTTCTTGCAAGATTCAAATGGGAGAAGAGGAACAGCTCTCGATAATGAACTGAAAATGAGAATTTTCTTATGTGGGCGATCCAGGTTTTCAAATGGGCGTTCCAGAGGATATGGATATTTCCCATGGTACTGTGTCACTTTTCATTTCATTGTATGCCATAGATCTTGTGTTAGCATTAAAGCTTCAAGATATGAAACAAGAGTTAAACAATTTTTTGGTGAGATGAAGTGAGGCCGAGGATTCGCTATAGATTACTTGGCATTTGCCTTACGTTTGGGGAAACCTCGGAAAAAAAAACTCAACCAGTTAGTCAGTCCAAGGAAAAATCTAACCCAAGCCCGAGTGCAGTTCCTGATCAGCAGCTAGCGAGTCTGCCGACTAACGTAAGTTACCCTGGAGTAGGTTATTTTACGACGCTGTATCAATATCTCAGGTTATTTAGCGTCTGAATGAGATGAGATGTGATAATGCCAGTGAAATGAGTCCGGAGTCTAGCATCAAATGTTACCCAGCTTCTGCTCAAATTGGGTTGAGGGAAAATCTCGGAAAAACCTCAACCAGGTAACTTACCCTGACCGAGATTCGAACCCGGGCCATCTGGTTTCGCGGCCAGACGCGCTAGCCATTACTCCACAGGTGTGGACTCAGTGATAGAGTGTAGACCTACTCACATTGTACAGTAAAGATTTCTAAATTTTGGAATATCTTTTTACATGATGTCCTTCTATGTACCCCAGCCATTATTCTTATAGCTTTCTTTTATAAAACAAATTCTAACTGCTGGGAAGTTGCCGATTCTTTGAAATTAAAAGCATTTAATTTAATTTCCAACAACTGTCCAAGAGTTACAGAATGCAAAAAGGAAGTATTCATTTCCTGACGCCATTGAAGGTGTGAATTATACCAATATTTTTATTTAAAAAAATGAACATGCCGATGAGTAATTAGCAAAACAAAAAGGTGTTGCGAGCCTTAATGTATGAGCTACCTGCAATGTCAAGGAAGAATTCACAAGTGTGGATAATTATTTATATATTAGGCCTATACGGAGAAATTCGGATGTTTCTAGAGTAATGATTGGCAATAATGCCAATGCACTTCTTCTAGGTGATATGGATTATGGAATTCTGTGGTTCCAAGGCAAGACATGATATTTAAATTTTTGTTGAAAATGAGGTTTTGCGATATGTTGTGCATCCTGCTGGTATCTTTATTGTGGCAAAAGATAACATGTATATCTCTATTATTTTTTTGTTTAATCCATTGTTATGAAACATGATTCCTACGATTTTATAAGATTGTTCAAATTATATCTGTACATGCTCGCTCTTGAAAAGTGAAAGAAATGACATAGAGGCCTAACACATTTTGCCTTGGAGCCACAGAATTGCTCCTTGGCTTATTACTTTACCATCACTCCACACCAAAGAGCCTACAATAAATACATACCGGTAACGAAAGAACGTGCGATTATAGAGGTGTTTCGGCCAAATGAAGCAACAATTTCCAATTCTCCGAAGCAAAATAAGAGTTACAATGGAAAGTGTCTTTGATCATATTGTGCTGCCTTGTATCGCACGATGTAACTAAACGCCTACTTGAAAATTATGAAGTTTCATTACTGTGGGACGAAGTGGAGGAAGATAGAGTAGAATTACCGAACAGGTTGTATGTATCACTCAGACGAGCCATTAGAAACGAAATACTAATAATATACAGCGTACACATATAGGTAAGTTTATCATCACATTATATTGTTACACATTCGTAAGATTTTTTTTTTTTTTTTTTTTTTGGTGGTTCAGTGAATATCATGTTACAAATTCCTTTGCATTTGTCTTCAAGTCTTCAATGACAGGAAAATACTTCCTACTTCTCATTTCCGGTAACTGATTTAGTGAATAATATGTTGTGTTGTTTCAAAATATTAAGAAATGAAGTTTGAAACTACACACTTTCCTCCTCTATGATCGAAACAAAAGTGATTTTGAAACCGAATGTGACGAAGACTTGCCTCTGCAAGGAGCTCTAGTCTAAACATTGATAACTTACACAGCTATGTCTAGGCGATAAAATGTGAGTAACAACTCAGAGTCACGCGTGAGATATGGCCAGGAGGGGAAAATATTTATTAATACGAAATTCAGACTAATCACTCACTCGACCCTTTACCACTCACTGAGCTGTCCGATACATCTCACTCACTCTCAAGTAGTTTTATTAATATCTGCCAAAGTCTGAGCCAGATTTCAGGCAAAAAAGTTAGAAAATAAACTGAATATAGCCTACAATGAGTGAACACATTTCTTAGGACATTCCTTCACTGAAACAAAGAAATGCTGTTATAAATACACAAAGATGGGTACTCCGTGCGTGACAGTAGATCTACATGGCATGGGCAGATATTAATAAAACTGCTTGAGAGTGAGTGAGATGTATCGGACAACTCAGTGAGTGGTAAAGGGTCGAGTGAGTGATTAGTCTGAATTTCATATTAATAATTATTTTCCCCTCCTGGCCATATCTCACTCGTGACTCTGAGTTGTTACTCGCATTTTATCGCCTAGACATAGCTGTGCAAGTTATCAATGTTTAGACTAGAGCTCCTTGCAGAGGAAAGTCTTCGTCACATTCGATTTGTAAATATACTTTTGTTTCGATCATAGAGGAGGAAAGTGTGCAGTTTCAAACTTCATTTGTTAATATTTTGAAACAACACCACATATTATTCACTAAATCAGTTACCGGAAATGAGAAATAGGAAGTCTTTTCCTCTTCACCAAAAAAAAAAAAAAAAAAAAAAAAAAAAAAAAAAAAAAAAAAAAATCTTATGAATGTGTAACAATATAATGTGATGATAAACTTACCTATATGTGTACGCTGTATATTATTAGCAGGGAACGGATTTATATGGACTAAAAATATATGAAATATGTAAATATATATGTAGTTATTTTTACCAAAATATGGAATTAAATATGGATTTTTACCAAAATATGGAATTAAATATGGACTTAAAATTATAAAAAAATGACTATGTACGTTAAATATTGGTACATTTTAATCAAACTAAACAAAAAATATAATGGACGTACCTTATCTTCCAATGTAGTTTCAACAAAACACAATTTTTATTGTCTGTTACCATAACAATAGGTTACAAACATTTCTTTCAAGTGCTGAAAAGTGAATCTTCTTCTATTGTCTCTGAGGATAGATTTATACTGACTAAAAGAGCGTTCGACGTCACAAGAAGTAACTGGTACATAATTCAATTTCACAATGTCTGCTGGGGATAAGTCCAAGTTAATCTTCACTGTTGATTCACCACTCATCACAGCAACAACCTTTTGTAGTTCTTCATATCCAGGGTTTTTTGAAAGTACAGTGTCCACCTTAGCTCTTACTGCATCTGCAACTTTACCTCTACCACGATTCAGTTGTTCCACAGTACTATTTATAATTTCAAAACTTTCAGATAGTGAAAGGTGCCTATTTTGGAGACTTTTGAGCGTTTTTATGATGCATGAAAATGTATGCTGAATGTGAGCTAAGTCATTCTTCACACTTATGTCACAGGTAACTGTTTTCGCAGTATCAATTGAGACTGCATCTTCAGAGTCCAATGCAAGGAGAACATTGTTAATAGAGTCTATATGTTCGGCATAATATTCAACTGCTTCTAGCCATGTACCCCATCTAGTTAAAATTGGCTTTGGTGGCAATGGAATTTCAGGGTACATTTCTTTCAACACGTTAACTCTACTGGGAGCTTTGAGAAATACTTTTTTCACTGATGAAATCAACAAATCTACTTTAGGGAAATTGTCTCTGACCACTTCTGCCACACGATGAAATGCATGCGCCACACAAGTAAAATGAGTCAATTTAGGATATACAACAGATAATGCTTGTCCAGCTTTGACCATATAAGGGGCAGCATCGCTAATAAAGAATAACACATTATCGTACATAATACCCTTTGGCCACAGGATACCCATAGCTTCGTTGAACAGTTTAACTATAGTTTTGTTATTGCACTTTTCTAGAACATCACAATGTAAAAGAATTCGTTCAGAATATTGTTCAGTTAACAAACCGATAACTACATTACCAACAAGTCTACCTTCTTTGTCGGGAGTCTCATCAATGGAAACCCAAATTGAACTATCTTTAATTTCATCTCTTATCTTCTGTATTGTCTCATCGTAGATGGATGGAGCATACGTCTTCCTAAGTGTTGACTCATCCGGGATTGTATGTTGAGTATATTTTTCAAGGAATTCCCTGAAGACCTTATTCTTTAGTTTGTAGAGAGGAATATCAGCAGAGATGAGAGAACGGCACAGGTCGATGTTAAACTCAGATCTTACATTCGATGTTGTTGGTTGTGTTAAAAACAATTGTCTCTGCTTGGAATTTAGTTGTTTGTTGGCCTGATGTTTACTAGTTGTAATGTGTTGTTGCACCAGGAACTTTTGTGTAGATGATACTGCACACTGACACAAATTACAAAATAATATTTTATTGTCAGTTGATAAACCATCTTCTTTAAATTCTGAAATGTAACTTGTTAGTTTTGATTTTAAATTGACTGAATGACGTACTTTTGGCATATTTACCGTCTTTATAGTATGATTTACAAAACTGAACCTATGTGTACTCTGACTGGCATTTAACTGTTGAGCTGCACAACTGAAGTCTGTTAAAAATTTTAAATTAAATTAATACAGTTTTGTAACTTACTTTCCCATTGTTGATAGGACCGCTAATTTTCAAATAACTCTGATGTTAAAGGGATTACTGAACATGTGTTTAAATCTCTATTGTTGAAATGTATTTTTAAAAGTTAATGGAATTTTGTTTTGTTTTATTGTTAAACCTAATATAATATGGACTGTTTTATATGAAATATGGAAAATATATGGAAATTAACGAAAATATGTACTAAACTCTAAAATATGGAAAAATATGGAAAATAAAAGTAGGATTTTTCAACCCTACACATTGTGAAACATAAAGATAATGCAAAATATAAATTATATTAGCTTTATAAGTAAATATGTATTTACATATAAATCCTTTCCCTGATTATTAGTATTTCATGTCTAATGACTCGTCTGAGTGATACAACCTGTTCGGTAATTCTACTCTATCTTCCTTCAGTTCGTCCTACAGTAATGAAACTTCATAATCTTCAAATAGGTGTTTAGTTACATCGTGCGATATAAGGCAGCACAATATGATCAAAGACACTTTCCATTGTAACTCTTATTTTGCTACGGAGAATTGGAAATTGTTGCTTCACTTGGCCGATACACCTCTATAATTGCACCTTCTTTCGTTACCGGTATGTATTTATTGTAGGCTCTTTTCTTTGGAGTGATGGTAAAGTAATAAGCCAAGGAGCAATTCTGTGGCTCCAAGGCAAAATGTGTTAGGCCTCTATGTTATTTCTTTCACTTTTCAAGAGCGAGCATGTACAGATATAATTTGAACAATCTTATAAAATCGTAGGAATCGTGTTTCATAACAATGGATTAGACAAAAAAATAATAGAGATATACATGTTATCTTTTGCCACAATAAAGATACCAGCAGGATGCACACATTATCGCAAAATCTCATTTTCAACAAAAATTTAAATATCATGTCTTGCCTTGGAACCACAGAATTCCATAATCCATATCACCTAGAAGAAGTGCATTGGCATTATTGCCAATCATTACTCTAGAAACATCCGAATTTCTCCATATAGGCCTAATATATAAATAATTATCCACGCTTGTGAATTCTTCCTTGACATTGCAGGTAGCTCGTACATTAAGGCTCGCAACACCTTTTTGTTTTGCTAAAATACTCATCGGCATGTTGATTTTTTTTAAATAAAAATATTGGTATAATTCACAGCTTCAATGGCGTCAGGAAATGAATACTTCCTTTTTGCATTCTGTAACTCTTGGACAGTTGTTGGAAATTGAACGCAATTAAATGCTTTTAATTTCAAAGAATCGGCAACTTCCCAGCAGTTAGAATTTGTTTCATAAAAGAAAGCTATAAGGATAATGACTAGGGTACATAGAAGGACATCATGTAAAAATATATTCCAAAATTTAGAAATCTTTACTGTACATTGTGAGTAGGTCTACACTCTTTCACTGAGTTCACACCTGTGGAGTAATGGCTAGAGCGTCTGGCCGCGAAACCAGGTGGCCCGGGTTCGAATCTCGGTCAGGGTAAGTTACTTAGTTGAGGTTTTTTTTCCGAGGTTTTCCCTCAACCCAAATTTGAGCAAAAGCTGGGTAACATTCGATGCTAGACCCCGAACTCATTTCACTGGCATTATCACATCTCATCTCATTCAGACGCTAAATAACCTGAGATGTTGATAAAGCGTCGTAAAATAACCTACTCCAGGGTAACTTACGTTAGTCGGCAGACTCGCTAGCTGCTGATCAGGAACTGCACTCGGGCTTGGGTTAGATTTTTCCTTGGACTGATTACCTGGTTAGTTTTTTTTTTTTTTCCCCCCCCCCCCGAGGTTTCCCCAAACGTAAGGCAAATGCCAAATAATCTATAGCGAATCCTCGGCCTCACTTCATCTCACCAAAAAATTGTTTAACTCTTGTTTCGTATCTTGAAGCTTTAATGCTAACACAAGATCTATGGAATACAATGAAATGAAAAGTGACACGGTACCATGGGAAATATCCATATCCTCTTGAACGCCCATTTGAAAACCTGGATCGCCCACAAATAGTAAGAAAATGCTCATTTTCATTTCATTATCGAGAGCTCTTCCTCTTCTGCCATTTGAATCTTGCAAGAAATTCCGCGCCAGTCACTGTACGTTCTCCTTAAATTTGTACAAATCTTTGTAACTATGTTTACATGCTTGTCTACGATGTTTATACCTTTTCTTCTGCGTTATACAACAATAATATACCTCGTCATTACGATTTTTTAACTTCACTCAACCGCTTTGAGTCACCTATTCAGTTAACTCAGAAAGTTGATAGTATAAACTCAATTATATGAGTGAGAGGTAACGTTTATTGATATAGAATAGTGACTTGTCTCTCGTCTGTTGCGTCATCGAGAGTTGTAACTCAAGGATCAAAGGTCAGTGCCAGACTGATTGAGAGATAAGTATGTTTATTAATACACATGCGAGTTAGAACTCGGAATTGTCGAGTGATAAGCAACAACTCATAATTATTAATATCTCCCATGATTTCAAGGTCGTGAATCCAACGTGGTCATCACTGATTTAAGGGGAAGCTTACTGAGTTTTAACCAACTTTGGTCATTTTGTTCAATTTTTAAATACTGTGCCAAAAATCTTGAGAAATATATATTTTTTTTTCACTAATGGCGGCTACTTGACTGCTCTCATTTACCCATATGAAGCCAGTTGTGTAGACCAATTTACCGACCGAGTCGTAGCCCAGGATGCGCCATAGGAGCCAGGTCTATGCTACACTCACGACGATGATGATGATGATGATGATGATGATGATGATGTCGGGATGCCACAGGGGAACTGGGGCTCCCGGGGGAAAGCCTTGTTGCCTGGACCACAGGCTTGTTCAACATAAGTTATAAACGGAGGTACAAGGTACACCGGATCTACATACATTCCACAGGTTTATAAGTGCAGCGCTCTAGCCAATGGACCATAGGCTATTGAGGAATATTGTAGTGAAGATTTCACCACGATATTTTTATTCTAAGTTATAAATTCAGTTTGTCCCATATAAGTGGTTATTGTAGTCAGAATGCATAGGCCTATTATAGATTTTAAAGTGAGCGATCTTACCGCAAATTAATTTTTTTTTTTTTTTTTAATTTTAACTTGCTAAAAAATATTTCTGAATAGCTATAGGCCTACGTATAACAGTGAAACTTTGCACACATATTTACAAGAGGTCTGTGCATGAAAAGTTGTATACATGTATAGGCCAACATACGATTATTATTAATAAATCTGTGATTTTATATGTTGGGCAGTGAACTCAAAAAAAAAAAAATTCATTATAAGGGAGTCTTTGCTTATTTAAGACGTTTAGAAAATGTATTATCTTTATGTGAATTCCAAATAAATGTTTACTTAGTTACTTTACTTTATTTTACTTTACTTACGACTTTTAAGGAACTCACAGATTCACTGCCGCCCCCACATAAGCCCACCATCGATCCCTATCCTAAGCAAGATTAATCCAGTCTCTACCATCATATCCCACCACCCTCAAATCCATTTTAATATTATACTCCCATCTACATCTCGGTCTACCCAAAGGTCTTTTTCCCTCCGGTCTCCCAACTAATAATCTATATGCATTTCTGGATTCGCCCGTACGTGCTACATGCCCTGCCCATCTCAAACGTCTGGATTTAATGTTTCTAATTATGTCAGGTGAAAAATACAATGCGACAAGTTCTACGTGGTGTAACTTTTTCCAATCTCCTGTAACTTCATCCCACTTAGCCCCAAATATTTTCCTAAGCACCTTATTCTCAAACACCCTTAACCTCTGTTCCTCTCTCAAAGTGAGAGTTCAAGTTTCTCAACCATACAGAACCGATAATATAATTGTTTTATAAATTTTAACATTAAGGTTTTTTGAAAGCAGACTGGATGACAAAAACTTCTCAACCGAATAATAACATGCATTTCTCATATTTATTCGTTTAATTTCCTCCCGAGTGTCATTTCTATTATTTGTTACTGTCACTCCAAGATATTTCAATTCTTCCACCTCTTCAAAGGAAAAATTTCCAATTTTTATATTTCCATTTCGTACAATATTCTGGTCACGAGACATAGTCATATACTTTGTCTTTCAGGGATTTACTTTCAAACCTATCGCTTTACTTGCTTCAAGTAAAATTCCCATGTTTTCCCCTAATAGTTTGTGAATTTTCTCTTAACATATTCACGTCACCCGCATAGACAAGCAAACCCTCTCTGTTATCCTGACTTTCCTAATGGCATATTCTAGACCGAAGTTAAAAAGTATCCTTGCATCTCCTTGCTTTAGCCCGCAGTGAATTGGAAAAGCATCAGACGATAACTGGCCTATACGGACTCTGCTGTACGTTTCACTAACAATGAGACACATTTTAATTAATAGAACTAGTTTCTTGGGAATACCAAATTCAATAAGAAAATAAATGTTTACTAAAAATGTTAATTTCTTTAAACAAAACATATAATTTTACTGGGCACATTTTTCAACATAAAAATTTGAGAACAATAATTATTGTGCACACATATTTAGCAATACCTAACGGAAGTAAAATTTCAGGATGTAGGAATACAACAACTCGGCAGCACGTCGCCTTAATATAAGTTGTGAAAGTTCGTAGTTTTTGCAAGACACATTTCCACAGCCGCGAAATCGAACACTAAAACTCTTGGCTGGGGTAAGGCAACAAAACAACACACCCATTTCTGTGCTCCATAAAGCCAGCTGCAGTGCGTCACTTTAAACCTTTGCGTTTACCACTTGCCTCTCATTCTGCTCTCGCTGCCCGCTTTGCTCTTGTCTGGTTCTACGAAAGTCTTGCTGTTGTGACTCCCACAAAGAACAAATATCAAGCACTATATATAATATCAAACGCAGCCGTGTTAAAAACTAACAACACAATACTCTCGAGGACAACAATATACTGTACACATGGTCTGTTTTACTTCAGTGTCAAGATAGGGCTGTCGCAATGCCGTTCCCACGATACAATTGTGTGTGTAGCAGTTCGCAGTAGAGTCTCGAATTTATAATGTTCATTTTGTTCATCCTTGTCTTATTTTATAAGGTTATTTAACGACGCTGTATCAACTACTGAACTATTGGGTTATTTAGCGTCGATGGAATTGGTGATGTTGGAGTCAGCGATTTTGGCAGGTGACCTCGATGGCATTGCTAGTAGGCGAGCCAAATGTTTCGATTGCATGAATGAGTTGCGATAACGCTGTCAGTCGTTGTTTATACAAATCAGCAGCTCGTATCGCCGTTATTATAGGCACCGTGCAAGCTCCTCTGGTGGCAACTGTTGTTTAGAGTGGGATAAACTGTTCTTTTTAAGAAACAGTTTCGATTGTAACTGTTTCATGAACGAAGCTGTTCCAAAATAACAGTTTCAAAGAAACAGTTTCATAAGAATATGTTTATAACATCAGTGCCAACTGTTCCAAGTGTTCCAATTGTTTCAACCTCTCATCTGCTTCGGGAACATGTTTCAAAGCTCTTGAATCGTCTTTAAATCAGCTATTCAGTGTATTATGACAACGAAAGTCATTTTCGTAGATTACTGTTAAGAGTACAGTAAATAACTAGAATTCAAAATGAATAGATTTTAGTAAAAATAATGCATATAACCCTAGGAGAGTTTAATAGCGATGACAGCCGATGATATTTTTCGCGGTATATTACTAATTAACACTATGTTAGGGCACCATGAACATATTCTCCATCAATGGACAGCTAATAATTAATATCAGATTTATTACGAAATTTGATTCGTACAATTAAATTGCGAGATCCTACATAGGTTAATGTTCCATGAAGACCGTGTGGAACATGGGTAATATTATATCTACTTTCGATTGGAGGTCAATGATAGCGCTACACGTGGCATTTGCAGACAACAAAGAAGAGGAAAACTGTTTAGAAATTGAACTGTTTATCACTTGGAAACATGTGAAACGTTGTAGTAATCACTGAAGCACTGCATAGCTCGCGCAAGGAACGATTACCGAAAAGCAATGGTGTCGTTGCTGTCTGTTTTGACGTGTGTATGTAGGCACACCGAGGGGGGGGAGAGATGCGAGCCGATGGAAATATAAGGTCGCGCCAGGGATTTTGGCAGATAGATTTTCTTTATGTGAACTGGAGGGCGAGTTCCTCACCGCTGAAGATCGGCTGTTATCTCTGTTGCAGTGGAATGGGTAGGACATAAGAGTAAACATGCACGCCCGAGTATTTGTGCACTCTGGACAGACACCTCCATAAACTAAACAAATATTACAGTAGTCTATATGTGTCTTTGGTATTCCCAAGAAACTTGTTCGATTAATTAAAATGTGTCTCAATGAAACTTACAGCAGAGTCCGTATAGGCCAGTTTCTATCTGATGCTTTTCCAATTCACTGCGGGCTAAAGCAAGGAGATGCACTATCACCTTTACTTTTTAACTTCGCTCTAGAATATGCCATTAGGAAAGTTCAGGATAACAGAGAGGGTTTGAAATTGAACGGGTTACATCAGCTTTTTGTCTATGCGGATGACGTGAATATGTTAGGAAAAACTCCACAAACGATTAGGGAAAACACGGAAATTTTACTTGAAGCAAATAAAGCGATAGGTTTGGTAGTAGATCCCGAAAAGACAAAGTACATGATTATGTCTCGTGACCAGAATATTGTACGAAATGAAAATATAATCTGTTATATATATGGAAATATATATGTATATGGAAATATGTTAATCCTTAGTCAATAGGTAAGACTGAGTTTTACGAAATACGAACATTAAGGGATGGAAAATGGGAGGCAGTAATGATCATAATAATTATACCGATTTATTTTTTTTAACCAGCAGACGTGCAGCCTTTAAATTTAAAACAAGATTCACTCATAAAATTGGGTTAGACTATTCATCTCTTCTCTCAGAATTGTTTCTAAAATGTATAAGGAAAGTAAAAAAATTCAATTTCATGTAGGCTACTCCCTTGAAATAACTTCAGTTTTTTTTTTTTTTTTCTAACTTCCGAGCAGACAGGAGAGAGAAAGAAGTCGAAGATTTTAAAAATTCACTAAACTATATTTAACTAGAGACGTAAAATTTAAATGAAGGTTACTCTCTACAATATTGGTTAAACATTCTTAGATTTTTTTAAATACCATATCCTAAGGTACTGATGAAAAGGCAGAAGGGAGTGAGAAATCTCATGTCATCCGATCTCGATGAAAGTCGATATCTGGGGATCTTTGCGATCACAGAATATGAATAAGGTATTATTTAGCCCGACTTTGTCCCTAAAGTGGTGGAGTGGGACAAAAATGGGTCAAAAATTAAATTAGATATCTTAGGGGTTTTCGAGACGAAAATTACGAATAATACAATTTGTGCGAATTCAATATGGCAGTTTCAGTACTATGAATTATATTTAAAAAAAATTAAACATCAGATATCGCACAGGTAACACATGTAGTATTTAAGGGGGTATGTAACACCTTTTGATAGTAGGCCTATACATTTAGTAAAATCCAAAGTGTAATTTATACATATTCTGAATGAATGTTGTGGTGGAATTTAATATAGTCATCAGCCAATACCTCTAGATTAATAAACAACTTTTTAGAATCCATAAAATACAGCATTTATTGTGAATGGTAACTATATTTTTCAATTGGTGCAATTTGTGCAGGGAAAATTGGTTTCTCCGATATTTTGTACGATTTCGAATATTTTAAAATGCTTTCTTCTCTGTTCTATTCACAATGTGCGTCTGAAGAAATTATTGCCCTTGTAATATCCATTACAATCATATTTATTATACTCTTATATAAATCTAACTTCTGCAGCATGCAATTTTACCCAATTAACCAAATTATATTTTGATTATTAAGAAGAATCGTAATTTTATTAACTTGAATTGTCGCACCACCAGTAGACGATCCCTAGATTATTACTGGACAAATCTTGTATATTGATCTGGTAAGGGTAGGATTATATATATGCGCAATGCAATGCTTTTTCCTTTTAATTAAGAATTAATATAATTTAGAAAATGTAGGAGACGTATTGTAAAATCATTGCGAACGGAAGTCATTTACATTTATTAAAGGTATTCTTTGAGTAGGACTGTACCGTGGTGTGTTTCATAATAAGGATAATTGATATGAGCTGCTGTTATGAAAATATGAACGACTCAGAATGTTATCGCATCTCATTCTCGCAGCTTACACAAACAATATTAGCTCGCCTACGGGAAATGTCATCGAGGTCATCTGCCAAAATCGGTGCCTCCGACTTATACTGTCTCTTCCAAGAAGATGAACAAATGAGGACATCGCTGTGGAAATAAAGAACGTAGCAAGAGAAAAATTCGAAGCTAATTAAACGTGCAACATATGTTTACGAATGAAATAATACCGTGCGATACAAGACACGTATTCACATGCAATGGAACAAACTAAAGTCGTAATGTAACTATCACAACGCAAGACTGTTTCTATCATGGTGGAAACATAGTAAAGGTGTGGGACTGCGCATGCTGTTGCGATAGCGGCCGAGGCGTGTGACGTCATCTTTACTGCAGACAGCGATCGCAGCTCATTGCGTTGAGTACAGTTTCTTTAATAAACCTAACTAGACATTAATTACAATACATAATTTGAACTGATTGTTGTCAATGTTATTCATATCCTTTTCATTGTGCGTTTAAGTTCATGTACTCTTTAAAAGAGTTATGAATAAAATTTAAAAAACATATAAAACATTAACAGTAATAGCTTAAAAGTCACTCCCTCAAATCTGCCGTCCTAGACAGCTGCTTAGTCTGCCGAGGCCTAAATACGCTCCTAATTGCATGTAGGCTACTGTACCTATTAACTTTCTTTCACTTCAGCGCAACAGGAGCATCCAGCACTAATGTAACAATGGAAAATCGCGGAGCCACTGAGTCTACTGTCACAGAGGAATGCCAAATACTAATACAAAGAATTCAAGAATTAGAAGAGAAGAATTACTCTCTACAAACGAGGATTAAGGAATTGACAGCTGCCAACAGGAAACATGAAGAAGACGAAAGAAAATTACATGAGAATGTAATTTCATTGAAAAACATTAGACAAACAGAAGTTAAATCTAAAGTGGCTGAAATTTTGAAACCATTTTTCACTATTGGGCAAATTGATGCCCTTTTGAGTAAAAAGCGTAGGGTGAAATGGTTTGTAGAAGATTACGGTACTGCAATAACACTTCGAAACCTAAGTCCAAAAACATACCGATACTTAAGAACAAAATTAAATTACCCGTTACCTGATTTGTCAACTCTGAGAAAATGGGCAGTAAAGCAATTATCGCTTGAGGAAGGTGTACTTCATGATGTCTTAAAATTAATGAAGGCGAGAGCTACAAATATGTCGGAGTTAGATCGTGTAACAGTATTAGCATTTGATGAAATGTATTTAAATGAGGTTTCTTTTGACAGTAGGGAAGAACAAATAATTGGACCTCATAAGGCAGTGCAAGGTAGAGGCAGCCCGTATACTATAAATATGATCAGACAATGACAAAAGAAATCCTAACAGACATAATTTGCCAGTTAGAAGGCAGTGGTTTTCAAGTTGTGGCCACAGTTAGCGATTTAGGTGGAAGTAACAGAAAATTGTGGCGTGATTTGAAAATTTCTACCAAACTAAATTGCAGTTTTCCTAATCCAAATGATTCAACTCGAGAAATATTTGTTTTTTTCAGACGCTCCACATTTATTGAAATTACACAGGAATCACTTTCTAGATCATGGTTTCAACTTGAACGGATTGGACATTTCATCAGAACCAATTCATGAACTTTTACGTGCATCCTCGTCCTCTGATACAAAATTAGCTTACAAGTTAACTCCGTTACACTTAAGTGTCCGTGGTACCCAAAGACAAAAGGTTAGTTTGGCAGCACAATTATTTTCCAACAGAGTTGCAAAGGCTTTGAAATGGTGTGGTGAAAACTAGCTGTTGAGATCAAATGAATGGAAAGAAACTTCAAAGGCAATAAAATTAACTAATGATTGGTTTGATTTATTTAATACCGTTTCTAAATTCGGTACCCACCGTGGGCTGCATAGTTACGGAATAAACCTTCAAGATCAGAATATTATACTCTCAGAAATGAATGACTTCGTGACCACAGTTGAAGTAGGAGAAGCAAACAGGAAATTACCTTATCAGGAGGGGATTCTAATAAATAATAAATCATTAACATTGTTGTATGAGGCAAAGAGGTACAAGTACAAAATTGAATACATCATCACAAGAAAACTTAACCAAGATCTGGTAGAAAACTTTTTTTCGGAAATTAGAAGCATGGGTAGAACAAACGATCATCCCTCTGCTTTAGATTTTAAACAGACTGAAGTGGTACATACTAGGTCGAAATCCATTATCTCAGTTTTGTGAGAACAAAAACACCTCCGATTTGCTTTCGGAAGAAGAGGCATTAATAGTGGGTCCTAGTACAAGCCAATCAGAAGTCAATGATAATCTGCAGAAAGAACTATGTGCAACGGCAGAATTTCTTAAACGCATTCTGAAACCGGTTAAATTTACCAACGATCGAGATCCTGAAGAAAATATAGGCCTCCCAGAAAAAATATATGAAATCTCTGCAAGACAGCGGATATCCCAGGAAGGATTCAAATATATTGCAGGATATGCTGCATCAAAACATATGGAGCAATACCCGAATCTTGGAATTCCCACAAAATTGTCAACTTCTGCTAATCAAAAAGACTGGATTACTACAGTGTCCCGTGGAAACTTAATTCTTCCTTCTAAGGCTCTACAATTGGTTGCCATGCTTGTTGAAGTATATTCTCAGATGTGCACGGAGATTCTGTTTCTCATGAGAAATTTATAATAAAAAAGACTAAATTTGGTTAATTCTGCCATGAAAAACGAAGCAGAAATGAGTTCTCCTCTTCCGCCAGAAGTAATTACGACATTGGTTAGAACAAGAACATTTATTAGAATTAAAGAAATTAATAAAATAATAAAAATGTCTGGAATTTCAAAGAGAAATATTATAAAGAAAATGAAAAAGATTGCATAAGAATAAGTATTTACTTAACAGAGTGGGATTTATAATGGTGAAACTATATTATGTCGTGTGTGGAATAATAAGGTAAATAATGTAGTAGACTATATTATGTCTCCAATAGCCTGAATATATAAAAATATTTGTTTACTATAATGACAAATTATTCCAAGAAATTCATATACATATGTTAATGAAGGTTCAAAAGTATTTGAATTCATGTACAAAACAATGTATGTTATAAATAACTGTATAGATCTAAGTAAGTATATATTTATTACACATTGTATTGTAATTATTATAAAACCACGTGTATATTACAGAAGGCATATTATTAATGACACACTGCCATATCACATTGTTTCTTGAAACTTAAGTTTAATATGTAATAGATCATAATTTTATTACGTTATCATTTCAAGGTAGTTCCTATTGTACTTGAATTCATGTGTAATATAATTTGTGTCATATATGGGCCTAATTTTGTGCATAATTGTAGCATAATGTATTATAATTATTATAAAAGTACGTGTATATTACAGAAGGCAATTATTAACGTTGCACTACCGTATTACATTATTTCTTGACTCTTGAATTTAATTTATTGTTCACTATTTTATAATGTTATCACTTCAAGGTAGACCCTATTATAGCCTATACTGTCAATATTTACTGAATACACAAACCATGATTTTTATTTATTCATTTAAATCTATGGACGCAGATCTAACCATCAACAATCTGTTATGTTGACTGTGTCATTCGAGTGCGGCTTGCAGTAAAGGTGACGTCATGCGCAGACTGAACGAAAACACGCACAGCTTGTCCCACACCTCTACTATGTTTCCACCATGGTTTCTATCGATGTCATTTCTCTTTCGACTGTACTCTTAAATATTATTCAAGTTACCTCGTGACCTTTCCTGTCGCCCGCTCTTCCTTATCGCAGTGTTTGATTCGCATTCCTTCCGTCGGTAATCCCTGCTTGCGAGACCTGTAACATCCTTTGGAACAGTAGGAACAGGTTATATCACGAAACTGTTTCGTATCGAAACTGCAGGACAGGAGAGATAGAGTTGTCTTGAAGCGTATGGATATATTTAATGTCTCAGGTTAAACGATTAGAAATATGGATGACTCTAAAAAGCGGAAAGGTAAAGTAAATTGCTGTGTTCTTGGGTGCAGTAATGCTTATAGGAACACACCAACCGATATTGTTTTTATTCATTCGCAAAACAGAAAACTGAAGCGGAACGACGCTAATAAGGATTCAAGCAGTACGCAGACGAAAATAAGTAGACTTACACTGCTTGTAATAATAGTAGGCCTATTATTATATATATATCAATGTAAAAAAAATAGAATGTGCATATCATATTATGTTTATAACTAACCATTAAGTGAACAACGACGGGAATTTATAATTTAAATTTCAATGCTGTATATGCCATTATATTTAAAAGTAAAAACATAGTACATAATTACTGAGTCCTTTATATAATTATACTGTATATTATTTATAATATTAGCAACAATAAATAAATATATCTATTTTTTTAAAGTATTCCAATGCTGATGGTTCATCTTGGGAACCAACACCCGCAACAAGAATTTGCAATATTCATTTTATTGGGAACAAGATCAGGGCATCCCCAAAACCAGCATACCGTTCCCAGTATTTTCCCACAAGATTGCAAGAAAAAGCTGCCTCATCTCAACTAGCTCCGGAAAGATACGAAAGAGACGCAAAAAGAAGAAGAAAAGGTAAGAATTGAAGTATTATGGAAGGTGAATGCTCAACAAACGTTATTTCGAGAAACGAAGTAGCCATACAGGCAGAAGTAAATGAAACCATTCTTAGTGATTTTGTTTTTCCTGTCACAATTGAATTGTGTGAATTGTCTACTCAAGCGTCTGTTCCATTGCATACAGAACTGAAGTGACATAAATGTTATGACAAGAGTTCAGGAACAAATGATGTGTTCAATGAAATGCAAGGTTCCCAAGATTATTCTTCAATAAGAGATGAGACAGAACTACGAGACTTACCCGGAGTGACATTTGTGGTTTTTAATCTGTTGTTAAAATTGCTGCCAATTAAAACACAATCATACAGAGTAAAGAAAATCATCTACTTATATTATTTTTAATTAAAATGAAAACTGGATTGTCATATTCTGCTATAAGGGTGATGTTCGGAGTTCATCGTACAACTATATAATATGATGTATTTTTACCGCCACTTTAATGTTGTTGACATCCACAATGGCTAATTTTGTGTACTTGTCTAGCAGAGAAAGTATTCAGAAAACAATGCCTGCAATATTCAAAAGAAAGTACCCAAAATGCAGTGTGACAATTGATTGTATTGAAGTTAAAGTGGAACACTCACTCAACGTGGATCAAAAATGGTGGCCTTCAAATCTATATCCTACGGTGGAAGATCGAGTAACACATTCATAACAACTGATTGCGGATTATTGACTCTATTAGAAGGTTGCGATGAAGTAAGGTTTGCCCGAAATAAAAACAAGCCTCTCCGATAAAGGGGTCATTGTTGTTACTCCACCGTATCTGCATGATGGCAGATTAACAGCTGAAGAAGTCGAAAATACTTAGTGTTCGAATTCATGTCGAAAGGTGCATTCAACAAATTAAAATATATAGAACATTTTACACAACTATCAATTGAACTACCTCCGTATGTTGACGTTGTTTAGTCAACTGTCCGAAGAAAAGTCTGAACCTCACAAGTGATACCAACAAGGCACCACTTATGAGGCAACTAGACTAGGAGATCATGGGGCAGGTAGCCAGTTCCTTTCCCCCTCCATTGCATACATAGCTACATAGCTACACTAGTCAAACTTCATATGCATACAAACAATATTGTTCTTCCTCTGACCAGCCAGAACCTCAATCATAGGTAGTATGTTTATGATATTGTTCATGTGTGCTGTGTTTTAGCGAATTTGCAGTCGCCCATTATTCAGAAAGTGTAATTAACACTACTTTTAGAATTTAAATCACATTAAAATATGTAATTTATAGACACATTATACACATATAAATATTACACACGTCATGACATCAAATATAAGTATATCAATGTTTTCGTAATATGACTGTTCACCCTCATTCAACTGTCTCAAATACGATTTAAATGCCAAACTGCTACACTGATATTTAAGGAACTCTGTAGGTACATTTTTGCACTCCTCTAGCAGTACTGAACTTTCCACTGTGTGTATTAAACAATTAAATACATATTTACAGTCACCTTACACTTCAGTTCTGTTTTCTGCTTTCAGTAGGCCTATTCTACGTAAAGGACATGGAATATTAATTAAGTTGTTTAATTTTAAAAGAGAAGCCGCACGGCGAATCTTAGTTCTTTTTTCGGGAATAGGTCATTAATTCTCCTTCCCTTAGAATATTTCTCTTTTCCTACTGGAACTGTCTAATTTGTTCTTTAACGTAATAATGAAGCGCAGCTACATGCTTATATAAGCTTCCAAGTCCTGCCGGGCAAGGGCAAGTGCTACAGTATTAATATTTCACCGTCAATGTATAAAAAGGTCGATTGGAGAAAAAATCACGAATAAGTAATAATAATAATAATATAATAATAATAATAATAATAATAATAATAATAATAATAATAATAATAATAATAAATCACAAAGTATTACAGTATAAACTTTGGGGGACATGCACTTACTTCCAGAGATACTTGGTAAGGTGGATGAGTAACAGACGTTTGCCGGACTTCTGCTTTTAATAAAGAAAAATCACTCCTCTTCATTTCTTTCTCATTATTCGCATGCCTATTAATAAAAATATTAGTTCGGGACAGAAGAAAATATCAAATAATAGACATTAATATATATATATATATATATATATATATATATATATATATATATATATATATATGCGGAGACTAAGAGAAAGGCAGAAAATAGGAAAGACTAAATAATGCTGGGTTTGCAGTGGAAGACGTGCCTTTGGGCAGAACATTGTGAGTGAATGAATCCCTTCTCACTAATATTACAACTTGTTAATCGGCAGACAGCCGCATGTAATTTCTAACTCATACATGAGTAGTGAATGAATGCGATCCTGTAGTTAATTAGGAACTGAGACACTACGCGGCGCCACCAGTACGATTCCCAGACCCGTGCACGGTGCCTATATCAATTCTAACATGTAAAGAACTTGGTCTATATATATTTTTAATAAATGAATAATAATTATGTTTAACAGTTATTCTTCCCCAATGTACATTGACTCTAGCAAAAACAGCTTGAAAATCTGGTGTATCTGATACAGGCACACGTAATTATGCCAAAAGATTCTTGTCCAATATACGTATCCTGTGTTTTGATGTGGGACTTGTCGGACACTTGTATTAACATACACACTGTTGGAGTTACCTCTGATAGAGATTCTGGCTGATATATATTATCAGGCGTTCATTTCGCATACATCTGAAGTCTGATTTGTGTAATATCCTAGATCATATATGTAACAGATATGTCGGGATTATAGGCTTTGAGGTTAACAACTTCTGTCAGGTTTACTACGCTGCCATCTAGTTGTTACATAAGGAGTCACGTTATAATTCCCATTTGAATTGCATTAGCGACTGTGCTGCCATCTCGTGTTCGTTTACGGCGGACGGGTGGCGATCCTGGCGGTTGTTCTCTTCAAAGTGCTGCCGATTTTAACGTAGCGAGGAGTTATCTGTTACATATATGATCTAGGGTAATATGTCACTAGTCAGCGATGTATGCAATGGAGGGAGAAAGGAACTGGCGACCCTACCCGATTATCTCCTGACTTAGTTGTGTCATGAGCAGAGGTGCCAGGCTCTTCAGACATAAATACCTACAGACGTTTAAAAAAAATCCCCGCAATAAGTAAAAAATCCCTACGTTCGTCAAATGAAAGATCAACGCTTCCATTTGGTATCAGTGTATTAATTAGGTGATAAATTTAAAAAAAGTTTCTACTTACAGTTACAATTTAAATTGGGTCTCCTCGTTATTTGCCACCTCTCTTTCACACTCTGTAAGTCCAATAGTTTCGTCGCTTCTTTTTTTTCCCGTTTATGCATACTTTCATTAAATAGCGTAAGCATTTCTTGTGTTAGGGGATAGTCATAGCAAAATGTTTTTATGTTGTCCACGTTTCATTTTATACGCACAAGTGATGACATAGTGTTGGTCAATAATTCATTCATTGATTGTTTCAATGTCAGACCCCAACATAAAACATGCGTTCCACAGAAGCATTTGAGTGAGAAATATAAATTTTAGCAGTTTTCGCCAAATTTTGAAACATGAATAGAGAGTTATATTGCTGGCATTCCTCAATTTGTTTCTAATATTCCATAATTGGAAACTTTAAATATTTATGGCGATTTTTGTGGTGAAGGAAAATTGGGTAAAAGCGTAACTAAAACTGTTCAAAGAACAAGCATTTCTCATAAGTCCCAAATTAACAAATTTAAGTAAAAAATGAATTCTGAAATGATACAAAATGATTGTAGTTTAGTCTGTAACTGACTTTGTGAATAGAGAAGCAGAGAAGCCCTTGTGTGATTGTATGGTTGTGAGTGAGAGACAGAGAGGGAGAGATTCATAAAAGCCAAGAATACTTAATGCTTATGCATAAAAGTGAATGCGATTGTACCCACAGAACAAGAGAACATTAGCTATTTCGGATCACGAGGCTTGGAGTTTCTCAGTATGTTAGGTTTCTTGTTCTGTTTTAAGAGTACTAAATAACTTAATTATCTATCAGTAATAAGCAGGCAAAAATGAAAAAGGAAGAAAGAAACACACATTAAATTTCCCTACATTTTGCAATTATTTTTAAAAATCCCTACATCCCTTTTCGTGTGAAAAATCCTTACACAAGGAACACTGCTCATGAGTGATGCCTTATTGGTGTCACTTATGAGATTCCAGCCTCTCTTCGGACAGTTGACTAAACAAATAGATGTTGGAATACAGTACCAAACAACTTGAGATATTTATTTAATGTAAATTTGTGCTATCGTAGAAAAAACATTGTACAGAGTGGGGCATGGGAACCAAGTGTTTTTGGAATGGCTTGTACTCAGTCATTATGAAAGGGAGAGACGTGCGGCATGTGACAGTCCATTCCGTGGCTCATAGCATTTCACCTGTAGTCGACATCATGGAGCATTGGACGCATGTTTGCGTATGATTGTTTTGCTAGAAATGGCGAGTCGGTGAGCTCGATAAGACGTGAGTTTTGCTACAGAGTCAATATTAATCGCAATGATTCTGTTCCCGTGCGTGACACAATCTTATGTTGGGTTAAAAAAAAAAAAAGGCGCAATACTGAAGAATAAATCGCCCGGCCCCCAACACAGAGTGCGTACTCCAGACAATTTTCAGTCAGACAAGCGATAATGCGCAGCCCAGGCCGCTCTGCTCGAAGACATTCAGCTGCTCTTGGAATCAGCAATCGTACGGTAAGACAGATTTTGCATGGCGATTTACATTTACACCCAAACAAGATGGGTGGCTTCAGCAAGATGGGGCCACGGCGCATATCTTCAGAGCGTGAATGGCAGTTCTTTGCCTCCTGTTTTCCAATCGTCTCATTTCGAGATTTCGTGATGTTCCATGGCTCCCTCGGTCCCCTGACCTGTCCACGTGATTTTTTTCTATGTGGGTACCTAAAGGCACGTGTTTACGAGGATAAGCCCCGAATATTAGATTAATTAAAGGACACAGTACGTCAACACATCACTCAAATCAACAGAGATCTCCTGGAAAGAATAGAGGTGAATTTTCGTCAGCGCCTTTAACAATGCGTCAACACAGACGGACATCACATGCCAGATGTAATTTTCCGCTCATAATTGAAATGGTTTGTTCTCACAAACGTTATTCTACCAATAAAATGTATTGAAACAAAAACTAACTGTTTTATGATCATTTTAAAAACACTTGGTTCCTATGCCCCACCCTGTATAACACACATTCGTAAAGTCATCTTTTTGGCTCTTGTGTGTTTGTGAAACGAGACGTTCACAAACTTTATACTCGTGCCAAAAAGAAAACCTTTACGAACTTGTCTCATAAGTCATAAATAACTATTTTTTGTTTTAAACTGTTTTTTATACTACAATATTTCGAACAGTGCCATGAAATAGTGCGTTTTTTTAAATATTGTGTCTTGTTGTCGTTAACTAATGCTGAATTCTTGGCAATAAAATCATTAACTCCAATATTTCACACAGTGAATTTAAAGGAAAGGGTTGGACGTATAATTCTGATCTAGTAGTAGTAGTAGTAGTGGTGGTGGTGGTGGTGGTGGTGGTGGTGGTGGTGGCGGTGGTGGCGGTGGTGGCGGTGGTGGCGGTGGTGGTGGCGGTGGTGGTGGCGGTGGTGGTGGCGGCGGTGGTGGTGGCGGTGGTGGTGGCGGTGGTGGTGGCGGTGGCAGTGGCGGTAGCAGCGGCAGTAGCAGCAGCGGCAGCGGCAGCGGCAGCGGCGGCAGCAGTGGCGGCGGCGGCGGCAGCGGCGGCAGCGGCGGCAGCAGCAGCAGCAGCAGCAGCAGCAGCAGCAGCAGTGTTTAAGAAGGTCGCGTCAGCTACTATGGCTATTTGCGCCTTATCTAAAATTATTAATTTAACAAATACATAAATAATATAATAATCAGAGTGCTAAAAGAACTAAAAAGCGTTGTCACGATAAAACGAGGCACACAAATGCAGTATACATAAGGTGATTTCTACAGAATCATAAAAGTGAGCAATTCTACCACACTAGGTGGTATTCAAGACGAACAAATAAAACAATAAAACTAAGGCCACCGAGGATAACTTGTCAATCATATTTTAAAACCATAAAATTATATAAAATATTCGGATGTATAAAGTCCGAAATGTCAACAATGTAAAATCAAATATAAAACAACAAATGTAACCTCCGGCTGTAAAGGGTCCGGAGGATGAGTAAAACGGATCAATAAAAAACTAAATCACCTTATCCAAACCTGTATTTGATAAAAATCTCAGAACTGCATTTGCACAATTAAAATCATTTCCAAGAGCGTCACGTAATGTCGGCCGAATTCCATATTGCCTCCGTGCATGGTCATATTTCCTGCAACGCAATAAAAAGTGTTCCACCGTAAGTGGAACATGGCACATATCGCACTCCGGCTGAGGTTCGCCACATAGGAGATGGCCGTGTGTCAGATGACAATGGCCAATCCTCAACCGGGTGAGTAAAACCTCCTCGTGTCGCGACGCTCTTGTAGACGAATCCCAAACTCTAACAGTATTCTTTATATTTCGTAATTTGTTTCCCTCTTGTGCAGACCATTCTCCTTCCCATTGCCACCAAATTTTAGATTTCAAGTATTTTCGAATGTCCTGCCACCTCTCGCGCCAATATACCAGAGAGCCATCCTGTGCGCCAGCCCTGGCTGCAGCATCCGCGGCCTCATTTCCTGCAATCCCTACATGGCCAGGAATCCACACTACTCCAATCTCATAATCAGAGCAAAGGAGAGTATGGAGCAGCTGCTGAGTTCTTAAGACAAGCGGATCATCACAATTAAAAGACTGCAAGGACTGGATGGCACTTAAAGAGTCGGAACAGATAAGGAATCTGCCCCGAGGTTGCCTAATTAAAAACAATAAAACTCTGTAAAAAGCATAGAGTTCAGCAGTAAAAACACTTGTATATTGGCTTAGTCTGTATTTAAATATCTCTCCATTTGTAACGAAGGAACAACCAACACAATCATTTATCCGGGATCCGTCAGTAAAAATTAATGAATAATTTGGATATCGGGATAAAAGTTCACTAAAACGAAGTCTATAAACAAAAGCTGGTGTAAAATTCTTAAAACAGCGGCTCAGACCTATATCAAACATGGGACGTCGCATAATCCACGGTGGAGTGGTGGTATACTCCAGTGTGCGGACTGATGGTAGATGTATATCCAGCTCAGAGAGCAGTTCACGAAACCGCACACCTGCTGGACGAGGTCTCCGTGGATTTTCACTGTATCGGCCGTAAAGAGACGAATGATGGAAAGAGTCGTAAGAGTTGTGCTCAGGCTGCGAGCGGAGCTTAACAGCATATGAGCACAATAAAATATGACGTCGCCGATACAGTGATGGTTCTCCTGCTTCACAATACAGGCTCGCTATCCGACTGGTTCGGAAGGCCCCTGTAGCGAGTCGTATCCCATGGTGATGTACAGTATCTAAAAGACGTAATTTAGAGTTATTTGCTGAGCCATAAATAAAACACCCATAATCCAGCTTTGATCGAATAAGAGCTCGGTAAAGGCGTAAAAGCACTGTACGGTCTGCACCCCATCGGACCCCTGACAAAAGGCGTAAGATGTTTAAGGATTTCTCGCAACGCCTTCTCAAATCACGTATATGCGCCTCCCACGTTAACTTATAATCAAAGATAAGGCCCAAGAATCTCGCAGTGTCTGTATATTGCAATTCCACTCCATTCAGACGCAATTCGGGATGTGGATGTAGTCCACGTTGGTTGTAAAAGTGGACACACTGCGTCTTCTGAGTGGAGAATTTAAAGCCATTGCGAACAGCCCATTCTGATAGTACGTTGATGACCAGCTGCAAATGTCGACCGATGGACGGAAGATATCGGGAGCTGTAATATAAACTGAAGTCATCAACGTACAACAGAGAAGATACTCGGTTACCCACACAGTGGGCAATTCTGATCTATTTCTTTTTGAAGATTTCACAATGAACAAATTGGTGAAGAAAAAATTTTAATTTTATTCAAGTGTTTTGACAGTCATGCACTGTAAGTAATCGAAAGGATGCAACTGCACTTTGCCTTGGATATTCAGGAATTATGTTGTGTTCACTGGGACTCTCCCATCTTTCATTATTTGTAGGCCTATATTCTAATGCACTGTTGTAACCCTCCTTGCCCACTTGTTACGAATATATCACCCAAGATGTCCAGCATGCAATGCTAAGGAAACTGATCATTTCCCCTGTAATTCGTCCTGGACCTCTCGGAAATTTGGTAGTTTGAAACAAGTGGGGGACCCCACAACAGTACATTAGAATTTATAAGTACCGGTATCAAACTATTTTCATGTTGAAAGTATTTGTGACTGCAGACTAAAACCATGCGTTTATCAATTATATATCTCACATAAGTCAATGAAGCAAAAGAAAATTGTGCCTTCTTCGGTGTAGCTTTTCTGAATAAATACCGGTACTAATTTTTGAAATATAAACTATATTAATTCTGGGTTATCAGTTCTGGGTGATGATTTTCCCTGATTGTAAGAAATCATATTTAAAATTTTCAAAATAAATTGCGTAGTTCTCTTTCTTCCCACACACCTTTATATAGAAAAACATTTCGAAATCTAGTTACCGGTACCTATGGTACAGGTATATGAAGAACAAGCGTAGGAATCGTCACGATGTTGATACAGATATGAAACTAAAAGTGGTATAAAGTACTAAACCGGATGTACAAAAGATTGTTCAGGCAACAAAAGGCATGATTTCTCTGAAAATAGTTGGGTTGAGTATTGCAGGACATAGCCTATGATATATTTTGTTCACTTGTAAGTTAGTGAAATTAAGTTTGTCTCTCTTTTTCCAAGTCATATTTCCTCCAAAAAATTTTTTCGCTTAGGTACCTAGCATTTAAATATCAACATTTTCAAAAGTATGTGGTCCTTGATTTGGTTGTTGGAAAACAGAGATCCGGAGACCTCTGTAATTGGGTAATTGGGAACCATTGGTTTAGGACTGTATACAAATTTTCAGAATTACACATTACCAACAAAGTGCAAAGAAGTTACATTTTCGTGAAAATCTTGATATGAATGTTTTCTCGCACTGAACTACTTTCTGTATACTCTTTAGAACAAGAAAATAAAATACATAAATTACAATTTAAAATATATTTCGAAATGAAACTTACTTCTAGAATTACTGAAGCTGTTTTCCTTTTTACGGCCAGCAATCCATCAGACAGCAAAACAATCTAGAAAGGTGGCGATGTTTATGCTTCGCACTACTTCCGAATGACTTCCTCGATTGAGCAATCGAAACAAACTGAAGCAGCAACACTTCACCACCGTCTCGTCGGCACGTAGGCGTATAACCCCCTCCACTCTGAGTCATAAGGATCGTACCTAAAGCTTGGTATGCACTAGGGCACAAACGTTACGACACAACCAGCACAAATCAAATCCGCTTGAAGTGCCCCGTCAAGGTCCAGTGTATTCAGCATCAAATAAAATATTATATTCCTATATGCATGTTTCCTGTTATCGGTTGGAACAGCAAAAAACTTCTGAGAATGCCTCTGCGACTTACGTACAGTCGCACACACAATAACAGAAAAGCCTCGTTCACACTTTTCAAATAACTTGAATTCAAGTCACGTGGTTTCAAGTAACCTGAATTCAAGTCGTAGTTCAGACATATTCAAGTTATTTTGTTTTCAAGTAGGAGAGAATGGCGTCGATGGAAGTTGTGCAATTAGGAATTTTTATAGCAAGTCTCCATGCCAGGGAAATGATAAATATATTGAAGAAATGGAAGACGCGTTGTTCAGTATGGGTTAGGAATTACATTAGTAAGAGAAATACACGACCATTGACCATTACAAATAGAATAACTGAGATCTCCAAGCAGATTTAATAATTCTTCATGTAAATGTAATAAAATACAAACAGGTCTGATTTACCATGAAAATGATTATTTTGAAGCACAGTTCCCAAAAAAAAAAAAAAAAACAACAACAACAAAAAAAAAAAAACAAAAAATCTTTCATCCACATTGAACTATGCCAGTTTCGACTGATAAATGTAATTCCTTCAAGAAACACTCTTCTTAATCCCTCCTATATTCCTCACTTCTTCTCTATCTACAGTTTAATGGTTTTTAATTGTCTATCATATCTCATGTGTCCACGTTAAAATCTCTGCTGTTAATTTTTCAATGAACTCTTCCTTCCTTGGCAGTTTCCTTTGAATTTCTGTCACGAAACTTTGCAGTTTTTTATAATCCATAGACCTTAGTGAGTTTTATACAACTTCAGAAACTCAAATATTTGGTCATTATTTCACTTGTTATTGTTGCCTATTATTTTCACGTTCCGTAGAACGGAAAAAAAAATTACTTGGGACAACGAAGTAATGGAGGTCATGCACAAAAGGGGGTTGAGGACTTAAGACGCACAAGACAGAAGCCTTGGAGGATTGGCACAGGAAGACGGCAGTAGCTGTATATATATATATATATATATATATATATATATATATATATAGAACGGAAAAAAACAATAAGCTGTTAATTTAACGCTCTTAAAACACCTGTTACTTTAAATTTCCACGCTTTTCTCCTTGAATTCAAGTTTTATCAAGTGACGTTCACACTCTTCAAGTTGTTTCAAGTGTCCTTTCAAGTCAAGTAAAAAGTAGAAACGGATCCAACTTCACTTGAAACTTGAATTCAAGCCGTTACTTGACTTCAAGTCAACTTGAAACATAGTTCACACTTTTCAAGTTCGTCGAATCAAGTGACTTGAAACGTGTGAAAGAGGCTTAAGTGCGGTACCGTGATCGAACGATTGCTGTTCTAAATTAATTGAATTGTACCACTGAAATCAATGTCTGTGGAAAAAACAACAGGCTGATTATAATAATCGAGGTAAGAAAACAGGTGCATGGAACAAGATAGAGGAAGAAATGGGAACACCACTAAACATCATCGAAGGAAAAATTCACAACTTTCGCGAAAGAAACAAGATTCAAAATTATATGACAAGTGTGAGCCTATAGGAGGGGATTAAGTTTATGTTCCAGCTCGGTTTGTGTACAGACATTTTGTTAGGTATTTTTATTGAATTATGTGGAACCCTGGGGATTCATCAGACGTCTTTAGATTTGAAGAGCACAGAACGTCTATTCCTTTATTTTGAAAAAAAAAATCTTACCCATATTCTCTTTTAAAGTAGAATATCTCGCTCCCCGCACAGATTGTGGGCACCCGTTTCGGGATCCTTGGTAAAAATGTCAGAATTTCAAATGCTTACTGTAATAAAACTACGAGCCACAGCCGAATGCTAATGTTATCAATAGTTAGTTCACGAAACAATGTAACTTGCATGACCACGCCCGATGACACCACCTCCCCTCGCTACGGACATGAAGGCGTCCAATTTTGCGTATAAAATTTGCAGTTTTGATTGGTCCCTCTCCTAAGGCGCTAAGACAAATGTCGGGATGAGCCCTGAAAGAAATGGGCCACGGACCTATATTTCCTTCCCCACTAAGACTTTCCAAACATTTAATAATAATTACTTATTAATAATTAAATTAACAGCTGTTTTAAGAGCGTTAAATTAACGGCTTATTGTTTTTCCGTTCTACGGAACGTAAAAATAATAAGAAACAATAGCAAGTGAAATAATGACCAAATATATATATTTGAGTTTCTGAAATCGTAAAAAACTCACTAAGGCCTGTGGATTATGGAAACTGCTAAGTTTCGTGACAGAAATTCAAAGGAAATTGCCACGGAAGGAAGAGTTCGTTGAAAAATTGAACAGCAGAGATTTTAATGTGGACACAGATGAGATATGCAAGACAATTTAAAAACATTAAACTGTAGATAGAGAAGTGAGGAAGAAAGGAGAGATTAAGAAGAGTGTTGCTTGAAGGGATAACATTTATCGGCCGAAACAGGCATAGTTCAATGTGGATGATAGATTTTTATGGGAACTGTGCTTTAAAATAATCATTTTCAATTATGAAAAATCAGACCTGCTTGTATTTTATTACATTTACATGAATTATTAAATCTGCTTGAAGATTTCACTTATTCCAATTGTAATGGTCAATGGTCATGTATTTCTCTTACTAATCTAATTCCTAACCGATACTGAACAATGCGTCTTTCATTTATTCAATATATTTATCATTTCCCTGGCATGGAGACTTGCTACTACAGAAATTCCTAATTGCACAACTTCCATCGACGCCATTTTCTCCTACTTGAAAACAAAATAACTTGAATATGTCTGAACTGCGACTTGAATTCAGGTTACTTGAAACCATGTCATTTGAATTCAAGTTACTTGAAAAGTGTGAACGAGGCTTTAGCCTTCGAACATCACACCTGTTACACGACTCCACTTGCACTGCGAAAGGACAAAGTACCTTTCAATTTGCAGACTTACCTATACCTTCCGGAATTTGTTTCTCCATCCTGCAGTCAGCTTCTCGAACGCATCCCTCTCCCTCCGGATGTAGTATCTAAGAGGTTACGTCAATTTTTTTACTTTTCCTTTTCAACACTTTCTAGAGCTCCTTCAGTGGAGGAGCGAAATCCGGAGTGAGACAAGTGGCAAACAGGTTTGGAGCTCACATATTCAGTTTCTCTCAGCTCCCAACTCCCTTTGCAAGGACGCGTTTTCGCGTACCTAAAATTTCTCCTCCCATTTCCCCTCTCTTTAAGGGTTAAAGCTCTCCAAGCTTGATTCGTCTCCAGAAAAGGAAAAAGGATATCGAACCCGGGACCTTTGGCTGAGCACGCCAACGCTTTGCTGACTGAGCTACTTCCGGCTCAATTTTCCCCTTTTATATCCATGTATCTCAAGTTTGTTGACAGAACGCTAGAACCCAGCATTGAGTGCACACTTCCTTTGTGACTTAAATTTGTGGTTTTATGTTTCTGTTGCAGTCTAGTAGTCTATAGTTCCTGGGCAACTCAATCTGTAGAGCATTGGCGCGCTAAGCCAAAGGTCGCGGATTCGATACTTGGCCCTGGAACAATTTTTACATTGAAATTATTCAAGTCAGCTTTACGGGAGCTATACCTGAAAAAGCCAGATTTGTAGAAATGTACGTTCTTTATAGTTTCAGTTTATTTTAGTTATTTCTTCCGCTTAATTATTGCCAATCAGCTGGCAACTAAACGCCGACCACGGTGTATGCAAAAACTAAAGCGAGAGCAACTTCAACGTTGCTTAGATTACTAAACAGCCTACACGCCCAAAGCATTGATTTTATTCTTCGTGAAAATCCTGTGCTATTTCAGAAGAAGACCGTAATCTTGCTGACCCCATATATAGGGAGTCAAATCCTGTGTGGGCTTAGTATAAGTCGAAATAAGTCAAAGTATGAATCTGTGTTGAGACTTTTTAAGGTAGGGCAAGGAAAGGTATTTTCGTGATAATTTTAATATTATGGCTAGTTTTTCCCATTTTGGGAATGATACTATATTTTTTTCATAGTTCTATGGCATTATTTAACAAAATATTGTGACAGCCACGTCGAGACTCGATCACGCGTCCCGCAAGAGGGCAGGGCGCGCGGCAGACGAGACGAGCTCCACGGAGCACTGTGGGGTGGCGCGCGGCGTAGAGAGGAGAGGAGAGACGGCGACATGCTGGGCCGCAGCAGAGAGGGGGAAGTAAAGCAGTTGCGACTGAGGGGAGAAATCCAGAGAAGTCGAGAGGCGCCATCTTCTCGGCATCTGTAAAAATTTCGAGCATCGTACTTTCCCGAAACTATGGTCTAGTTATAAATAGGAGACGCAAGTGAGCTGAGCAGTCGTTGCTGGTTTTTGGACAGCAAGCCAGTCAGTCTTGTGTAGCAGTGAAGCCAGCTTCGAGACCGGAGTTCGACTTGAGTGTGTCTGCAGCTGTGTGAGCGTCCTGGCCAGTGGACTGTCGCCGCAAGTCCTGAGTTCGAGTGCAGTGGACCGCAGTTAGGGGGACCTGAGTTCGAGTGCAGTGGACTGTCTCTAGAAGACTTGGGTTCGATATACTGTGAACTTGAGTGAATGAGCTAGAAGAACTAGCCAAGGCAACGAACTGTGAACTGAGAACTGACAGTTCTGTTTTGTCAATAATGCTTTGTGAACATTAATTAGCAGTACATTGTTGTTCTCAATAATCCAAGTGAATTGTCATTGTCGTCTGTGGAGTGCAAAAACGAATACTGTGTTGCTGTGTGGAGTGGAAATCCCTTTGTTGACGGGAGTGTTTAAATTCAATTATAGAAAGTGATTATTGTTGTGACAATAAAAGTTACATTATTATTTTGAATAAAAGTTACAATATATAACAGAGAGGTGTTTAAGTTTAATTATGAATAGAAAATAGGATTGAAAATATGCGTGTTTGGTAGGCAATTTCGTGAATGAAAGGAATACATAGTTATTTCATATGAGGTCTGCTGTATATTTATATAAATTCACAATAGTGTTTTTAAACACTAAAAACTAATTGATGAACTCTTATTTTTTAAAGCCTATAAATTTATTTCAATGATATAGAATATTTCATCAATTTTAACAGTTCATAGGATTGTTCATGAAAAAAAAATCTTCTAGACTACTGTCTTCGAAATACATTAGGCTTCAATAAAGAACAACACATGAAACAAAGAATAAAATATAAAACGTAAACACATTTATGACCGTTATGTAGAGATAGGTTTATTTTGATTAATTTGAACATTTTACAGGAACTGTTGATGTAAAAATAAGGGATCGTCTGGACAATAGTCTCTAAAACATCTTAGAGCTAATAAAATTAAAAACATTAAACAAAGAACAAAACATGAAACATAAACACATTTACGACTCTTGTGAGTTTTTGGCAGCAAGCTTTTTAGGAGCCCTTATTGTGAGATTGTATCTCTGTTTAAAATGAAACCATCATCATTTACTGGCACTTTCGCTATCTGCATTCAACAAACATTCTCGCCCGACACTCCTGGCGATCTGGTGTGCCACTTTCATAATTGGCACCGTGAAGCCAAATCCCAACTCTTGCATTTGTATAATACGAGGATGGATGGGTAAGTAACGCACAATAATTTTTTTCTGCGTTGGTATAGCGGCTGGGATGTTGACATTTCACCGAGATATAGTTTGAAGCTTTCACTACAGACACAATTTGTTTTGCATGTGCAGTTCTAGCGAGAGAAACGTGTGCGTGAACTACGCAACAAAGATGGCGCGCATGTTACTATCGTCAACTTGTGAAGAGCAGCGAAGTGTTGTGCGATTTTTGTGGGCTAAAAAATATTACCCGAGTGAAATTCACAGGGATATGTGTGGCTGTACGAGGAAAACTGTATGGACTGTAGCAATATCTCCAGGTGGTATGCATTCGTCTCAGACAACCGTGAGAGCCTTTGTGATTCGCCATGTTCCGGGCGGCCCGTAACAACTCAACTGCAACCCAACTGAATGTCACAGGTATTGAAGGGACAATTTTGAACGACCGGTGGATCCAACTGCGAACCTTATCTCAGCATTTCAACATTTCATACGGTGTGGTGTACGATATCGTGCATGACACATTGAAATTTCATAAAGTTAGTACCCGCTGGGTGCCTAAAAACCTGACAGACGACCACAAGGGCCGCGAATGATGACATGCTTGGACCACTTAATGCGCTACGCTGCAGAAGGGCATGACTTTTTGGAAGCAATTGTCACTGGTGATGAGTTATAGGCGTACCACTACACGCCCGAAACAAAACAGGCCTCTATGGAGTGGAAACACGTGACTAACCCCGTAACATTAAAGCTGACGATGTCAAACTTCTTCATGACAATGCTCGCCCCCATGTTGCGGCTTCTGTTCGTGAGAAAATCAACACATCCAGCATCCACCATACAGTTCAGATCTTGCACTGTTAGACTTTCATCTGTTTGGTCCCACGAAGAAATTCCTGGTCGACATCGCTTTGCGACCGATGCAGAAGTGCAATCAACTCTGCGCAGATGGCTATACTCCAACCGAACGGACGTCTATGAACAGGGTATACTGAAACTGGTACCACGTTGAGAGAAATGTGTTGAGAAATTGGCGCCTATGTAAAAAAATAGATGAAAGATATGAGTTCATTTGGGTATTTTTTTCTTTTTGTTTACCTATTAAACGTTTTTCCTAATTATTGTGCTTTATTTTCCGATCCACCCTCGTATAATTAATAAACAGCTATACTTCCAGATCAGACGTAAGAGCAAAAAACCTTCCTAATTTAGGAGTCTGATAATTCCATTACTAGGGCCTATTTTTTTTTAAGCTTTAGTCTGTAGCTAGATACTTCCTGCTCCCTCACCATTTTGGTGGCTGCAATAAGTTGACTGCACCGTATTTCCTGTATTTAATTTTCTCTTTTCCTATATTAGACCTAAAATCAAAATAGGGTAGGTAATTTCGTGATAGGCACTAAATTAATAAAAAAGAGATAGAATTGAAGTACGTTTTATGGATAATAATTTTCTTCAAATAAGTTTTTCTGGCAAAGGTACAGAAACCTTGCTATGAGCAGAAATAATGAGGCCGCCATCACTTTCACGAGAAGAAAGCTAAGCAATCGCATCTATTTCCTAAGCTTTAATTGACGCCATTAACATCAGTAATATAATCTAAATATATGTATAGTTAGAGGAACTCAAGTACTACAGTATAGTACAGTATAGTACTTTAAATATGTGGTCAGTAATCACTGCAACACTACAAATAGTTAAAAAAAACTACCGACATTCTTAAGAATATACGCAGCGCAAAATACAACTTTCTGTCATGGCCAGCACAAACAAAGATGGAATCAGTCATGTTTTGCTATCCGTGAAACAATGCAGTATTACTAGCAGACGCCTAGAACTATTTTCTACAGTAGGCATGTTCTTGAAAGCTTTTGCAAAAATTATCACGAATATACCTATATCATGAAAATACCTTTCCTTTCCTTACCCTATTTTCCAAATGAGGCATATAAATTATCAAATTGAAATCAAATATAAAAGTTTTGTTGTGAAAACTATAATTCAAAATCCATGTTTCTTGTACAAAATACATTCTAATTCCCCGCACTGTATATTAAAAAAATTCCGAACAGTACAACGTAACGTTCTCAGATACGGTTTTGCTTTCACCCATTTGTTCCTTTCCTTACCCTATTTTCCAAATGAGGCATATAAATTATCAAATTGAAATCAAATATAAAAGTTTTGTTGTGAAAACTATAATTCAAAATCCATGTTTCTTGTACAAAATACATTCTAATTCCCCGCACTGTATATTAAAAAAATTCCGGACAGTACAACGTAACGTTCTCAGATACGGTTTTGCTTTCACCCATTTGTTCCTTTCCTTACCCTATTTTCCAAATGAGGCATATAAATTATCAAATTGAAATCAAATATAAAAGTTTTGTTGTGAAAACTATAATTCAAAATCCATGTTTCTTATACAAAATACGTTCTAATTCCCCGCACTGTATATTAAAAATACAGGACAGTACAACGTAACGTTCTGAGATACGGTTTTGCTTTCATCCATGTGTTGGCATCATCCTGAAATGAAACAAAAATTGGATTATAAATTTACAATGTCTCCAGGCAACAAAATCTGACGTGGTAAACAAAATTTCATTAACTATTTCGCACAAGTGGGAATTTTTAATACTAGCAGGAAAAGTAGGCCTATGCTACTGAAATAATCATTAGAATTCAAACCTTAAGTAAACTGTGTAGTTGATAACTGAATATTGTTCAGCACAACAGAAACAATCTACACTATCTTGGAACTAAGAAAATTGCGGTTAAATTTCAATTGCAATAAAAAATAACCAGTTGTCTTAAAATTAGCTGTCATATCAGTCATAGGCCTACATATAAAATTAGTTCGATTCTGCAGAGAAAAACTGTTTTAAAATTTAGATTGAGTGTGAAGTTCTACAGTTAGCTTAAATTTTTAACTTCGTAGATTTGTTTCTGAAGAACTGCAATGATACTTTATCTATGTAAGTTCATCTGTGTGCACATTATGAAAGTGTATGCAGTTAACAAAATAGATATTTCTTAATCATGACTTGAGAAGCAGGTAAGTAGACTATTTAATCACATGGCCTTGTTATTTTATTACCAATTTGAAAGAACTCCGCATCTTACTGGGATTATTTGCTATTCTGTAACTTACACCCTTGCATCTGGTCGAGATTTCTCTTGATCCATTCTCGTCTTTTATTCTAAGCTTTGATCTCCATATTGGAGACTTTAATAAAATAGCAGGCCTATATTTTATATTGGCAATGCTACATTTATATCTGAAAATCTTTATACATAAATACATGCATATACGCACGTAATTTCATGAATATATTTATCATGTATGTGATGGAATGTTATGAATGTAACGTAACATAATGAAATATAATGTATACATGGCACAGTTGTGCAAATCGTTCATAAATACGTGATTCAAAATGTGTGCGTGTGCGTATCATACGTGTATAAGCAAGTATGTATCATATGTATTGTATTGTGTGTATGTATTTATGGTATGTGTGTTATCTATGTAGGCATGTGTGTGCGTGTGCGTCTCATAATTGCATATGGCTCGTATCGAAGACGATATACAGGTACTATATTACCGAAGATTTCGTGATGTTAACGTTCCAAGTTGTCTAGCGATTCATGATTTTGTGATTAAATTCCGGACGAAAGAAAGTGTTTCGGATAAATACAGAGAGAGGAAAGTTTAGGTGACACTGGACATCGTTTCGAAAATACCCTAAAAATCTAGTCGTCGTCCTTCTCAGGAAATGGATGTCTTAAGAGTTACAAATGTATAGTGATAATCCTGTAACTAGATATAGATTTTGGGAGTGGATTTTAAACGAAGTGGATGGAAAAAATTGATCCTAATCTTCGTATGTTTCCGCACAAGGCTTGGTTTCATGACCAAGAATATGTAAATACCCATAACAACGTATATTGGAGCTCTTTCATAAAGAACTTCTCAAAGGCCTCATTTAATATTAAAATAGACCTGTTACTAAATCTACGTATTACTCTGTGAAGAGATTTATTAAATCTACATACTTAGACGTCAACAAACAAAATTTGATAACACAATCCCAAGGGAAAAAATGGAACTCTCTGCATCAAAATCCACAGTTAATTCCCGATTTACCACGAAAATCGTCTGTAGCTGCATTTAGATTGGCAACAGGCCATGAATGCATAGAATTGGAAAATATCAGTCCCCTAACTGCCCATTGTGGAACTCAAACCAAGAAATGGATTCGGAACACCTCAAAATCTGTGCTTCATTGGCTGGTCATGATAATATCTTTGAAAAATATTGGAGTGCAAGAGGTCAAATGACTTTATTGTCAAACGTCTGGCATTAGAAAACAACAACATATTAAAATAGAAGTATGGTGAATTATGGTTGATAAGAGAACAATATGCTCCCATTTTATTAAAAGAAACTATTAGTACCGAGAGGTTTGTGAAAATGGTTTTGATGAGTATCCGAAGAGGAAGTGTGTGATTTTTACCTATTCATAACAGGATTCTGCGATAGAACGTACGGTCATACAATGTTTGAGGAATTAATTGTCAGTTAGAATGTGTGACCCTCTCGATCCCCTACTGTAACTCTGCCCTACAATACAGCAAACTACCAGATAATGATACCATAGTTGACATCCCTGGCATGGAATACTAATACATCACAAGAAATACTGAAGACAAAAGTTTAGTTGCGGATATGAGCGGGGTTCAGCAGAGATGGTGTTGTGAAATTTCGAAATCAGCATGTGTGGGCTGATGAAAATCCCCATGCAGTTGAAGAAACAAGGCATCAGCACCGATTCTGAATCAACGTATGGGCAGGCATTCTTGGTGATAGATTAATAGGGCTATACGTGCTACCGCAGAGATTATCTGGGACTCGTTATCAGGACTTTCTTATTAATGTATTAACAACAAACTTCAGGGTGTGTGTTTCCTTACTCCAAGGGCAGAGAAATGCATTGCCATGAATGGACGTGACATGAGCATCTCTTATGAACAAGTGTTCAGATATCAGAAAGTATGTTTTGTAGGACCCATGTTTATTAGACATTTTCTTGTTTTGATGCATACTAACACCTCTTAAAATATTAGATACTTTTTAACACCATGTATACTATAAATTTTCACCATCTCCTTATAGTGCTTCAAATTCCTTGTCCTGTTTATTAAGGTAAAAGCCCGGTTTTGGATATGTGCCCAGTTGTAGATATTTTCTGCCTAGACACGTCCATTTTAAATATTTTTTCCAACAGACTCTTGAGATCTCTGCATAACCTAAGAAGACAGAGTTTGTATGAAATGCAGAATGTAGACAGCTGTTATAAATGTATCCTTTGTATAAAAAAAATCGTCACATGTCACGCCTATTAAAAAAAGTCAGTTGTTGTACCTTTATGACTCCGATTATTTATTAAATTTGTGTCAGAAACACGGGGTTATATTGCCAATTATTTTTTTCAAATATTTAATAATCTCAATTATCGAATTTCGGGCACCCGTGTCCAGTTTTGGATAATATTGCGATTTTTTTCGACAAATTATTTAAAAACACACTTTAATTCTTAAAGTTTCATTATTTGCTGACAAACGATGTTGACCTTTTAAGAAGTGATCTGCACAACAAAGAAAATGTTGTAAGCTTATTAAAAACCAATGTATATTCATTGAAAAAAATCCTATCCAAAATTGGGTTTTTACCTCATAATTAATCATATTTTAAAATTGTTAGTTTGAAGATTGTCGAGCACTAATAAAACGTTCTCTCCGAACCCAGCGTGCGGGAGCCGCGTGACAGTGAAGTTTCCGCTAATTGATACGGAAATAATCGCCCAGTATTACTGCTCTTTTCACGCTCCCGAAGATTTCATCAAACTTTTTCAATTGTCCTATACATTAGTGCATTAAAATACGTTATTAATTTATTAGGATACTTATTACTATTGACTTTTAAACATATGCCATCATTTTGATCTGCAAGTCCACTCGTACTCTGAGATCATGCTCTCGCGAGAAAGTTTGAATCCAGAATGGACTGAAGTTCTTCCCGAGATTTTCTTCAACTACAAGGCGAATGTGAGCTAAACTCTTAGCGAATCTTCGCGCTTAATCCACCAAAATATTATCTCCCTGTTTGCCAATTCTATTGACTCCAGATACCACGCAGTTGATAGCGATAATTCAGTGTCGTTAAATAACTTACTTACAAATGGCTTTTAAGGAACCCGCCGATTCATTGCCGCCTTCACATAAGCCCGCCATTGGTCCGTATTCTGTGCAAGATTAATCCAGTCTCTATCATCATATCCCACCTCCCTCAAATCCATTTTAATATCCTCCCATCTACGTTTCGGCCTCCCGAAAGATCTTTTTCCCTCCGGCCTCCCAACCGACACTTTATATGCATTTCTGGATTCGCCCATACGTGCTACATGCCCTGCCCATCTCAAACGTCTGGATTTAATGTTCCTAATTATGTCGGGTGAAGAATACAATGCGTGCAGTCCATTCCGAGGCTTATTGTGAGGTTTCGTAACAAGGTGTTTTTTACGGTGATGGATTGTCAGCCCTTCACCCAACCCCCAAGCTGGAGGACTACTCCTTATCGGTTGTCCACGACTGCTTATTTAATATATTCGCAGCTACCCTCCATATCTGGAGGCCGTCTCCTCTATCCGCAACCTGAGGACGCGCCATGCCGTGGTGATAGGGACCCACAATACATGGTGTCGTTAAATAACTAATAACTTAATCAATAAAAATCAGTATTAATCACAAGGAATTATATTATATGGACATACTTATTTCTCTGGAGGAATGAACGCTTCTTTTCTTTATCTGGCCACGTAGAGAGACTAGGGTTTTCTCAATGCTTCTGGTAGCAGATCTGTCTACTTCACTGTAGAATATAGATTCAAATTCTTCGTGTTCCATTAGAAACTTCACCAGTTTCTTTGCATACATTCTGAAAGAGATGCAAGTTCCTGTGTAATGTTTCCTACAAAATAAAGTAGTTGTTTACTTAAATAACTTAATAGTTTTTCAGTGATATATGTGTCAAAAGAGTGTAATCAAGAATGAAGGAGAAAAAATTTTTAATATTGTCAGAGACTCGCTAGTGGGGCATTCCACAGTAAATTGAACTTAATATGTGAAAAATAAACATCTCGTCAGATACATTTTCTTTACACTACACAGTGGTCCAGAGACCCCGAAAACCTGGCCAAAACCTCAAAATACTAACGTGGTAAAACCTGTCACCGAGTTAAGTCAAGAAGCCGGAGAGAGTTTTTCTCCGTTCCAGTACTCTTTCATCGTATGATGACGCAGAATATCTGCATGGAAATATCATATGTACGTCGGTACATTAAAATAATGTATATGATATGCGTAAATCACTTCGTGATTTAAGACGGCGCTTATTCCGTCGGATCCCGGCCAACTAGTCACTCATAACGAGTGCACCTCAGCACATGTGTGGACTTCAGTCCTACGTTCATAGACATCTATGACGTAGTGCAGAGGGCGGCCACTAGAGGGAACCCAAGAGTTGGAACTTAAACTGAGACGATTCTGTCCGACGTCGGGGTGGGTATCCGGTGTGGCTTAGTGGATAAAGCATCAGCACGTAGAGCTGAAAACCCGGGTTCAAATCCCGGCGCCGGAGAGAGTTTTTCTCCGTTCCATTACTCTTTCATCGTATGATGACGCAGAATATCTGCATGGAAATATCATATGTACTTCGGTACATTAAAATAATATACAAGAATTCAATTTCCTGGGGTGTTATAAACTACCTGGAGAGTCACGAAATTATCAGTCCTTAGTCCGTCAGAAACCTCAGAAGTGAAAAGTCATTCGAGCGCCACAATTATAGGTGTCTTTCAAGTTAGCAACTGCGATGTTTCAAGACTCAAACATTTGTTTATATGCCCTGAATGGTTTCAACTTAAATTTACTGTTCTATAAATTATTACACGGAAGTAGGTTGTGGCCAAATATTTAATGTAATTTAGTTATTTATATTAGAGATTTAATTTGACTGCCACCCTATGCCGCTCCGGTTTCTCTTTCCAAAAGTAGTTCAGTTTCTCCTTTTTTAGAATTAGTAAACAAGACTTGCTCTTTTTTGCTCGTTTTTGTAAAAATAAATTATTCCCGAGGCCTCGTCATCGAGTACGCAGTTTACTTACTACAGTTCTTCGTATCTTTTACAGACATGTCCTATAAAACGACAAGAAAAAAGCTGCTATAAATTCTCTGGGCGAAAGAAGACAGAACTGCCCAAAAAATGGCTCATGGGCACTCTACAATTCCTCCGAAAAATAATGTTTAATATTGCAAATGTCACATCCCTAACATATTGAATACAATAGAATTCCCTTAGAACTGTCATTCGCTTTGTAGACCCGTGTTGTAATGATCTACGCTACTTAAGCTGGTAGTTTGGCATAATAGCTAACAAGCAGACATGCTGATGGGGGCAGATAAAAAAGTTAAATGTTTTTTCTTCCACCATGTTAATAAAGTCAAAAGAAATGCTTATATAAATTTTGGCACTCGACCGCAATTACTCGACCGATGCTGTTCAGAAAATGATATTCCCTGGATTTTCCCTGGGGCCGTTTTTTTAGAAAACAAAGCATAATTACATGGAAAGATTTATTGAAACAGATACTGTAATATTGTTGCGGTATGTGCCAACATATCCCCCCACTGGAATTGAGACATTTGTCATACCATGGGATCAATTTTTGTATCCTTGTGTCGTAGAAGTTTGCCGCCTGGGATCGGAACCAGCGTTTGACAGCCGTCTGCATCTCTCTGTTAATCCCATGATATGACAGATGTCTCACTTCCGGTGGGGAACATGTTGAAAAATAGCTGAACAATTGCTGTGACTATTTCAATAAATTTTTCCAGTGAATTTGTGTTTTCTTTCTGTTAACGGCCCAGAGCGAACTTATTTTTTACGGCCCTCGTAATTGCGGTCGAGTGGCCAAAATTTGTGTAAGCACTTCTTTTGACATTATTAACACGGTGAAAGAAAAAAATATAGCTTTTTTATCTGCACCCATCAGAATGTTTGCTTGTAAGTTGTTTTCTTGTTCTATCAGTTTTATTATTATTTTACTCTTCAGAAGCTCTGATGTATGTAGAATAATTCGATGGTATTCGGGTAAAGGGAGCTAAGTCATTTTTTGTGCAAATTGAGTTTTGTTCCCCAAGGGAATACACATGTTAAATTCTACATATAGATTTGCAAAAAACGAAAGAATACTAGCATTTAAGTTTTATTTGCGTATAAAATTATTTTCAATAAGGGTCCGATGTTTAATTTTCTTGTAATTCAAAACTCATTTTTATGACTTATCTCCCTTTAATCAAACAACATAGAATTGATCCTCTGTTCTATTTTATGACAAAATATTTCAGACTCTTAAACAAAATATAGCAAATTTAAATGATTTATACAGAGTGTTAAAAAAGTATCCAATATTTTAGGAGGTGCTAGTACGTATCAAAACAAGAAAAAAATGTCTAATAAACATGGATCCCACAACATATTTTCTGAGATCTGAACACTTGTTCCTAGGAGGTGCTCAATGTGACGTCCATTTATGGCAGTTCCTCTGCCCTTCGACGTAAGGGATCACGCACTCTTTGAAAGTGACCTGGTTGTTCTTGAATAACTAAAAGTCTAGGGGATTTAGTTTTGGGGAACGAGCAGGCCAAGGTGTGGGGCCTCCTCAATCAATCCAGAGGTCCTGAAATGTCAGCGTCAGGTGTTCACGCTCATTGCGGAGAAAATGTGCTGGTGTGCCATCTTACATGAACCACATCTGTAATCTTTGCTGATATGGCACATACCCCAGCAAGGTAGGCAATACGTTAATAAGAAAGGCCTGCTAACGAACCCCAGTCAGTCTCTGTGGTAGAACGTATGACCCTTAATCTATCGCCAAAAACGCCTGCCCATACGTTGATTGAGAATCGGTGCTGATGCCTTGTTTCTTCAAGTGCATGGGAATTTTCATCAGCCCAAACATGGTGATTACGAAAATTCACAACACCAACTCTGCTGAACCTCGCTCACATCTGCAACCAAACTTTTCTTTTCAGTATTCCTTGCGACGTATCATTATTCCATGGCAGGGGTGTCAACTACGGTATGATTATCTGGTAGTCTTCTGTACTGTAGAGCAGAAAAATGCATTGCCATAAATGGACTTACACATTGAGCACCTCCTATGAACAAGTGGTCAGATGTCAGAAAGTATGTGTTGTAGGACCCATGTTTATTAGACATTTTTTCCTTGTTTTGATGCATACTATCACCTCCCAAAATATTGGATACTTTTTTAACACTCTGTATGTTACCTTGTGAACTAGGGCTTGGACGAGACGAGCATGCGCAATATTATGTATATGGAACATAAAACTGTCGGCTGCCCATTCCTTTTGCCGCGAAGTTACGTACATATCAGTAATTTAAGTTCAGTTTTAAATATGTTTATGGAAACTATAATTTTCTAGTATAAGTAGCGTATGAAAGATAAATCTGATAAAAATGCTAGGGAAGTGATCTGTTACATTTTAACTAATTTGTATTTTTACCTTGTTTCTAGATTACCATCTGCAAGGAACTTGGCAGCAGTAGAAAGAACTCGTCGTCGAATCTCTTTGTTCGCCGTAGGACTCAGTATTGTTTCCGAACCTGATATTATTACAACACATGTAAGTAGCCTTGCTGCGGCAGTTCTCACTAATGGATTTTTATGGCTGTAAATTACAAAACAAAGTAATATTATTATAATTACATCTGATTTAATAATTAAATTATTATGTTAATTGGAACTGGAAAGTATCGGTAATCATTATTAGGGATCGTATTCTGCCCCATAGCGTACGGAGATAAGGTTAGTATTGTTCACAGACTATAGGCCTATTGGCGTGACGTCATGTTGGCCCTATACAACTCGATCCGAAACATCGTGGATATGGATGTAACACTGTAAGAAACATGCCCCCCGAAAACACCTCTATTAAATGATTATATTCCGATATACTGTCCCACGGTCAAGCTATAACGAGGGTAGGAGGTAAATGATGTCCCCCTTGACCCCGTTATATGGGATTCTATGGTTTTGCTTTGCCTAGCAAGGAAACAGTTCTCTCTCCGCCTATGTTCACAGGGACTACAGTTCCACTTTGTGATCCACATGGTCCTTCATCAGGGTGCGAACTAAGATTTCTGAGGTGGGGGATAGAATCCTAGACAGAGAATACTACACATAAAATAATAATAATAATAATAATAATAATAATAATAATAATAATAATAATATTATTATTATTATTATTATTATTATTATTATTATTATTATTATTGTTATTGTTATTATTGCTTATGATCTTATTTTACTGGCAACATCTGAAGATGATTTGCAATGGTCAGTACATAATTTAAATTTAATAGCTCAAAAATATTCAATGGAAATATCCATTAACAAAACAAAAATAATGGTCTTTTGTGGTAAATACCCAATACCAAGCAAAATTTGTTTAAATAATATAATTTTGGAAAGAGTTAATGAGTTTAATTATTTAGGATATAAACATTCTTTTGTTGAAAATTTGGATTTATCAGAGAAAATTGTAAAATTCAACAAATCAATGGGCATCATTAACAGAGTTTTAAAACCTTCATTAGTACAAAAATCAACTCGTACTCGTCTTTATCAAATAATAGCTCGACCAGTCTTATGTTATGGGAGTGAAGCGTGGACTATAAGGTCAAAAGATGAAAGCAGACTAACAGCTTGCGAGATGAGATTCATGCACCGAACAGCTGGTTACACTAAATGGGATCGAAAGAAAAATGAAGATATCCTTCAAGAACTTAATGTGTCATCAATACTGGGCTATATCTCCCGATATCAGGGAGGAACATATCTCAAGAATGGTTTCATCCAGGATCCCTATGATGAAGTTTGTCCAAATGGGAAACGGTCACTTGGTCGACCCATGAAAAGACGGCAATAAAATCGCTTTTTCAGACTGTAACAGTTCTTTTGGGACTAGTACTTGACAGGATGATGATGATGATTATTATTATTATTATTATTATTATTATTATTATTATTATTATTGCTGTTGACATTACTGTAATGAATGTTATGTTTTATTTAACGACGCTCGCAACTGCAGAGGTTATATCAGCGTCGCCGGATGTTACGGAATTTTGTCCCTCAGGAGTTCTTTCACATGCCAGTAAATCTACTGACATGAGCCTGTCGCATTTAAGCACACTTAAATGCCATCGACCTGGCCCGGGATCGAACCCGCAACCTTGGGGATAGAAGGCCAGCGCTATACCAACTCGCCAACCTGGTCGACTTACTGTGATGAAATGTAAACACTGCAAGTAAGAATAATAATAATAAAGTAATGATAATTATATTTTGTGAGGGTGATAGAAGTTATCCTGGCAGGGATGTTAATATGAATTTAAGAGAGGGGGATAACTTTCCAACTTCCCTCCATTAATTCGCACCCTGCTCTTCATTCGTTCAAAACAGACGGTTTTTTTTCCGTATATTCACATTATTTTGTTCGTTAAAACACCATTCGACAACTAATATGAACTAAGTCAAATTGGCGGGAACTCACCTAGCGCCCTTATCTACAAGTGCTCTGGTAGAATGATAAGGAGGGATATACATGACCATGGAGTCTAAAGCTTCATTCGAGTCTTGTCTGATGAATCTGTTCATATCCGCAGTTCTTAGGAGAAGACTGGATACAACTTCATCAAATTCCTGATGGCAAAGAAAATATTAATGTTATTAAAACGTATTAAAATATAGTTGATTCATTCTTCATAATTCAATCGCATATAAACTGACATTACGTTTATCCAATAGACTTAGAGCTTAGAGCGTACATAAACTGACTAGAAAGTCTGTTTTCCATGCTGGAGAGTAACAGGAGTTCGTAGTAATGAAAACTGAGTTTAGGCAGGTTTCATTGGGATATTAATTTAGACTTCCTCTGACATCATTCTATTTCTCCATAATTCATCATGACTTTTACCGCCTCCATTCGTACGTTGAAGAAAGCTAAACAGAATTACTGCATCTCATAATATAGCCTAACTACAGAATATACTGTATAACAGTGACGGAAAGTAAACTTGTAGGCAGTAGCAGCTGATCGTAATGTGGCCAAATTACGACAGGGCCAGGATTGACCGCATAAATTACTTGATATGTTTTACGTAATTTACGTCGCGTATAGCAACTAATTTTACATGATTTTCTATGCGACGTAATAAATTATTTTCATGAAAGTGAATTAATAAGTTGGATACTCTATGTGCTTGAAGACGCTGTTTTGCTGTGTTTATAATTATAGAGTCAAAAAATGTAACAAAACTTAGATCTTTCTCAGTTTTTATTCTCAAATTTTGTAGGAAAATGGCTAAGTTAGTCATGGTGTAAGTTACTTGCTATGCAAATGTCTTCCTGCGTTCAACATGTCGTCTTCAACTTTTATTTTTAGTACAGGATCTTACTAACTTCAAAATCATTGATTGTAGATGATTGAGCGCTTCAGAACTACTGTGAACTGAATGAAGTTTATTTAACCTATGCCTTACCATCCTTCTAAATTGCTAGACTATCAGATTGCAATATGATCGTAAACAATTTAAAAGCGTGTAGTAAAAGCCACAGGTGCCGCCTCTGAGAAAGTGTCCACAAAGAGTTCTCAGAAGAACAATAAATTTGGTGTTTTCTATTTTAATATTGGCCGCTGTGAAAAGAGGGACTTCTTGGGTAGAGAATAAAGCAAAATAAAGTCGACATTACGCACAAAGATAGGCCTACACCCATTACCACAGTAATATAAGGATTTTGGCAAAAAAAAATATATAAAGACGAAAGATGCTAGTGGGAACCGTGGGGAACACAATTACAAGTGCACACGATGAAAACCGTCAACAGCCTTAGATTACTAGTAAACTCTGGCATCTGTATCGGCGCGGCGAGTAGCTAAGCAACGTGTGAAAAAAAACTATGTAGTGTTGGCGTATCGTTTCAAAGGATAGAAAAAATGAAAACTTTATATGTATGAAGGGCTTGTAGACTGGAAAATCGAGTAATAATTATAACACATTGTTTATTTAATGTATTACAGCAAGTTTAGGATGGATGGTAACCTCTGCACCAAAACTTAAGAGATGATTCTACATGTTAAATATAACAAAACATTTATTACTCTTTTCCTCCGATGAAGCACTGTTAAGCAGGAAAAAAATAGTCTTTGCCCAATGTTTCCAGCGCTCTATTGCAATAATGGCCCGAAAGAAATGGCTAATTGCGAATTAGCAGATAAGCAAAAATAATCTGAACAGTTAACGTTTTGAATCTCTTTTTTGCAAATTAAACCGTTTAATCATGAATTTATATTGAATAATAGCGAAAGTCGTTAAAATAAATCTTGCAACGCAGCGCACGTCGCGTATACTATTTATTTTTTTACTTGGTTATTTAACGACGCTGTTTCAACTATTAGGTTATTGGAATTGGTGATATTTGGCGAGACGAGGCCGAGGATTCGCCATAGATTACCTGACATTTTCCTTACGGTTGGGGAAAACCTTGGAAAAAACCCAACCAGATAATAAGCCCAAGCGGGAATCGAACCCGGGTCCGAACGTCGCGTGTTACCGACTGAATACAGCAGAGAGGGAAGGGAAGGGAAGGGAAGGGAAGGGAAGGGAAGGGAAGGGAAGGGAAGGGAAGGGAAGGGAAGGGAAGGGAAGGAGTGCAGGCCGTGCCTGCTTAGAGTTAGTGCAGTAGTCGTGGTGTTGCCAAATGCTTCATAGAAACATAACGATTTTCTCTAAAACGGTGAATGTTAGAGGAAAAACTTACTTAGATTTTTCAAATCCCTCCTCATGATCTAGTACCAGTTTCATTTTGGTGCAGAGGTTACCATCCACTCTGTATACGTACGTAGTCGCGATGGATTCCTTTCCTGCTCTGCTTTGATTGTGTGGCTATTCTACTAGGTTTATCATATATTTCTGAATTTTCTCACAAGGATAGTCGTAACATTCATATAGTTAATTATAGCTGTTAACTGTATAATAGTTGTTTTACCACAGTTATTTTCAAAAGACAGAATCATATCGTTAAAAATTAACAGGATAACCTCGGCTTCCGAGCTACCATTGAATAACGTTATATAATGTATTTGTATATGTACGTTTTTAATTTTATTAAATCGTATTAGAATACTTATATTTGCTCATGTACTCGGCATGCTTGCTTCGCTCATACTATCTTGTTTATAGATGACGTCACAGCGGACTACATAAGAGTCTTCTTCAATATAACAAAGTTTTGCTAACAAATGGTACCAAAACTCTTAAACAATAAATGCTAGCTAAAATATGAATGCAGATTTTAAACTCTGATGTTTATTTTGGTCCTTCACTCGCAATATAAATAATATAATTAATTTCAGGGGGTTATTCTTTGAGATATTTCAAACAAAAGAGAGTCATTTGATATTGCTCGTTCTTGCTTCCTTTTCAAGATAAAAATTGTTTTATACGAAACATTTCATAACGTGTTTTGGGAAAGCTATTGATTCAATAACCAATATACTCATTCATTTTAAGAGAGCAATGTTTTAATTTTAATTTGGTAGGTTATTTTACGACGCTTTATCAACATCTCAGGTTATTTAGCGTCTGAATGAGATGAAGGTGATAATGCCGGTGAAATGAGTCCGGGATCCAGCACCGAAAGTTACCCAGCATTTGCTCATATTGGGTTGCGGGAAAACCCCGGAATAAACCTCAACCAGGTAACTTGCTCCGACCGGGAATCGAACCCGGGCCACCTGGTTTCTCGGCTAGACGCGCTAGCCGTTACTCCACAGGTGTAGACAAGAGAGAGAGAGGGAGAGAGAGAATGTATTATGATAGTAAATGATTAAAAGAATTTCAATTTTGTCCTTTAAATGTGCAGAAATTTGATCCGAACAAATGTAATATTTTAAAATTCCTTTTCAGAACGAAAAGTTGTGTTTGTTCAAATCAAATTCCTGCACATTTAAAGGACAAAACTGAAATTCCTTCAATCATTTATTATCATCATACACTGACTGAGCTTATTGGGAATTAATTCAGTAGTTTTCTCAAAATACGCTATGAAATGTTTCATATAAATATTTTTTTCTAGAAAAGGAAGCAAAAATGAGCAAAATTGTATTAAACTTTTTCGTTTGAAATATCTCAAAGAATAATAATCCCTTGAAATTAATAACATTACTTACGGTTCAACCTGTATATATGGATTGAACTACTGTCTTCCTCCGACGAGTTTAGTGCTGGGACCTGAGGTATTCTTGCCATCGGTGCGCGGGGATTGCAGGTAGATTCTTTTGTTGCTACAGCTAAGCCGGGCCGAGCGGAGTGAGAAGTATTAATTGTCCAAAAATATGAAGTCTTCAGTTTGTAGTAGTGTGTGAATATTTCATATACATATTGTTTACCTAGGCCTATGTGATTTTGTTATAAATATATTAAATATATTGTTGCAATTTTTGCTCAAACATCTCCCTGATGTTAGCTATGTTAATATTATATGAATGACTCATATTAAATATTTCACCGTTACAAGTCATTTTTAAGGAAACATGCTGTGGAAAATGGGTCAACGAGACGAGTAGATATTTTAGCATACAATGCTGACACTAAACAGGGCATCATTGTGGACCCCACGATACGTTTTGAAGTAGAATGTCATCAGTCAGCCGAGGTCCACCTTGAGAAGAAGTCGATCTATGAGCCTACAGTCAACTAAAGCTGAAATAGGCCTTAATTCACGTTGAGGTATTCGGCTTGCTCATAGGTGCTGGAGGGACTATACCAGCTTTTTTCGAAGAATTTCGACGACAGTTTGTTCTGCCAACATCTCTGAGGGATGACACTGTGATAACTGTGTTAAAAAAAATCCTGCCAAATCCTAATTCATCACATGGTGCCACATTAATAGCAATTGTAACTTTTCACGCCCTTTTCTTTGTTTCCCTTTTTTAAAACTTAATATCTATGTTTACATATGTATAATAATTTTTTGAGGATATACGTGTACGTAAGGAGTAGTAGTAGTAGTAGTAGTAGTAGTAGTAGTAGTAGTAGTAGTAGTAGTAGTAGTAGTAGTAGTAGTAGTAGTAGTAGTAGTAGTAGTAGTAGTAGTAGTAGTAGTAGTAGTAGTAGTAGTAGTAGTAGTAGTAGTAGTAGTAGTAGTAGTAGTAGTAGTAGTAGTAGTAGTAGTAGTAGTAGTAGTAGTAGTAGTAGTAGTAGTAGTAGTAGTAGTAGTAGTAGTAGTAGTAGTAGTAGTAGTAGTAGTAGTAGTAGTAGTAGTAGTAGTAGTAGTAGTAGTAGTAGTAGTAGTAGTAGTAGTAGTAGTAGTAGTAGTAGTAGTAGTAGTAGTAGTAGTAGTAGTAGTAGTAGTAGTAGTAGTAGTAGTAGTAGTAGTAGTAGTAGTAGTAGTAGTAGTAGTAGTAGTAGTAGTAGTAGTAGTAGTAGTAGTAGTAGTAGTAGTAGTAGTAGTAGTAGTAGTAGTAGTAGTAGTAGTAGTAGTAGTAGTAGTAGTAGTAGTAGTAGTAGTAGTAGTAGTAGTAGTAGTAGTAGTAGTAGTAGTAGTAGTAGTAGTAGTAGTAGTAGTAGTAGTAGTAGTAGTAGTAGTAGTAGTAGTAGTAGTAGTAGTAGTAGTAGTAGTAGTAGTAGTAGTAGTAGTAGTAGTAGTAGTAGTAGTAGTAGTAGTAGTAGTAGTAGTAGTAGTAGTAGTAGTAGTAGTAGTAGTAGTAGTAGTAGTAGTAGTAGTAGTAGTAGTAGTAGTAGTAGTAGTAGTAGTAGTAGTAGTAGTAGTAGTAGTAGTAGTAGTAGTAGTAGTAGTAGTAGTAGTAGTAGTAGTAGTAGTAGTAGTAGTAGTAGTAGTAGTAGTAGTAGTAGTAGTAGTAGTAGTAGTAGTAGTAGTAGTAGTAGTAGTAGTAGTAGTAGTAGTAGTAGTAGTAGTAGTAGTAGTAGTAGTAGTAGTAGTAGTAGTAGTAGTAGTAGTAGTAGTAGTAGTAGTAGTAGTAGTAGTAGTAGTAGTAGTAGTAGTAGTAGTAGTAGTAGTAGTAGTAGTAGTAGTAGTAGTAGTAGTAGTAGTAGTAGTAGTAGTAGTAGTAGTAGTAGTAGTAGTAGTAGTAGTAGTAGTAGTAGTAGTAGTAGTAGTAGTAGTAGTAGTAGTAGTAGTAGTAGTAGTAGTAGTAGTAGTAGTAGTAGTAGTAGTAGTAGTAGTAGTAGTAGTAGTAGTAGTAGTAGTAGTAGTAGTAGTAGTAGTAGTAGTAGTAGTAGTAGTAGTAGTAGTAGTAGTAGTAGTAGTAGTAGTAGTAGTAGTAGTAGTAGTAGTAGTAGTAGTAGTAGTAGTAGTAGTAGTAGTAGTAGTAGTAGTAGTAGTAGTAGTAGTAGTAGTAGTAGTAGTAGTAGTAGTAGTAGTAGTAGTAGTAGTAGTAGTAGTAGTAGTAGTAGTAGTAGTAGTAGTAGTAGTAGTAGTAGTAGTAGTAGTAGTAGTAGTAGTAGTAGTAGTAGTAGTAGTAGTAGTAGTAGTAGTAGTAGTAGTAGTAGTAGTAGTAGTAGTAGTAGTAGTAGTAGTAGTAGTAGTAGTAGTAGTAGTAGTAGTAGTAGTAGTAGTAGTAGTAGTAGTAGTAGTAGTAGTAGTAGTAGTAGTAGTAGTAGTAGTAGTAGTAGTAGTAGTAGTAGTAGTAGTAGTAGTAGTAGTAGTAGTAGTAGTAGTAGTAGTAGTAGTAGTAGTAGTAGTAGTAGTAGTAGTAGTAGTAGTAGTAGTAGTAGTAGTAGTAGTAGTAGTAGTAGTAGTAGTAGTAGTAGTAGTAGTAGTAGTAGTAGTAGTAGTAGTAGTAGTAGTAGTAGTAGTAGTAGTAGTAGTAGTAGTAGTAGTAGTAGTAGTAGTAGTAGTAGTAGTAGTAGTAGTAGTAGTAGTAGTAGTAGTAGTAGTAGTAGTAGTAGTAGTAGTAGTAGTAGTAGTAGTAGTAGTAGTAGTAGTAGTAGTAGTAGTAGTAGTAGTAGTAGTAGTAGTAGTAGTAGTAGTAGTAGTAGTAGTAGTAGTAGTAGTAGTAGTAGTAGTAGTAGTAGTAGTAGTAGTAGTAGTAGTAGTAGTAGTAGTAGTAGTAGTAGTAGTAGTAGTAGTAGTAGTAGTAGTAGTAGTAGTAGTAGTAGTAGTAGTAGTAGTAGTAGTAGTAGTAGTAGTAGTAGTAGTAGTAGTAGTAGTAGTAGTAGTAGTAGTAGTAGTAGTAGTAGTAGTAGTAGTAGTAGTAGTAGTAGTAGTAGTAGTAGTAGTAGTAGTAGTAGTAGTAGTAGTAGTAGTAGTAGTAGTAGTAGTAGTAGTAGTAGTAGTAGTAGTAGTAGTAGTAGTAGTAGTAGTAGTAGTAGTAGTAGTAGTAGTAGTAGTAGTAGTAGTAGTAGTAGTAGTAGTAGTAGTAGTAGTAGTAGTAGTAGTAGTAGTAGTAGTAGTAGTAGTAGTAGTAGTAGTAGTAGTAGTAGTAGTAGTAGTAGTAGTAGTAGTAGTAGTAGTAGTAGTAGTAGTAGTAGTAGTAGTAGTAGTAGTAGTAGTAGTAGTAGTAGTAGTAGTAGTAGTAGTAGTAGTAGTAGTAGTAGTAGTAGTAGTAGTAGTAGTAGTAGTAGTAGTAGTAGTAGTAGTAGTAGTAGTAGTAGTAGTAGTAGTAGTAGTAGTAGTAGTAGTAGTAGTAGTAGTAGTAGTAGTAGTAGTAGTAGTAGTAGTAGTAGTAGTAGTAGTAGTAGTAGTAGTAGTAGTAGTAGTAGTAGTAGTAGTAGTAGTAGTAGTAGTAGTAGTAGTAGTAGTAGTAGTAGTAGTAGTAGTAGTAGTAGTAGTAGTAGTAGTAGTAGTAGTAGTAGTAGTAGTAGTAGTAGTAGTAGTAGTAGTAGTAGTAGTAGTAGTAGTAGTAGTAGTAGTAGTAGTAGTAGTAGTAGTAGTAGTAGTAGTAGTAGTAGTAGTAGTAGTAGTAGTAGTAGTAGTAGTAGTAGTAGTAGTAGTAGTAGTAGTAGTAGTAGTAGTAGTAGTAGTAGTAGTAGTAGTAGTAGTAGTAGTAGTAGTAGTAGTAGTAGTAGTAGTAGTAGTAGTAGTAGTAGTAGTAGTAGTAGTAGTAGTAGTAGTAGTAGTAGTAGTAGTAGTAGTAGTAGTAGTAGTAGTAGTAGTAGTAGTAGTAGTAGTAGTAGTAGTAGTAGTAGTAGTAGTAGTAGTAGTAGTAGTAGTAGTAGTAGTAGTAGTAGTAGTAGTAGTAGTAGTAGTAGTAGTAGTAGTAGTAGTAGTAGTAGTAGTAGTAGTAGTAGTAGTAGTAGTAGTAGTAGTAGTAGTAGTAGTAGTAGTAGTAGTAGTAGTAGTAGTAGTAGTAGTAGTAGTAGTAGTAGTAGTAGTAGTAGTAGTAGTAGTAGTAGTAGTAGTAGTAGTAGTAGTAGTAGTAGTAGTAGTAGTAGTAGTAGTAGTAGTAGTAGTAGTAGTAGTAGTAGTAGTAGTAGTAGTAGTAGTAGTAGTAGTAGTAGTAGTAGTAGTAGTAGTAGTAGTAGTAGTAGTAGTAGTAGTAGTAGTAGTAGTAGTAGTAGTAGTAGTAGTAGTAGTAGTAGTAGTAGTAGTAGTAGTAGTAGTAGTAGTAGTAGTAGTAGTAGTAGTAGTAGTAGTAGTAGTAGTAGTAGTAGTAGTAGTAGTAGTAGTAGTAGTAGTAGTAGTAGTAGTAGTAGTAGTAGTAGTAGTAGTAGTAGTAGTAGTAGTAGTAGTAGTAGTAGTAGTAGTAGTAGTAGTAGTAGTAGTAGTAGTAGTAGTAGTAGTAGTAGTAGTAGTAGTAGTAGTAGTAGTAGTAGTAGTAGTAGTAGTAGTAGTAGTAGTAGTAGTAGTAGTAGTAGTAGTAGTAGTAGTAGTAGTAGTAGTAGTAGTAGTAGTAGTAGTAGTAGTAGTAGTAGTAGTAGTAGTAGTAGTAGTAGTAGTAGTAGTAGTAGTAGTAGTAGTAGTAGTAGTAGTAGTAGTAGTAGTAGTAGTAGTAGTAGTAGTAGTAGTAGTAGTAGTAGTAGTAGTAGTAGTAGTAGTAGTAGTAGTAGTAGTAGTAGTAGTAGTAGTAGTAGTAGTAGTAGTAGTAGTAGTAGTAGTAGTAGTAGTAGTAGTAGTAGTAGTAGTAGTAGTAGTAGTAGTAGTAGTAGTAGTAGTAGTAGTAGTAGTAGTAGTAGTAGTAGTAGTAGTAGTAGTAGTAGTAGTAGTAGTAGTAGTAGTAGTAGTAGTAGTAGTAGTAGTAGTAGTAGTAGTAGTAGTAGTAGTAGTAGTAGTAGTAGTAGTAGTAGTAGTAGTAGTAGTAGTAGTAGTAGTAGTAGTAGTAGTAGTAGTAGTAGTAGTAGTAGTAGTAGTAGTAGTAGTAGTAGTAGTAGTAGTAGTAGTAGTAGTAGTAGTAGTAGTAGTAGTAGTAGTAGTAGTAGTAGTAGTAGTAGTAGTAGTAGTAGTAGTAGTAGTAGTAGTAGTAGTAGTAGTAGTAGTAGTAGTAGTAGTAGTAGTAGTAGTAGTAGTAGTAGTAGTAGTAGTAGTAGTAGTAGTAGTAGTAGTAGTAGTAGTAGTAGTAGTAGTAGTAGTAGTAGTAGTAGTAGTAGTAGTAGTAGTAGTAGTAGTAGTAGTAGTAGTAGTAGTAGTAGTAGTAGTAGTAGTAGTAGTAGTAGTAGTAGTAGTAGTAGTAGTAGTAGTAGTAGTAGTAGTAGTAGTAGTAGTAGTAGTAGTAGTAGTAGTAGTAGTAGTAGTAGTAGTAGTAGTAGTAGTAGTAGTAGTAGTAGTAGTAGTAGTAGTAGTAGTAGTAGTAGTAGTAGTAGTAGTAGTAGTAGTAGTAGTAGTAGTAGTAGTAGTAGTAGTAGTAGTAGTAGTAGTAGTAGTAGTAGTAGTAGTAGTAGTAGTAGTAGTAGTAGTAGTAGTAGTAGTAGTAGTAGTAGTAGTAGTAGTAGTAGTAGTAGTAGTAGTAGTAGTAGTAGTAGTAGTAGTAGTAGTAGTAGTAGTAGTAGTAGTAGTAGTAGTAGTAGTAGTAGTAGTAGTAGTAGTAGTAGTAGTAGTAGTAGTAGTAGTAGTAGTAGTAGTAGTAGTAGTAGTAGTAGTAGTAGTAGTAGTAGTAGTAGTAGTAGTAGTAGTAGTAGTAGTAGTAGTAGTAGTAGTAGTAGTAGTAGTAGTAGTAGTAGTAGTAGTAGTAGTAGTAGTAGTAGTAGTAGTAGTAGTAGTAGTAGTAGTAGTAGTAGTAGTAGTAGTAGTAGTAGTAGTAGTAGTAGTAGTAGTAGTAGTAGTAGTAGTAGTAGTAGTAGTAGTAGTAGTAGTAGTAGTAGTAGTAGTAGTAGTAGTAGTAGTAGTAGTAGTAGTAGTAGTAGTAGTAGTAGTAGTAGTAGTAGTAGTAGTAGTAGTAGTAGTAGTAGTAGTAGTAGTAGTAGTAGTAGTAGTAGTAGTAGTAGTAGTAGTAGTAGTAGTAGTAGTAGTAGTAGTAGTAGTAGTAGTAGTAGTAGTAGTAGTAGTAGTAGTAGTAGTAGTAGTAGTAGTAGTAGTAGTAGTAGTAGTAGTAGTAGTAGTAGTAGTAGTAGTAGTAGTAGTAGTAGTAGTAGTAGTAGTAGTAGTAGTAGTAGTAGTAGTAGTAGTAGTAGTAGTAGTAGTAGTAGTAGTAGTAGTAGTAGTAGTAGTAGTAGTAGTAGTAGTAGTAGTAGTAGTAGTAGTAGTAGTAGTAGTAGTAGTAGTAGTAGTAGTAGTAGTAGTAGTAGTAGTAGTAGTAGTAGTAGTAGTAGTAGTAGTAGTAGTAGTAGTAGTAGTAGTAGTAGTAGTAGTAGTAGTAGTAGTAGTAGTAGTAGTAGTAGTAGTAGTAGTAGTAGTAGTAGTAGTAGTAGTAGTAGTAGTAGTAGTAGTAGTAGTAGTAGTAGTAGTAGTAGTAGTAGTAGTAGTAGTAGTAGTAGTAGTAGTAGTAGTAGTAGTAGTAGTAGTAGTAGTAGTAGTAGTAGTAGTAGTAGTAGTAGTAGTAGTAGTAGTAGTAGTAGTAGTAGTAGTAGTAGTAGTAGTAGTAGTAGTAGTAGTAGTAGTAGTAGTAGTAGTAGTAGTAGTAGTAGTAGTAGTAGTAGTAGTAGTAGTAGTAGTAGTAGTAGTAGTAGTAGTAGTAGTAGTAGTAGTAGTAGTAGTAGTAGTAGTAGTAGTAGTAGTAGTAGTAGTAGTAGTAGTAGTAGTAGTAGTAGTAGTAGTAGTAGTAGTAGTAGTAGTAGTAGTAGTAGTAGTAGTAGTAGTAGTAGTAGTAGTAGTAGTAGTAGTAGTAGTAGTAGTAGTAGTAGTAGTAGTAGTAGTAGTAGTAGTAGTAGTAGTAGTAGTAGTAGTAGTAGTAGTAGTAGTAGTAGTAGTAGTAGTAGTAGTAGTAGTAGTAGTAGTAGTAGTAGTAGTAGTAGTAGTAGTAGTAGTAGTAGTAGTAGTAGTAGTAGTAGTAGTAGTAGTAGTAGTAGTAGTAGTAGTAGTAGTAGTAGTAGTAGTAGTAGTAGTAGTAGTAGTAGTAGTAGTAGTAGTAGTAGTAGTAGTAGTAGTAGTAGTAGTAGTAGTAGTAGTAGTAGTAGTAGTAGTAGTAGTAGTAGTAGTAGTAGTAGTAGTAGTAGTAGTAGTAGTAGTAGTAGTAGTAGTAGTAGTAGTAGTAGTAGTAGTAGTAGTAGTAGTAGTAGTAGTAGTAGTAGTAGTAGTAGTAGTAGTAGTAGTAGTAGTAGTAGTAGTAGTAGTAGTAGTAGTAGTAGTAGTAGTAGTAGTAGTAGTAGTAGTAGTAGTAGTAGTAGTAGTAGTAGTAGTAGTAGTAGTAGTAGTAGTAGTAGTAGTAGTAGTAGTAGTAGTAGTAGTAGTAGTAGTAGTAGTAGTAGTAGTAGTAGTAGTAGTAGTAGTAGTAGTAGTAGTAGTAGTAGTAGTAGTAGTAGTAGTAGTAGTAGTAGTAGTAGTAGTAGTAGTAGTAGTAGTAGTAGTAGTAGTAGTAGTAGTAGTAGTAGTAGTAGTAGTAGTAGTAGTAGTAGTAGTAGTAGTAGTAGTAGTAGTAGTAGTAGTAGTAGTAGTAGTAGTAGTAGTAGTAGTAGTAGTAGTAGTAGTAGTAGTAGTAGTAGTAGTAGTAGTAGTAGTAGTAGTAGTAGTAGTAGTAGTAGTAGTAGTAGTAGTAGTAGTAGTAGTAGTAGTAGTAGTAGTAGTAGTAGTAGTAGTAGTAGTAGTAGTAGTAGTAGTAGTAGTAGTAGTAGTAGTAGTAGTAGTAGTAGTAGTAGTAGTAGTAGTAGTAGTAGTAGTAGTAGTAGTAGTAGTAGTAGTAGTAGTAGTAGTAGTAGTAGTAGTAGTAGTAGTAGTAGTAGTAGTAGTAGTAGTAGTAGTAGTAGTAGTAGTAGTAGTAGTAGTAGTAGTAGTAGTAGTAGTAGTAGTAGTAGTAGTAGTAGTAGTAGTAGTAGTAGTAGTAGTAGTAGTAGTAGTAGTAGTAGTAGTAGTAGTAGTAGTAGTAGTAGTAGTAGTAGTAGTAGTAGTAGTAGTAGTAGTAGTAGTAGTAGTAGTAGTAGTAGTAGTAGTAGTAGTAGTAGTAGTAGTAGTAGTAGTAGTAGTAGTAGTAGTAGTAGTAGTAGTAGTAGTAGTAGTAGTAGTAGTAGTAGTAGTAGTAGTAGTAGTAGTAGTAGTAGTAGTAGTAGTAGTAGTAGTAGTAGTAGTAGTAGTAGTAGTAGTAGTAGTAGTAGTAGTAGTAGTAGTAGTAGTAGTAGTAGTAGTAGTAGTAGTAGTAGTAGTAGTAGTAGTAGTAGTAGTAGTAGTAGTAGTAGTAGTAGTAGTAGTAGTAGTAGTAGTAGTAGTAGTAGTAGTAGTAGTAGTAGTAGTAGTAGTAGTAGTAGTAGTAGTAGTAGTAGTAGTAGTAGTAGTAGTAGTAGTAGTAGTAGTAGTAGTAGTAGTAGTAGTAGTAGTAGTAGTAGTAGTAGTAGTAGTAGTAGTAGTAGTAGTAGTAGTAGTAGTAGTAGTAGTAGTAGTAGTAGTAGTAGTAGTAGTAGTAGTAGTAGTAGTAGTAGTAGTAGTAGTAGTAGTAGTAGTAGTAGTAGTAGTAGTAGTAGTAGTAGTAGTAGTAGTAGTAGTAGTAGTAGTAGTAGTAGTAGTAGTAGTAGTAGTAGTAGTAGTAGTAGTAGTAGTAGTAGTAGTAGTAGTAGTAGTAGTAGTAGTAGTAGTAGTAGTAGTAGTAGTAGTAGTAGTAGTAGTAGTAGTAGTAGTAGTAGTAGTAGTAGTAGTAGTAGTAGTAGTAGTAGTAGTAGTAGTAGTAGTAGTAGTAGTAGTAGTAGTAGTAGTAGTAGTAGTAGTAGTAGTAGTAGTAGTAGTAGTAGTAGTAGTAGTAGTAGTAGTAGTAGTAGTAGTAGTAGTAGTAGTAGTAGTAGTAGTAGTAGTAGTAGTAGTAGTAGTAGTAGTAGTAGTAGTAGTAGTAGTAGTAGTAGTAGTAGTAGTAGTAGTAGTAGTAGTAGTAGTAGTAGTAGTAGTAGTAGTAGTAGTAGTAGTAGTAGTAGTAGTAGTAGTAGTAGTAGTAGTAGTAGTAGTAGTAGTAGTAGTAGTAGTAGTAGTAGTAGTAGTAGTAGTAGTAGTAGTAGTAGTAGTAGTAGTAGTAGTAGTAGTAGTAGTAGTAGTAGTAGTAGTAGTAGTAGTAGTAGTAGTAGTAGTAGTAGTAGTAGTAGTAGTAGTAGTAGTAGTAGTAGTAGTAGTAGTAGTAGTAGTAGTAGTAGTAGTAGTAGTAGTAGTAGTAGTAGTAGTAGTAGTAGTAGCAGTTTAAATTGATTACTTTACAAATTTAATTCAATTCTACTAATCACTAAATTTTATAGTATGATTCTTCTTTTCATTTATATTATTGTAGTTTTATTATGATTTTTATGTTTATTTATTTTATTGTATTTGTATTTCTGATGGTGTGATGGCCTTAACTTCACCAGAATAAATAAATAATAGAATAAATAAATAAAATGTTCTACAATACTTTCCTTCTCTGAACACTAATGGTTGTAACTCTATCTCGCCAAAAATACGTTAGAAAACTAATAGGCATACTGCTCTCGTAAATTGGGCGAATGTTTTCAGTAATGATTGTACTTCCTTCCAGACTGGCGATATCACTGTTCCCTCCCACTCCAGTACCGCGCTAGACTAGTCGGAACCGCATTCCTCTCAGCCCTAAACTCCTCGGAGGATGACAGTATGTACTTTGTAAGTGGAAAGATATTGAAGATAGGGAGTGAGCGAAAATTTTTCCACGTTTTCAGTAATTGTATAACAACGTGTAAAATATTTATTAGGGAATAAATAAATTATACAAAAACTCTTTATCCATTCTTTAAGAAGATCTCCCCAAGAAAAGGATGTAACATCAAATTATTGAATACGTGATTTAGGTGAAAAAAAGGGATTTCGAAGCATTCGTTTATAACAATAAATTATTGTAGCCTATTCAATAACTGAATAAACTTTTATGCTTGATTAGTCAAATGATTCTGCTAAGAAATATATACCGGTAATAATTATATGCCCCTAAAATTATTTTCCTTTCTCTTAAAAAAATGTAGTTTTGTTCGTTACATTATTCCGGGGAGGTTTTCTTTACATGTAAGTCTGTTATTTATCTTTGCAGGTATACTGAGTCATTGGCATTTATTTATTGTTACCTGCCAGTGTGACTTACATTTTGTATGCAGCGTAGATAAAAAATGTTATTCAACGTTAAAAAGTGTAAAGAATATTAATATTAGTTTGCTTTATTTTATATTTGCAAATTGTAGCATATAAACTTGTTATCCATGAACCACTTCCGTTTCTAAGGCTGATATTAAGAAAAGAGATCAAGAGATTAGAAATCCAATCCCTATAACTTCTGATAAGAGTTATGAGCCATAATATTTGTCGTTACAACGCCGAGTACTTAAGCAATCTCTCTCAAATACATGAATTTTAATGGCTAAATACACCCATAGAAAGGCTGAGGAAGTTATAACAATAATTCTTAAATGTTCTTGATATCGCCCACACGTTACTAAGAACGAAAGACAGGATTCCATTGACATACATTGCAATGCTGAAGCTAGAAATCGCGATTTTAAGCACCTATTCTATGTATATTCGTGATGCTGAAAATGTACATTTAAGTGAAAATCTCGAAGTCGATATTTTACAGCATCATGTTTTTTTTTTTTACTTGGTTATTTAACGACACTGTATCAACTGCGGAGTTATTTATTGTCGATGGAATTTGTAATAGCGAGATGGTATTTCGCGAGATGAGGCCGAGGATTCGTCATAGATTACCTGACATTCGTCTTACGGTTTGGGAAAATCTCAGTAAAATCCCAACCAGGTAATCAGCCCAAGCGGGAATCGAAACCGCGCCCGAGCGATAATGTTTCTCTATAAACTACGTAGGCCTATACGTAGCGAGAAAACTAAGAAAATAGGATAAAGTAACATTGGTTATTTAGCAGACACAAAAAGAAATTTAATAAGTGTAAAGTCAGACGTTTAAAGATATAACAAGAAGTGTCATAAATAGGGCCAAAGACTAAATTGCCGCACCAACGATCATTATTATATCTCCAAAACACGGCAAGACCGCCTGACCGAAGTAGCTTTACAGCCCTTCGCTTTATGTTTGGTTCGAAGTCGGTCGCTTAATTTGGGAGCAATAAACGCAATAAAATGAAAGAGGCGGATGGTCTCTGTTTCGAAATGTGTGGATGATGAGTCAAATCATGTAGAGAATATGGCTTATTATCAAATAAGAAAGTCCTGCGCCGTGGTGTCGTGGTCTAAGGCATCCTGCCTAGGACTCGCGTTACGGAATGAGAGCTAGTTCGAATCCTCTTGAGGGAATAAATTTTCTCATGAAATTTCGGCCAGTTAATGGGACCGGTGCCCACTCAGCATCGTGATGCACTTGGGGAGCTACGATAGGTAGCGAAAATCCGGTTTCGCAAACCAGCTATAACGGCTGGGGGATCATCGTGCTAACCACACGATGCATCCATTCTGGTTGGATGATCGTCCACTTCTGTTTCGATATATGGACGTGAGGCTGGTCCGTCTTGGCCTTTCATGGGCTGTAGCGCCATGGATTTACTTTACTTTTACTATCAAATAAGAAAGAAAGTAATAGGCCTACGAAAGAACGTAGCGTTTGGAATAATCAATATAAAATGTAGGTACAATGAGGGAGTATTTTGTTCTTTGATAATGTTTGATTTCTTTTATTTAAAAATATAAGTTAATTGAAAATAAGATATTTATTTTAATATCCCATGAATGATTTCAAAATAGACTTGACTAATCGACATGAAATAGTTTCGGAGATAATCGATGTTTAAGGGGTTAGGTACAGCTTACAGGAGTAAAATTTGGAAATGTTCAACATTTTTTTCCTCCATTACTGTTTCTTGTACAATAATGAAAATTAGTATGTTTGAAACACTGTCCTTCGGCTATATGACAAAAACATTTTTACGATTTAAGAAAATTATTTACATTTTTTTTTTTTTTTCAAAATTCAGTTCACTGTGCAGTGATGAAGCGTTTCCCACACAACTCAAAAACTATCCAACATTCTGTGATGAAATTTCTTGTGTGTATTAATGCATGTCATGTCTACAGTATGGTGCAAGATCACGTCTCTATCTTTGATAGATTGTCTGACAAAAATAAATTAATTTTACAAAATGGTTAAATATCAGTATTTTCTTCTAACACAAAATTTAAAAAAATATATTATTTATTAAGGAATGTAGTTCAAAGAGCGTGATACTGTAAACATGAGTTTCAGCAATAAAATAAAAGAGAGAGAACGTGAAAAAGTTAACAAGTTTGAGTTATGAGGAAAACGCTTCATCACTGCACAGTGAACTGCACATTTTGAATTTTGAAAACAATATATATAAATATTTTTTTAAATCGTAAAAATATTTTTGTTCATATAGCAGACAGACAGTGTTTTACACATACCAATTTTCTTTATTGTACAAGATACAATAATGGAGGAAAAAAATGTTGAATATTTAAAAAGAATTTACTGCTGTAAGCTGTACCTAACCCGTAAGTTCAACTGCGAGCTTTAAATCCATATGGTGCCAAATTTAGTCTCACCTATTGCAGCCTTCAACAGTGAAGGAAACAGACATTCATGTTGACCATAAAGTGAATTAACATAAGAAGGTGTAATTAAGATGAGGAACTTAATTTTTGTGATAGCCTACTGTGGGATAGTTACTTGTGACTTGAAATCCTTCATACCTATGAAAAAACGTCTTGTACTCACAGGTCTCTGCGTGTTTTGCATAGTCCGGAACAGCTCTCGTGCTGCTTGGCACGCCGTCCTAGTTACATGAGATCTCAGGCTCTTCAATAATTGACAAAGAATTCTATTTATAAGTGACATATGCGGCTCCAACAGCGGTGGATTGTAACGTGATATTTGAACGATGTCGTGTACAGCTTGCAGGACAATTTCCCTGCACAAAAGATAAAGATTGATCAACAAAAATAATATAAAGACAATTGTTCATAGAAGATAAATGCGCAAATACTTTGTCCAAAATAATTTACGTATTCTTGATCAAAGCTGCGAAATTGGTACACAAAAACTTCCAACTCCAATTTTTATGAAAGCAGTGTTTCAGTTGGGCCCGTACCCTACAGAGCTCAGTACTGGTAATTTGTAAAATTTGTTGAAGTAATAGAAGTTTTCATCTTTGAGTAACTGTGCGCGAAAGGTGGCATTTTAATATTTCCTTTAAGAAGGGTGCGAAGTAAGATTTCTGATGAGGGGGCAGGATAGAATCCTAGATAGAGAATACCATACATAAAATTATTATTATCATCATTCGATACGGCTCAACGCTTGGTCGCACTGAGTTGCTTGTCTTGCATCTTGATCTTAATAATAATTATATCCATGAGCAGGCTTAAGATAAGATATGTAATTCCTAAGTTATTGATTGTTGTCAGATTGCGGGTGATGATAAACATAAATATTATTTTATTTGCTTACTTTATACTGTACTTTATCAATCAATCAATCAATCAACCTTCTTAATGTATCGAGCTGTTTGCTGACAACATAAAGTCCATTATAGTCCACTATAGTCTATTCAGTTGTTTTTCACGTGAAATGAGGGGGTATTTTGATCTGTGTTCATTATAGATGCCTGTTGCTAGTAGCCAGAGTTGGGGTGTAGGTACTATACTGTACTTTATGAAGTATAATCTTACTAAAAAATTATATTTTGTGAGGGGGATAGAAGTTATCCCTGGCAGGGATGTTCATATGAATTTATGAGAGAGGGATAACTTATCAACAGGGGGGGGGGATCCCCTATCCCCCAGTTAATTCGCACTCTGCTTTAAGCTATTAAAATATCTCAACATTTAATATTAAGTTAAGTAGTTTCGCTAAAAGTTTATTATAACTGTTTATAAAAACGAGTTTCTTCTTTACTTTATTTATTCTGTTAGCTCGAAAATCTATAAGTTCCCCGAAAGCATGATAGTTCAGGCATACATCGCTTCTGAAACAAACACATAGTAAGGCGCTGTGCATCAGTGTTGAATTTTAGCCGACCAGTGAGAGCCGAAAGCTATGATGCCTGCCTTATACATTCCGCCACTCGGCAATGCTTGCCTTCCTGGCTACTCGTATCAGTCCGAAACATAACTGTCTCTGCCGGGGAAGGTGAAGTGGGGAATTAAGTGGTAGTTTGCAATGACTCATTTGAGTTATTAACGCCCAGATCTGTGATAGCTAACCTAATGAATTGATAATAAACCTAATATTTTCAATATCTGGGCAACAATGCATTTGTATAAATCTGTTTAAATTTAAATTCCTTTTTTATCTTCTCTTAACAAGATACCAGTATCCACAGAAATTGTAACTCCAGTTTGAAATGTTCTTTTGGGGACTTAATGTTTATTAGTTTAACTGAACCATTTGTTAGCCACTGCCTAAATTAAATCCTGGTTGTGCTCTAGTAAATGATCGGCAGAATATCCGAATTCCCGTAAAAGAAAAATGACAGTGCAACCTTATTTACACGAGTCCATATACTGTAGATAGATTTTGAAGCGTTGAGTACGAGTTGTTTTATTTTCCATCTAAACCACTGCAGAAAAACTAAATATATATTAATAATGATAAAACTATTTTAATAGTAAATAATGCTAATAAGACATTATTATTATTGTTTTTATTTTTTAAGTTGGTTATTTAACGACGCTGTATCAACTACGAGCTTACTTAGCGTCGATGAGATTGGTGATAGCGAGATGGTATTTGGCGAGATGAGGCCGAGGATTCGCCATAGATTACCTGGCATTCATCTTACTGTTGGCGAAAACCTCGGAAAAAATGTAACCAGGTAATCAGCCCAAGCGGGGATCGAACACGCGCCCGATCGAAACTTCAGACCGACAGACATAAGACATTAATCACCACCATAATCATCAGCAGGTCGTACTCAAAATGAATAACTTATTTAAGTACTGAGTGAGCGGAATGTCTGTGAAACATGAGCATGGTGGAACTCCAGCTGAAGGTTGGCTTGATTATGGCCGATATTTAGGGTGAAGGGGCATCGTGCCTAATGGCATATAGCCTACGAAGCGGTGAATGGATGCTAAAGGCATGAGTTTGTGATTGCACAGGACTGTTAGAAGTGGAAATACGAAATGGAAAATAATAGGCCTAATTATTCTATCCCCAACAACAAATGTTCGTTTATGATTCATATGTTCGTACTAAATCTGCTCATGCTGTTAGGAAATTATTACTTACTTACAAATGGCTTTTAAGGAACCCGAAGGTTCATTGCCGCCCTCACATAAGCCCGCCAGCGGTCCCTATCCTGTGCAAGATTAATCCAGTCTCTATCATCATACCCCACCTCCCTCAAATCCATTTTAATATTATCCTCCCATTTACGTCTCGGCCTCCCTAAAGGTCTTTTTCCCTCCGGTCTCCCAACTAACACTCTATATGCATTTCTGGATTCGCCCATACGTGCTACATGCCCTGCCCATCTCAAACGTCTCGATTTTATGTTCCTAATTATGTCAGGTGAAGAATACAATGCGTGCAGTTCTGTGTTGTGTAACTTTCTCCATTCTCCTGTAACTTCATCCCGCTTAGCCCCAAATATTTTCCTTAGCACCTTATTCTCAAACACCCTGAACCTATGTTCCTCTCTCAGAGTGAGAGTCCAAGTTTCACAACCATACAGAAGAACCGGTAATATAACTGTTTTATAAATTCTAACTTTCAGATTTTTGGACAGCAGACTGGATGATAAGAGCTTCTCAACCGAATAATAACACGCATTTCCCATATTTATTCTGCGTTTAATTTCCTCCCGAGTGTCATTTATATTTGTTACTGTTGCTCCAAGATATTTGAATTTTTCCACCTCTTCGAAGGATAAATCTCCAATTTTTATATTTCCATTTCGTACAATATTCTGGTTAGGAAATTATTAGAAGAAAATTTTCCTGAAGTTAGAGTTTCAGGTTTTGCTATGATTCACAACTTGGTTAATAAATTTCGTGAAACGGGAAGTGTTCAAGATAAACGAAAAGAAGACGCAAGTGCTCACAGAAGAAACTCTGAATGGCACTGAACACCGGCTGGAAAATTCCCCTAAAAATGTCTTCAACATCTTCCTCAGCAAATGGAAATTTCCTACACTTCGGTACGAGAGGTTATGAAGCTATTTGAGGTAAAACGATATAAAATTACCTTGGTATAAGAACTTAAACCAGATGATCCAGTACTTAGAAGTGGATTTTGTTAATGGATTTTGAGTGAAATGCGTGACGCAGAAATTATTTCTAATCTCGTCTTGTTTTCGAAAGGAGGTTCGTTCCACTTACATGGCAAGAAAATAAAGTGTGGAAAAATAATGTAGATAGTTCGAGTATATCCTTGCATGGCATGGGTGAGTGCCGTGAGTTTAACCGCGAAATCTTGTTGCCGACCGACAGGGAGCATACGCTCCTCGGCCAGTGAACTCCGTACTGCGCTACGTTTCATAGAAAATCCGCTCACTACAATGGATATTGTATGCAACAGCAGAAATTATTCTTATGATATCGGAGGTTCATACAGTAGGGAACTGGTAATAAAATATTGTCTTAAAAGAACAACACATCGAGGTCAGATTCGGTAAAATATATTGAGTCCGACTCTGTTCAGAATTGTTCATGGCCCCTAACGACCCCACTACTCCTACTCCACAGCCTTGTCCTTGACATCTTCCTCCTGGCTATAGTAATATTACCACAGCCTAGTATATACAGTCACGAAGCTCAATACGTAGTAAATATGCAACCATAGATAATTGCTAACCACTAGGATTGCTACGATCGCCTCATTACAGATAATGCGAAAGGCACAGTCTATTGTTCCTAGCACCCTCACAACTCAAGTTTCGTGACTATATAGGCTACTAGACTGTGATATTACCATGAAATTCAATACCACCATCCGGCCAGCCACGATACTACCATGAAACACGATGGTAATAAAATCGAATCATTTTTTGATTGTCAATTCTGCGCTTCTACCCTTACACATTAGCTCGATTCAACGTTATTGGCCCCTGTTTTCGGTTGCTCGGCTAATTAGTGAGCGAGCTGTGTGTTGCGTCATAAGAAAGAAATTTAATCACAAGTGTGCATAGGAGCGGAAGAGGGAATAGGAAGGATGAATATAATATCTATGCTCGTAGCTGAGGAACACTCACATCAAGAAAATATAAGTCATCATATTGTTTAGTCAACAGACAGTAGTTATAGGTATCGCAACCACGGATTACCGACGGAAGGAATGCGAATCAAACACTGCGGTAAGGAAGAGCGGGCGACAGGAAAGGTCACGAGATAACTTGAATGATATTCAAGAGTACAGTCGGAAGAGAAATGACATCGATAGAATCAGTCTTGCGTTGTGATAGTTACATTACGACTTTCCGAAATTCCTCAATCAAGCTGTACACAGCGTGTGTTTTACTGTAGATCTGATTAGAGACGCGCCGTTTTCGTGCTGCAAGCTGATGTTTATCCCATGGAATCGTTTGAAGTAACCGGATCGCTATGATTGTTTTTTTTTATTACGTCGTTGCTTCGTGTGCTTCAAGAGCTGCTCGAAACGGCAGCCCCCAACTTCGCTGCAAACATTGCACATGCAAAGCATGCTCTGTTACATTCTCAGAAATACTGTAGTATGTGTTGGATCTTTTCCGCCACAGCCACAATTCGTTCCACTAGATTAGAACGACGAGAGTCTTATAAAAAAGAATTTTCGTGTAGCCCCACAGAACCATAAACTTTTTTCAGTCTGCAGCACAAGAACGACATAAAAAAATCTTGCAGCATTACCCGACTCTCTCCAGACGAGAATTCTGTTTGAATCTGATTTTAAGCAAAAGTCTGGTTTCATCTGGGATTCCAGGTTTCGTGTTCCCTTGCTCATCTGTCTTGCAATTGTGTTATCTGGACAACGAAAGTTCCTCGCCAAGAATGTCTAGCATGCAGATTGACTTCTTGAAGGTAATTCCTGATGATTTTCGTGGCTATTTTTCTTCTGATAATTGACTGTAGGACCTTTTTAACGTCTATGGCTTTGATTATATGCCTCCTCCGAACTAGGGTTACCATCCGTCCGGCAAAAGGAGGACATGTCCTCTTTTTTAATCATTTCATCCTGTCTGGCAGGCATTTAAAAAAAAATTTAAATGTCCAGCATTTCGCATTTCAGCTAGAATTAATATGAATATTGAATAATGTCAGATATTATGCATAGAATATCTAAACAAATGGTGAAAACCTACGAAAGAATTTAACTACTTTCAATGGTTGAAGATGGAGCACATAAAACATAAAATATGATGATCTATTGATATGCATTGAATTCTTACACTAAAAGCGTCACTATTCATGATTCTAAGCTATTTTATCTATTTTATTCTGCAATGTACAAAGATATGCCAGTCAAGTTAATTTGGACAAAGATTTAAGTTTAGATAAACAATGGTGCAAATTCTTCAATTCCAATACTTCTGCGAGCACTGAAACTTTTTCAGAACTCTTAAAAATATGTAAATTCTATTTATTTATCCCAAGTCACAATGGAAGTGCTGAGAGAGTATTTTCCCTAATATCTGCTCAATGGACAAAAGAACGAAATCACATGCTAACGGAGACAGTCACAGGTATCATCATGGTGAGATATAATTTCAAGGACATGTCCTGTGAACAGTTCCATAGTTATTTGTTAAAAGATAGAAGTTTGTCTCTTCAGGCTCTTGTGCACAAAGTGGGCTCCACTGATAAGTAGGGTACAGATGTAATACTGTTCCAGCAACAAGTGAGAAAACTAAGGTGAGCCATTGTTTTTATCTTTAATTTTGTTTATACCAAGTTTTAAAAAGTCCTCCTTTTTTCAGCAATGTCCTCTTATTTTAGATTCCATGTCCTCCTATAGAATTTCTTCTCACGGTAACCCTATCTTTCACGAGACTTGTTCAGTAAGCGGCGCCAGAACTTTCAAATTGTGGGGGGAGGGCGTGCTGAGGTGGGCACACCAAATAATAGGGGGGTCAATGTGAAAAAAATACACACTACATATCAATAAATATTCACACGAAGGCATAACAGTTTCAATAATATTGTACTATTTCAGGCCTACTTCTCGACTAAGCGACCTATAGTATCGTGTATATTACTGTTTTTGTAGCATTGGAGGCTTCGGATCACATAAATATATACTGGAGCATGCATATGAAATGAAGGTGATAGTGCCAGCGAAATGAGTCCAGGGTCCAGTGCCGAAAGTTACCCAGCATTTGCTCTTAATGGGTTGAGGGAAACCCCGGAATAAACCTAAACCAGGTAACTTGTCCCAACCAGAATTTTAACCCCAACCCTCTCGTTTCACGATCAGGCATGCTATAGTCCCGTCGCTCTAATTTCCAGCAGCCAATCACGTTGCAGGTCGGCTACATTTAAATGTGTGCGTCTTGTGATTCGCTGATGAAGATGTTAAGCATTTCCTAAGGCTGGATAAATACTTAATATAATCGCCCGCCATTTTGGCTCTTTCGTTGACGATCGAAGAAAGCACACAAGGACGTTATTTGCCACTCAATTATTTGCTGAATTACAGTGCGTTTGATTTATTATCATAGGAGTTACGACATGATAATGTTTAACAGTGTGGAAAATAGATCCCTCGTCTGGTAGCTCAGCAACGAAAGAACAAAAATGGCGAACGATACTACCTACCTAGAATTTATAGAGCCTTGACTTCCTAAGACATAAGCAAAGAGGAAGAGTCACGCCGGGAATAACAGCGTCGCGACTATAACTGTTACTCAACAGCGTTGGACACTGCTTCAGTATTGGGCTCTTTGAAATATAATTTGTAATGTTGTGTAACATAAAGTCTCTCAACTATCACTGCCAAATACCATCTGTTGTCTTTCACTTGAGCTGCGTATCACTAATGATGGTGGATACTGAAGCTTCTTCTCCCATTTTTTTCACACTTTGAATGATTCCCATAATACCTGGGCAGTTTA